>NW_004955553.1:631232-643126 GCF_000276665.1 Chinchilla lanigera | reverse complement strand
GGATGGATGGGTGGATGGATGGGTGGATGGATGGATGGGGGGATGGGTGGATGGATGGATGGGTGGGTGGATGGGTGGATGGGGAGAACAGGAGACCTAACTCAGTGCCTTCACACTGAACTACATCCTCAAGCATTTTTTAAAATATAGTTTTTTGAGACAAGGTCTTGCCAAGTTGCCCAGACTGAGTTCAAACTTGGGATACTCCTGTCTCAGCATCCCAGAATGCTAGGTATACTGGCATGTGCCCAACTCAGGAGCAGCATCTTTTTTTTTAATTTTAAAGATAAAAGAACAAAAACGTATTAAGAGACACACATACATTTAGAAAATAACACAAAAACAATGCAAGCAATATGGAATTTCAGACAAGGTGATAGGAAATTAACAATGGTTGTTGTATTACATATTGATATCTTCAAATTGGATACTCAGATAAACAAATATAGACATGTAAGACTGATCAAATATTTCAACATTAACTGTTCCTTTCAATAGAGCAGTAAAAGTCAGTAGTACAACTGCTAGCAATACTCTGTATTCATGTATACATATTTTTCCCCTTCTTTCTTTTCTCTTTTCCTTCATCCCAGTTGTTCTTTCCTTTTGAGCAGCTTCCTTTCGTTTCACAACAACTATTGTACTTCCCACATTTTATTCACTCTTTCAGGTTCTTACACTAGTGAGACAATACAGTGTTTACACATGCAGGTCTGATTTATTTCACTTATGAGTATGGTCTCTAGTTGTGACAATTTACCTATAAAAGCCTCGAGATTATCTTTCTTTATTGCTGAGTAATATTCCATTATGTAAAAATACCACAACTTTTTTTTTTATCTTGATCGCTTATTTAGCCAAGAGAATAACAATAAAGCAACCAGACTGGGATTTATGAAATACCTACTCCGTGACATCACACCTGGACAGCATCTCTACTCTCCACCGCAAGGCAGGTTGTGTCACCCGCATACAGGAGAGGAAGCCTGTTTGGTAATAGAACCAGGATTTGCTCTGAGGAGTGGCCAATGGCAAAATGCAAGCTTTTTCAGTATGCTGGCCTGCCTGAGCTTGAACCTGGTAAATCTGGGTGGGTTCAGAGCAGTTTTGTAACCAGGAATCTCATCTTCAAGTCTTAGATGTTCTCATGGGATTGAATGTGACACTAGGGGTCAGCTGAGGAGACAGAGACAGAACCCACACGGGTATTCTATCCTTTCATAGTAATACATAGTAATTCTGAGAAAGTTTTCTTTGTAGGATTCAGGCGATATTGGGGAGTTTGTTTTCCATTCCCTGCAGGAAAGTTAATTAATTTTAGAACCAACCCATTCTGAGCCAAGATGACAACTGGGAGAAAAGGGATTGGTTTTTTAGCTGCTGGGTTTGCTGGGCAGCTCCCCGCCACCTCCATGGGGGCTCTTATTGACATTGAAATATCTCAACAATAAGCAGCTATTGATGGCCCCTGAGGTCAATACCAAGATTCATTGACCCAGGCTGCAAATATGGAAGGCGGTGAGTCCAAGGTCACTATTTACCTGAAGGAATGAAAAATAAATCTTGATAAGAACCAAAAATAGAAATCAATATGCGTACTGTGGTGTGCATTGCATTACGTCTCTCCAGCAGGAGGCTATTTTAGGAAGTTTCAGGGCTCCTCTGCCTTTAGAAGTGGAGCTCAAGAGTAGAGAGGAAGCAGGGATAGGAAATGATCCTTCTCTCGTCGCCCTGGTCAAGGAAGTCAGGCAACATATACTGCCCAAGGGATCAGCCCCATCCCCACAGAGACGCTCACTGCCTCCAGCCACACTGGGCTCCTGGTTTGGAAGAAGAGTGGAATTTCCAACCACGGGAGCTGTGATGGGCTTAGCAAGGTGACCACTTCCCAAAGGATACAAGGTGTCATCACAAAATACCAGGCATGCCTCCATTCTTAAAAAATGCATTACAGTAAAAGACATCACCATTAACCTCCCTCAAAACCCTCTCCCTTGTTTTGTAATTCTTTTTTTTTTCAACAGAATCTTCCTATGGAGTCCTGGCTGGCCTTAACCCTAAGTGATCCTCCTGCCTCAGTCTCCCAAGTGCTTCGATTATAGGCATGCAACCACCACATCCACCTCCCTTGTCACTTTCTGAAACAGTTCTGGAAGTCCTCTGTCATGAGTGTCTTTATTTGTGCTGGCATGGCTACCTTGATGTCCTGAATCGATTCAAAACACTTACCTTCTATAGTCATTCTTACTTTGAAGAAGAGGCAGAAGTCATGGGGTGCCAAATCCAGTGAATAAAGCACATGAGGAAACAGCGTAATGTTTTTATGAGCCTGCTTTCTGTTGGATGGCACTCAGCAGTAGCATTCACTGTATTTTTATCACATCTTGTAAAGATACTCATGAAAGAGGACTTCTGGAACTGCTTCAGAAAATGACAAGAATGATGGGATAAGTGTGTTCAAACCAAGGGGAGGGGGTATCTTATGGGTGATTAATGGAAATGTGTCTGTCTTGGTTACTTTTCTCTCGTTGCTGGGACAAAATACCTGACGCCCAAAATTAAGGAAGGAAAGGTTTATTTTGCTTACAGTTCGTGGAGGTTTCAGTCCATACTTGGCAGATTCCAAGGCAGAATGGCACATGGCAGAGGGCTACAGCTCATGGTGACAGAACACAGTAAAAGAACCAGCATACCAGGAAGGAATGGCCTCAACCAGCCTTTTCCTCTCCCTCACATATGCAAACTATTCACCCCAGGGTGGGTGTAGCTCTCACACCCATAATCAATCAAACTCTAAAAGCCTGGCCCATGGCCGCATGAGGCTTTGCAGGGACGCACAGACACAAACCATAACAGTGTCTTTACTATAATAAATTTGAAAAATTTAAACCTTCACCATGTAATTTGATCAGACCTTATATTTTAATCAACAGTACCAGAAAAATGTACCATCACCTGTCTGGGAAACTTCAGTGTCTAAAGAAGAACTAAATTGGTGGGGAGAGAGAAACTAAGGTCTAAATCAATACCTAAGCCCAGCGTAAAACAGGAAAGAGCCAGATGTCTGGTGACCTCTGCACCTCTTTCATAATTCCAAACTCTTAACTTGCTGTGCTGTGACATTTCCTCTTCTTATGGGCTATTTTTATTAAAATTATTTGTTTAGGCCTAATTAACTTCGTTCCCAATTACAAAAGAAATCCATGTCCTTTGTAGAAAATGTCAAGTCTACTCATGATAATCCTTTTAATCTGGCTCCAGGCAGCCATGCTAAGAAGGGAGGAAGGCATCAGCTTTGAATTCAGACAGACCTGAGTTCAAGTTTCAGCTCTGCAATTTAAGAGGCTTGTGGTCTCTGGCGAGTAAAGGAATGATTTTCTTTGCTGCCATCTCCCGAAAATATAAACCTCTTCTGTGAAGTTGGTACAGAGATTAAATAAGGATTTATGTAAAGAATCTGGCAACATACTAATAAAGTAGACAAATGTCTGACAAGTTTGATGGTGAAACACATACATACACATACAAATAAGCAATATTAGGAACAGAATGGGAATGTGACTGCTAAAATAAAGATGGTTTTTAAAATTATGGTAGACATTTATATACAACTTTGTTCTAACAAATTTGAAAATCACTATGAAATAGGTGGCTTCTTAAGAAAAAAGTAAATGACTTTTCAATACAGCTAAAACTGTAAATCTCAAATGTTCCCATCACAGAAAATGTCAAATATTTGAGGTGATGGATAGGTTAATTACCTGGATTGAATCATTCTTAATTGTATTAAAAAATCATCACATTACTCTGTACCCCATAAATATATACAGTTACAATTTGCCAGTATATAATTTTTTTTTAAATGATCAAAACTGATTAGAGAAATAGCAAATTAAAGTCTTTCTGAGTCAGAAACCAGTCAGAACATCAAAACCTAAGCATCTCAAGCTGAGAGAGCTTAATGCAGGGAATTGGTTGCACTGGTCATAGCAGAGCCAGGAACCTAGCAGGGTTGCCTAGCAAAGTTGGAAGCTGAAAGGACCATAGAAGGAGGCACTTCTAAGAGGGTCCAGCCTCCTAGGAGCTGGACCAGGGTGGTGTGATCCTTGATTGTAATGTCAACTTGAATGGATTAAGAAATGCCGGGTGGATTAGTGGAGCACAGTTCTGAGTGTGTCTGTGGATGATTGGTACATAGGCCACAAACTGAGGAAGGAAGACCCATTCCAGATGTGGGTGGCACCAAGCAATAGGCTGGTAGCCTGGATGGAATAAAACTGGAAAGGAGGAAGTCTTCCCTTTTTCTCCTTCAGAAGGGCTCTGGTTTTCACCACTGCCTTTGAAGATTCATCTCCAGTTCCCTCAGGGTTCCAGTGCAGGCTGGTTCTTCAGCTTTCCATAAGGAGACTTTTTGAATTTCCTACGCAGACTCACACTGGACTCTGCATCGAGCACCAGACCTTCAACTTTCAACCGGTTTGATCTGGCTCTCTAGCACACAGACAGCCATCTTGCATTCTTCTACTGCTGACTCTGCAAGTGGACATTGTAAGTCTTCCTTGTAAATTCTTATTATATGTTTATATTAGTTATATCATATTTATTATATTAACTATATTATCTGCTTCTCTAGTGAGCCATAACTGATACAAGGGGAGAGGAAAAAATGGTGACAGGAATCATGAAGAAGAAGATGGAGCTGCCATCACAGATACTACTCAAAGAAGGAAACAGGCAGGGACCACTGCTTTTCCCACTTCCCTTCTTCCATTTTTCAATGACTTCCTCCCATTGGCTGACTCACTTGAAAGCTAGCAGGTCAGCCAGCCTAAACACATGTTCCCTTGGCATCTAGAACAAAGCAGAAGAGGGGTAGTGAATGAGTCTCATGTCAAACAGGACTATGGGTCAGGGTCAGTTTTGGTTGCTTGTGTTGTAATTGAAACAGAATGCCTCAACACCCAGAACTTACAGGAAGAGAGGCTTACTCGAGTTCACATTTTCAGTCCATGGTCAGTTGGCTCCAAGGCAGCAACAACATAGGGGAAGGGCCTGGGTGGAGGAAAGCCACTCAAGTCATGGCACCCAGGAAACAGAGAGAGAAGAGAGGGGCTGGGGAGAGAGATACACCCTTCCAGGTCGCTCCCCAGTGACCAGCCTCCAACCAGGCCCTACCTCCTCATGTGCACACTCAGCACATTCAGTATAGACCCTCACTGTCCAGTCACCCTCCAAAAGGACTTGGAGGCTGGGGATTTAGCTCAGCAGCACAGCGCCTGCCTGGCAAGCCCGAGGTCGTGAGTTCGATACCCAGTACCAGAAAACAAACAAACAAACAAAAAAGTCCTGCCTCAGAGTACATGAGGGTTTTGAGTGTCATTCTTGATCCAAGCCATAACTGATAAGATATTAAGGAGGTCACGGGAAAATTTCACAAAACCTCCAAAGTTCAGTTGATTCTAATGCTACATAAACTATTCAGAAGCATAGGAGGAAATAACAGTGTTCCAGAGTAACTACATGAACTGACACAACCTGATACAAAGCCCAGAGGAACACAAAATCCAGAGAACACCTAAAAGCCAACTTTGTTATTAAAAATTAGTGGCAAAATATATGATGAAAAATCAAATTTATCATTGCATTGAAGAATAACATACTCAAGTTTAATTTGGTTTAGGAATTAAAGGATGGTTCAGTATTGGGAAATATATTAGTGTAATCATTTATGTGAAAAAATTAAAAATAAGAGCATTCTGATCATTTTAGTGGATACTGAAAAGAGATGTGAGAGACTCCAACAGGCTTTCTCATTAGAATTGCAGAGCTTTAGCAATGACGACAAAGTTCCATTTTGTAGAATTCAAGGGTATTGTGGGGAGTGACTAGTCCCCTCTCTTCTCAGGACGAGAAATGAATCAACTTTGCTACCAGCTTCACCAAGTGCTCGGAGGGTCACTGGTCAGAAAGGTGCTATGGTCTGAATGACAATGTCCCCTCCAAAACTCATTCAAACTTAATCTCCGGTGTTGCAGTATTAAGAGGTGTACCAGCCTTTGGGGGATAATTAAATTATGAAGGCTCAGCCCCCATGAATGGGAATACACCATTTTAAAAGAGCTGGAGGCTAAAGGTTGTGTTCTCTGGCCCTTGTGCCTTCCTCCAGGTGAGGACAGAGGAACAATGTACCACCTTGGAAACAGAGAGTGCGTCTACCAGATACCAATGCCAGCACTCTGCTCTTAGACTTCTCAGGCTTCAGAAGTGTAAGAAATGAATTTGCCTTTACTGAGTCTTGGGTATTTTGTTACAGCAGCACAAGTAAACAAAGAAAGTTTGAACTCTACTCGTTAAATCTATTGGTTTATTGAGCAGATCTCTTCTACTTCCACTGAATTTCTAATTGACATGGCACCATCTCCATAATAAAGGATCGATGGGATAAAAGAAAAGTTTTTCAACCTGATAGATTTTCCTTCCCACAGTGATGGCGAACCTATGGCACGCATGCCACAACCAGTTATTTGTTTTCATTGGAAGCTCTAAAAGCTTCGCTGTCCCTGCACGATAGCAAGCCAACCACAAATAGCAACCCGAACAGTCCTATAGTGAAGTTCTTCCCACAAACAAGTTTCAATGAAAGTTTAAATGCTATTATTCATACCATTTAACATTATAACAGAGATATAGGCTAATGCAATAAGGAAATAGAACAAAATGAGTTATAAATATTGGTAAAGGAGAGATCAAACCGTCACTATTTGCATACAATATGATTATCAACCAGGAGGATCTACTGCAGCTATTAGAACAAATAGAATTAAGTTGAATTGAAAGTCAACATACAAAAATCCAATATCTTTTCTGTTCATCAGCAATAACCAATTCGCAAATCTAATAGAAAAATGGATGCTATTCACAATTGCAACAGAAACTATAAATACTCAGACAAACCAAAGAAAGTATATATAAAGAAAATCACAAAACTTCATAGAAAAGCACCAGAAAGAGGGGGGCCTGGGTAACATCCCTCTATAGGAAGATTCTACCTTGAAATTACATAAATTCTCTTTATATTAATATATAAGCACAGTGTGATCACTATTAAAATCCAAAGAAAAGATTTTAACTCAACATATTTTTAAAATCCATATGGAAAAAAGCAATGCCTAAAATGGTTGAAAACGCTTTTAAATAGAAGCACAATGAACAGTGTCTTCCTGTATTAGGTAGAGAAATATATGATGCAGGCATTTGTAAAAATAACTTAGGAATGATGTAAGAAGGGACCAAAAAAATCAAAGAAGCAGAAGAGGGGCCAGAGAAAATACTTTTTAAATTTTGTTTTTTTTAAGACAGGGTCTCACTCTGTAGTTCAAATTAGCTTTGAACTCACTATGCAGCCCAGGTTGGCCTCAAACTTGTGGCAATCCTCCTGCCTCAGCCTCTCAAACCCTGGGATTACAAGGGTGTGCCACCATGCCCAGTTCAAAGCAGATACTTGTACATACAGTGACTTAGTTTAAGGTTTAGGTGACATTTCAGCAGGAAAATGATTGTCTAGTCAATAAGTCACGTACATTCCTTTCAAGGGAATTAAGCCATGTATCACATCACACTCAAAAATAAACTAAAAATAAATCAAAGATCTAGCATAAACAAAATCTAACCTTTGAAAACAGCGGTGGGTTAGGACCACTTTTTTTTTAAACATTCTTATGAATGACAGAGTTTCAGATGTGTTGCTCTGTTTTCCCACAGGAACATAATTAAATAAATTATAGTATATCAATAGTATGCAATAAATACTGTACAACCAATTTTAAAAAATCTTATTACCAAATGTTTGTAGTACATAGTGTTTACATTTCTTGCAAGGAGTTGGTACGGGTACACGGCGCATCTTAATTCTTTTTCCATGCTCTTCCTCTCCACTCCTTCCCCGGCCCTCCACCTTGTGGTCCACTTGCCATGTGAGAAAGGTCCATCTCCCTACTTTCCATTACCTATCTTTTATTTTACTCTTTATTTACATTTTGAGTTTCTCATATAAGAGAAGCCATACGCTAACAGCCATTTTTTTTAAAAAGGTAGACTTACACATGTTGTCATGGAAAGCTTTCTGAGACACACTGTTAAATGCAACAAGTCACAGAAAAATATGTACAGAATGTTCCTATTTACTTTTAAGTGGATAAGTGTGTGCACATACTCACGTGCATGCACAGAAAAGCGACACCTTTCCTATGCCATCACACCGCGGTGAGTTCCTTCCAGAGAACCCTGGAAAGGGCCAGTGGATGAAAGTGAGTGATGGGAGAGATTTGCTTTTTCTCCTGTATATTTTTCTGCTAGTTAGACCTTAAGAAATATACTTTAAAAGAGAAAGAATATTGTCTGTCATTCTTCCCAGAGTGGAACCCCAAATGGAAAGAATTCACACAGAATGAATAGCCCAGAATAAAGAAGTAGAAGGTTAAGATGCGATTTTCTCTAGACTGCCTGGAGCGGAAATGGCCCCCCAGGCTCCCTGTCTTGAGGTGAGATCCCCAGACTTTGTACCCCAACATCAGCGTCACTGGTTGCAGGCTCTTCTCAGCGTGGGTAGGGTATGTGAGCTCCTTTCTGAATCTCTAGGCGATTCCTGATTGCCATGATCAACTTGCTGGACCAGGGTCCAGCTGCGAGCTGTGGCAGTCAACACGGTCAGAAACTGAGGAATAGGTGCACCTTTCTGAGGTCAGGATTCAAGACAAGACACCAACAGCATCTATGACAGTCTACACTCTGGCAGGCTGAGCCAGCACTCCAGTCTCCAGTTCCTCACATTGAGTTCACTCTGTCTTAGTCACCTTCTCCAGAATTCTGTTCGGTCAAACGTTCTTGGAAAATGTATTAACAACAAATAAGTTGAAAAAGAAGAAAAAAGGAGGATTAGCCAGGTGCTGTGGCACACACCTATAATCCCAGCACTCTGAGAGGCTGAGGCAGGAGGATTGCAAATTCAAGCTTAACCTTGGCAACTTAGCAAGATCTTGTCTCAGAATAAAAAGTAAAAGGGGCTGGGGATGTAGTTCAGTGCAAAAGCCCTGGGTTCAATCTGTAGTAGTAAAAACAAGAACAAAAACAAAAACAAAAGAAGGAGGATCAGTGTGACAACTACTTCCCTTGCTGTTGTAGTTAATTCTGACACCATAACTAATACCTACCATCTCCCTTCTCTAGCAGGTCACCCACAAGTGCTGGTCTAAGTGGCTTGACCAGAGGGGGTTGGCACTGAATCCATGGGTATCATGCCTATCAGGCCATAGATGCTGTACCTGCCTATTTTTAATTAGAAATACACATGAGAATACAAGAGATGTCCCACTTGGTCATTTAAGTGTCTAATATATTCTTCCTTGCCCCCATTACATATGTAGCTGCAGCTCTGCCTCCTCGCTTTGCTTACTGGCCTCCTAGAGTGATGATCTCAAAGTGACTAGAAGCAGCAGTCAGAGCTTTAAATGAAGAGAAACCTCACTGTGTCTCTGGGTGGAATTGTTCTTCTGGGAGCTATACCTCTAGACTCACAGAGCTAAAGCTGCAGACACAGGAAATATAAGTTATCTATGTGAGTCACCAGGAGTGATAACGGTTAGAGCAGCTCCTAACTCCAACCTGGTTTCTGAGCCCAGGTATTTTATCTACTGGAGACACACCTCTGTCTGTGTGGAAAGCCAGTTGGCCCATAGACATTGCATACGATGTCCTCAAGTACAGCAGCGCCATGCTATGGCTTGGAGGATGAATGCCTCTCAAAGAGCTGCATGTTAAAGTGTGGTCTCTAGGAATCTGCTATTGGGAGGTGGTGGAATTTTTAGGAAACAGGGCCTCGTGGGAGCTCCTTAGGTCACTGGGGATGTGCCCTGGGCAAGTCTTTCTCACTGGACCCCGCAGTAATTCTCGAAAGAGGATTTTTACAAAAACCTGAGTCTGGCTCTACCCTCCCTCTCTCTCTGTGCTGGTTCACCATGTGACTGCTCGCTCCTTCACACCCTCCCACCATGACATAGCAGAGGCCAAACCAGAGGGACTGCCCCATCCTGGACTTTGAACCTCCAAAATTGAGCTAAATGAAGCTTTTCTCTTTAAAAGTCTTCTGCCTACACACTCACCCACCTGACAGAGGGGCCAAACATGTTCACTGGAAGAAAGATAGCCTCTTTAAAAAATAGCGCTGGGGGACTGGGGATTTAGCTCAGCAGAACAGTGCCTGCCTGGCAAGCGCAAGGTTGTGAGTTCGATTCCTGGTACTGGAAAAAAAACCAAAAGTAAAAAAATAAAAAATAGTGCTGGAAAAACGGGCTTTCCACATGCTGAAGACTAAAACTAGATGCATGTCTATCACCATGCACTAAAGTTAAAATGGATCAAAGATCTAAATATTAAAACAAAAACACTAAATCTACTGGAAGAGAAAGTAGGTAAAAATCTTGAAGACACAGGGGTAGGCAGAGAGTTCCTGAACAAAAACCAAACTGCAGGGGAAATACTTCAAAGAATCAACAACTGGGATCTCATCTTATTGAGAAGATTTTGCACATCAAAAGAAATCACCAACAGAGTAAAAAGAAGGCCCGCAAATTGGGAAACCATTTTAGCCAACTGCCCCTCAGACAAAGGACTTCTATCTAGAACATGTAAAGAATTTTTAAAAATCAAGCCCCCAAAATTCAAAGACCCAATCCAAAAATGGGCATCTGAGATAAATACACACATCTCAGATGAAGAAATACAAATGGCAAATAAATATATGAAAAAATGTTCAACATCATTAGTCATTCAAGAAATGCAAATTAAAACAACACTGAGATTCCGTTTCACCCCAGAAAGAATGGCTATCATCAAGAAATCAACCAATCACAAATGCTGGAGAGGCTGTGGGGGAAAAGGAACCCTTCTGCACTTCTGGTGGGAGTGAAGAATTGGTGAAACCACTGTGGAAATCAGTTTGGAGATTCCTCACAAAACTAGGATTGGCAGTCCCACTTAACCCAGCTATTCCTCTTCTGGGTATTTTCCCAGAAGAATTAAAAACATCATACCACATTGATATATGTGCACCCATGTTTATAGCAGCACAATTTGTCATAGCTAAATCTTGGAAACAATCCAAATGCCCATCCACTGAAGAATGGATAAAAAAGATGTGGTATTTTTATACAATCGAGTATTACTCAACTATAAAAAAAAGATAAACTCAAGGCTTTTATAGGTAAATGGGTGCAACTAGAAGCCATACTCATAAGTGAAATAAATCATACCCACACATGTAAACATCATATTGTCTATCAGTGTAAGAACCTGAGAGAGTAAATAAAACCCAAAGCATACAATAGATAATATGAAAGGGAAAGAAATTGCTCAAAGGAAGGAATAACTGGGATGAGGGAAAGGAGAAAAAGAAAGGAAGAATGAAGGGAATATCTATATATATGAATAGCTGGGATAACTGTAGTGCTGATGCCTGGTGGTTTATTGAAAAGAACAGTTAATACTTAAATTTTTTTATATTCTGACCAATTCTACATGCTTGTGTCTGGTAATCTGAGCAATTGATTTGAAGACAATAATATGCAATATAACAACCATTGGTCAATTCCTCCCATCTTGTCTAGTGCAACTCTGTATCCTTTCTAATGCTTTTGTTTTTATTTTTTATTCTCTTCAATGGTTTGAACAATTCTTACATCTGATAATCTGAGTAACTTCGTTGAAGGTAACAATATGTAATATAACAACCACTGTTAATTCCTATCATTTTGTTTTGAAACCCTGTATCATTTTTAATGTGCTTGCTTTGTTCTGTTTATGTCTGTGATGTTTGCTATTGTTCTTTTTTTTTTTTTACT
>NW_004955553.1:616156-630863 GCF_000276665.1 Chinchilla lanigera | reverse complement strand
TTTTTTTTTTTTTTTTGTACCGGGAATCAAACAAGACCTTGCACTTGCCAAGCAGGCACTTACGTCCTGAGCTTTACTCTACTTTGGAAGAAATTTCCTGGCATGTCCCAAAGCGCTGAACCTCTCCCCAAACCTTCACTGATATAACAGACTCCTGAATTGGGTTATTTCGTGCCCTCTGGTGAACATGTGTCCTTCCACGTATCTAGAGCACTTGCTCTTCTTGTTAAGTCCAATTTACATGAAGCCACTGATATAGTAAATGAGTGTTTTATGGAACACCCAGACATCCGGGTCCTTTGAGAGCAGAGAGCAGAAGTACCATAACACAGGAACAAGACTGTTTACTGTTGCCTGTCCCATGAATGCAAACTGCTTCAGAGCCTCCAACATGAGGGACATTGCAAAGAATGCATTTGTCAGAGCTTGTAGCAGAATGACAACCATAGGCTATGTGTCGTTTTTTGTTGTTTGTTTGTTGTTGTTTTTTTTTTGCAGTAATGGGGTTTAAGACCATGGTCTCATGAATGCTCTAATGTTCCACTGCTGAGATATATTTCCAGGCCTAACTTGTTTTATTAAGGATATTACATAAAACTAGCAGGCACAATTGATGCTGACACTTGATTAAGTTTGTAGAAGTTCACTGACGCCTGCCATGATTCATCTGGCTTTGTAGGGGTTGGACAGTACAAAAGATAAAGACCATCACCCTTGCATCCCGGAAGCCTTTGAGACACTCGTCACTGACATTCCTCCCAGTGTGCAATAGAGTTTGGTATTTACTGTCTTGGTCAGGTGAGGGGAATGGTGGTTGTCAGCTTTAAGATGTCTAGTTGACCTTTTCTACCACAATAGAACTTCCTATAAGAAAGCACTTATTAGCAAAGCATGCCTGTAATCCCAGCACTTGGGAGGCTGAGGCAGGAAGACTACCAGCTGAAGGCCAGTCTTGACTATGTGGCAAGACCCCTGTCTCAAAAAAAAGAAAAAGCACTTAGTTCATAGGCCAAGGAAGCTTCTAAGTATGGTAATTCTTTTTTTTTTTTTTTTTTTATCTTTTTGAGACAGGGTTTCATATACAGTTCAGGCTGGCCTTGAACTCACTTTGTAGCACAGGTTGGCCTTGAATTTGCAGTGATCCTCTGGCCTCAGCCTCCCAAGTGCTAGGATTATAGGTGTGTGCCAACATGCCTGGCTAGTATAGTAATTCTGATAAGACATTGGTGAACTGTGTAAATGACCACAGGTTGAATCTGTGACTCAGTGAAGTCACTGTGAGATGACCCTGGGCTGAAATTGTTTGTTGCTTGACCTCATCTTCCTGTAGTCTAGCAAGGAAGCCATAGTAGCACTTGGTGTCCCTGGATACCATTGCCAATTTGGACCCTGCCCAATTTTTGAGATATCTGGATATTCCCTTTCCTAATGTACAATTACTAGAGTTAGTAGCCTAACTTCTAACAAAGGGGACCAGACTAGATCTGAGGAACCTCAGGGCTCAGGAAAATCCTCCAAGGCTCCTGAACCCAGCCATACAGATATCACATTCCCACATCTCAGGTCCTACCCTTTCTGCATTAAGACCCTGACCTTGGTAGGAAACCTGTCAAGGCTGAGAATTGGAAGTTCTACCTCTCTTAAACTTAGATATAGTACTGAACCTGCTTTCCAGCATGATTGTCTTCCAGCTCCAGGAGACAAGGACCTCCCTGCCAAAGAGCTCCTCTGTCTTTTGTACTCTGCTCTGAATTGGTGATTAATCCACTTGGACCTGCCATTTTCCAATGACACTCCAAGGGCTTTCAGAGATAGCTTCTCGATTCCACAGTCCTTATAATTACTGTCTCTGCTATACTGCTCACATGCCAAAAATATTGCAAAAGCCAATACATCCCCTTTCAGCTGTAAGCTGTCAGAAAAATTACATTAATACCACATGCCCAAGAGTATTAGTTCTTACCCTACAATCCATGAACTCAGGCAGGTCATCCAACTCCGGAATCCCTCCTTCCAGCCTGCTTCTCCTGGTACCAACTGTCTTAAGCCAGGTTCCCTACGACAATGTTTCGCAAAGTGTGGTCCCTGGACCAGTGGCGTCTCCTTCACCTGAGAACTTGCTAGAGATGCAGAGTCTTGGGTTCTTCCCTAGACCAACGGAAACAGAAGTTCTGGATGAGAGGTGATTGTGTGTGTCCTCTGAGTGATTCTGTGCATGCTACACATTGAGAGCCATGACCCTAAAAGTGGAGCCTGGAGATAGGAATTCTTATGAAAATTATTTGTTTGTTTGTTTGTTTTGCAGTACCGGGGACTGAACCTAGGGACTTGCACATACTAGGCATGTGCTCTACCACTAAGCTACATCCCCAGACCTTGCAAGTGATTTCTTCAAGATATTCTCAGGAGGAAGGTAAAGGAAGTCAGGCAAGCAGAATAAGGCAGGCAAAGAAGCTAGACAAAGATATGAATGCTGCTGAAGTTCTGCCTCAGCCCTAGGGAGTTCTGGAACATTAATGGTACCAGGGAGTTGTCACCACTGGAGGCCATAAGGCCGTCTTGGTGCACCTGTACCCATCAGCCTCTGGCTAAGGCATGCCCTGCCAAGGAGGGTGGAGGAAAGTCTCTAGGCATTTCCAGTGAGGCTGCTCCAGGTGGCCATGGGCAATTCTCTAAGGAAGGGCAGCTGTGACCTGTCAGAAGTCAGCACTTGCAACCCATGGGGGAGGGGTCAAGTCCTGGGAAAGGGGATCTGAATGGGGCACCAGCAGCACATACCATGAAGCCCCAGAGCCTAAGACTTCTCTTCAAAGTACCAAAACACAGGGAGGCAGCGGAGGGTAATAGAAAATGCAGTGGAAAAAATTAGAGAACTGGCACTTAAGCCCCAGGAGCAAAAAATGACAGGTGTGTAGCCCTGTATTTGGCTTTGGTTCCCTCATTTATAACATGGGGCTAATACCACTCTCCTGCGGTCATGAATGTCAAATTAGATAATATATATAAAAAAGCATTGTAAACTTTAAGTCATAAAGGAATATTACATAGTTTATGTTTTCTGTTGAGTAGAAAAGGAATCACAATTTAACTTGGGTGATAGGATTTATTCTAAAGATAGAATTGCTGGGGCATAGGGCTGAGCATTTTTATCTTAACTAGATATTGCCAAATTGCTTCTAAAATGATTACATCAATGTTCACTCCCACCAGCAGCGGCATATAAGGGCTCCATTGCCTTATGACCTGGCCAGTTCTCTCTCATTTATTCTGGCCAGTCTAATGAATGTGAAGGAGCTGTGTGTAAGGGAACACACATTCCAGTACATTCTTTCCAGTCTTCTCTGGCCAGAGATAAAATTGAGGATAAGTCAGATGCACCTCATTAAGGGAATGAATGAATAAATTGTAATGTATTCAAACAGTGGATTGCTATGTAACAGTTACAAGGGATGAGCTCATTTATAATACCTATGCATACATATACATGACAGCATTGAGTGGAAAATATAAGCTCTACAACACTGTGTAGCATATTATGCCTTTATTTTTAAAAACACGTAAAACAGACCATGATTTATAGATGCACACATCTGTAACAAAAATACGAAAAATATGCACTGAATAAATACCAAACTTGGGATACTAGTTCGTTATGGGGAAGGAAGGGAATAGCCTTGGAAAGGGAAATGCAAAAGGCCTTAACCTTATCTCTAAATTTTATTCTTCAATAAAAGAGAGAGCAGTCACTTAAAATTTACAAAAAATGCTTAACATTTGCCCATCTGGCATAGCAGACGCACATCTTCTCACATTCCTGATACTTTACTTTTCAGACACATAATTATTGTTCTAATTGCTCAGGGCAAATTTCTTTAGCTGAGGACTGAGGGTGTGGTGGCTACCTCTCATCATTTTGCAACACTGTGTTTGGCCCTGGTGTGCACACCAGTGAAAAAAATAGCCATGAACTTCACCCTCATGGAATGTAAGGCCTCAAAAGGGAGACACATCAAAATTGTGGTGAGCACTAAGATGGAAAATGCCAGGGTGAGGTGATGAAGAAAATTAAGGCGGGTACGTTTCAATCAGGACATTGGGAGATAGAATTTCAGTGAGACCTGCGGGTTAGCAGGAGGTGACCAATGGGGATTAAGGATAGCAGACCTGATTCCTGAATTGGAAATGATATGAAAGAAGCCCCCAGGCAGAAGCATATGTCTTCAGGGAACTGCAAGGACACTAAGGGACAGCTGCACAGGGAGCCTCAGGAAGCAGGATATGAATAGCAAGAGGTGAGACCGGAAAGGTTCACAGGGCAGGATCAGGCAGGGACTGACAAGCCCTATAAGGATGTTTGTGAGTTTTTTAAAAAAATTTATGAGTAATAAGGTATCTTTACAAGTTTTTTTAATCTATGAGTAATGAAAAATCTTCACAATTTGTGCTTTAACTTTTACACTATAGACATTATTAAGTATGTCTAAAATCAGAACAGGACAATGAAACCTTGTATGCCTTGCTTCAACATGGCCAGGCTCTCCTTTCCCTGGCCACCTGTTATTATTTTGAAGAAAATCCAATATACCACATCATTTCACACATCAATATTACTGTATATACCTCTGCAAGAGAAGGACTCTCAGGCAGGAGAAAAAAAATAACCAAAATATAACATTACACCTACAGAATAATTATTTCAGAATTGCATCAAATAGTGAAGAGTTTTAAGCAAGGGAATCCCATAATGCAATTTACTTTTAAAATACAATCCTGGCTGCTCTGTGCAAAATGGACCAGAGAAATGGAGGCAGAGTATGGAAGCCGTGAAAGAGGCCCAAGCAGGACTGAGAGGCCGGGCCGGGCCATGGCAGAGGAGAAGGGGGAGGTACAGGTGCTGAGTCTATTTTGGACATAGAAGCAAGACCTGGTGATGAGTGGAAGGAGGACGAAATAGGGGAGACACCAAGGATGGCCCTTAGGCTCTGGTGCAGAGCTTTGTGGGGAGTGAAAGTGCTGTCTCCTAAGACCAAGAACTCTGGGTAGGCAGGATTGAATGTGGGAAAGAAAAGAGCACAGGAAGAGTCTAGCTTTCTGTATCTCCTTCAGCTCCTATGGAGTTTAGCTTTCTGTATCTTCTGAGCTTCTCAGAGGGTCATGAAGAGCTTCCTGCCTCCTCTCTGGCCTCTACCACTCCTGCTCCTCTTCTCCCTCCTGGCTACAACTGCATGTTTGCAGCATGTCCTGGGAGAAGGAGGCCCAAGTTACAGGTCTGGGGAAGAAAGCAGCCACTCAGCTTTCCAGAAAGGCCACAAACCATCTGCAGGCAGCAAGGGAGTCAGTCTTATCTGAGGAGTGAGTTTTCTCCTCTCATGCCCACAAGATTCTCCTGTTACCTCGGAAATGTTTTCACATGATGAGAATGGAAGGAAAGGTGCTGACCTTTCCAGGCATGAAGGCAACCATGGTGATACAACACCATCAATCTGGGATCGATACCAGAGAGAACAGAGAAGAGGTAACGACTATACCCAAGGCACTGCAAACCCACAGGGAGCCTCTGGGTAAATCGGAATGTCCCCTCTAGGTACAGGTAGCCCCCAGGCACACAGTTTTGACAGTGGCCAGAATCTTTGCACGAATGAAAACAGGTGTTATTTTCCAGAGTGTTTCAGGCCCTTGTCCAGCTGTCCTTGGGCATCAAAAATGACCAAAGCAATCATTTGAAGAAGGCCAAGACTTTGTTCTTGCCCCTGGTAGCTTTTAACTGGCTGGTGAGATGAGAAGCACAGTGCAACAATTGGATGATTATACACCTGGGCTTGTCTCTGTGTGTGTGCTCCAGGAGGAGAGACCAAGGCAAGAACCAAATGGATTTGGAATGCAATAGTCAGGGAAAGTTTCTTCAATGCACATCTGAGCAGTGCCTCTAGGGCATGTCCCAAATGAGGCCACTTCTTCTTCTCCGGGAGGATAAAGCCATATCAAAGTAGCCTGAAAGTCAAGGGAAGAGGACGTTTTAGAAGGTTGCAGCTCCCAGCCATAGCTAATGCTGCTGAGAAGCCCTGAGCATGAAGGCTGAGAGAAGACCTTTCTGGGAGTGTTCAGAGCAATGACTCACAAGTCAGAGTGCCAGGGGTCTGGAGAGGAGGCTATGTAAAGAAACGCAGGCACAGCCTGTTTTGCATGAACTCAAGAAATCTGGCAGGAAAAGTTAGTTGAGAAGTGAGGTGAGGCCTGAAGAGCTAAAAGGGTCAGGTGAAGCCTTTTCAAGTTGGGAAGTATCTGCTTCTATTTAAAGGTGTTCTGAAAAGAGTTAGTGAAAAGAAAAAGGCTGAATGGGCCAGAGAAGATCAAGCACAGAGTGGGGAAGGATCCCTTGGGAACAGGAAATTGTCTTACCTGAGAGAAGAGTAGCATCGGATTTCTAAGCCTAGAAAGATGTAAGGATGGCTGCAAGGGTACAAGTGACAAGGAAATGGGCCTTCCAACGGTTAGCCTTAAAGATTTCAAGTACAGACAAGGTGAGAATGGACTAAACTGCTTTTCTCAAAATGGAATGTACATATACATCACCCAGGGCTCTTGTTAAAATATAAATCTTGATTCGGTGGATCTGGGGTGAGACCCGAGAGCTGTATTTCTAATATTATGAGCGCGGCATCCAGCTACCAAGAGCCTGAAGTGTGGGAACAGAGAACAAGAAAGAGAGGAAATGATCAAAAACCTGATGGAAAGAGGAAAAGAAGGTTCCTCTTCTCAGGAAGAGAATGAAGGTTCAGATTCCAAAGTAAAAGAACTCGCTAAGCAGGATAAGGAGGAGAAAGGCCAACACAGAGACACATCTGGTGAAATTTCAGAACAAGAAGGTGAGACATTCTCTGCAGAGACAGCAAATAGGTTGTCTGCAGAGCTATAATAATAAAACTGAGCCAGGTATAGTGACACATGCCTGTAATCCCAGCACTATGAGAGGCTGAGGCAGAAGGATGGCAAATTCAAGTTTAGCCTGAACAACACAGCAAGTTTGTGTGACCCTCTCTCAGAATAAAACATTTAAAAATACTGCGGATGTAGTTCACTGAGGCGGCCTTGGGTTCAGTTTCTAGTACTATGAAAAAAATGAATAAATAAAATTGGTCTCATCCGATCTATCAGAAATGCAGAGCCTCCATAATCTTCAGTGTTTTTGAACCTAGGTTTTCTATACCCAGCCAAACTGTCACGCCAATGAGTGCTACTCTAACACAAAGCAGAACTTTTTAGGTGATAGTCTTATGGGTTATCAGGGCTGCTTCTCAGATCACCTTTCAATGAGTCTCCCTCCATAATTGCAATCTGAAATTTGAGAAAAGCACGGTGATAAATGTAACATGAATATGTATATCTGATTTTCTGACCTTACCTAGAAGTTAGGGTTTGAATGATACATAGAAAATATGAGGTACTAGAAGAGTAGGTCATGCCATCACAAGAGGAAGGGCCGGTGGTAGAGACTTGGAACCAACAGGAGAGACAGGCTCCTCAGTATTGAAGAGCCTGCCCCTCCTGCATGGAGAAGGGGAAGCAGGCATAATTCTGTCCTTTAGTAGAATCTTTAGGAAAATTCACTTTGGTTGTCAGGAAGGTGAAAACAAGAGGCAAGGAATGAGATTCGGCAGAAGGTAGAAAAAACAGACTAGAGAGAGATTGGTATGGGCATGGGTGAGTGCTTATAAGGATTTGGAATAAGATAATAGGGAGAGAGCAGCCTGAGATGACATGTGTAAGGACACTTCGTGTGAGGGAAACAGCATTTTGTAGGAATCCTGCAACTTTCTGAGTTTACAGGAATCATGGAGATTTTTGTCCTACTTAGGATAGAAATAAAAGGGAAAAGAAGAAAGCCACCCCCAATGTTCTCCAGTAAATGTGCTTGTCGTGTTCAGCAGACCACTAGCTGGCAGGGCTGAGCTAGCCATGGGCAGACCCAAGGGAGGCACATCCAAGACAGAGACTCATTCATACAAGAGTCTGAGGCCAAAGGAGAGAGAGAAACTTGAAGAGACGTTGAGCCTAGATGGCAAACCTTTTAGAGATGAGTGTCCAAATTGCAACCTGAAGCCCACTTATTTGTCAGAAAGTCCCAATACTGCAATTAAGCCTGAATACTGAGGTTTTACATTAGAAAAAAAACAATTCATACATTAACATATTTTGTCTTAAAAGAAAAACAACACACATGCCATAGGTTCACCACCATTGACCTAGAGCCACCATGACAAAGAAGAGGGGAGAGGTGGTGTGAGTCCAAGCAAAGGAAGGACCAAATCCAGAGAGGTCTGTTTAGGGTCACAGAGTGGACTTGGAGTCTACAAGGCCTGAGGAAGGTTGTTCAAACAGACCAGGGTGGTGTTTCTATGCCCAAGAGAGAGTTGTTCGTTGTGCCACTTTTTAGATTATATAGACTCCTGCTAGGTATGGTTGTCAGCCAGGTAACAGCCAGGTAAAGGGAAATCAAGGCAGCCTCACAACACTGAAATGCTATCCTCCAACAGCTTCAGGCAAGTATGGAAGGACTGCCTGATGCTTCTACCAAAGGTCTATAGGATAACTAGTATTTTGGGTAAAGAGCTATATAGTTAATCTTTAACATTTGCAGGTCATAGGGTCTCTGTAATAACTACTTAACTCTGCCATCACAGTGTGAAATAACCACAAACGTGACCACAGCTTATATACAAATGAATTGGCTTGGTTGTATTTCAATAAAACTTTATTCATTAAAAATATCCTATCCCAAACAGTGATGGATGTGGATCCTACAATGTAAAAGGGATCGTATTTTACATGTCCTGACTTTTACAAATTCTGTAAAGCTGTATAAAACGCCCTTTTCAGAATCCAGTGAGTCGGCCTACCTCCTTCAGAGCATCACTCAGAATGAGTATATGGTGCTCAACTGATAAGAAGTAGCCTCTTGTCTAAAGCTCGTGCTTCCATGCAATTTATCGAGCTCACAAAACCTGGCTCTTAGAAATTAAATTAATGCATTTGGTTATATATATTACAGATACTAGTCAAACATTGGGTTAACTTTTAAGGATTAGTGAGTGTTTGCTGTAAATCCAAGTACTGGGAAACACACCTCTGAGGTGTAAATAGCTTCATTTGCAAGGTCAGTGTAGGCAAAGACACAGTAATGAAATCAAAAGGCTGTTCACACTCGACATATGCATTCATGTACTGCTTTTATTGCATTGAACAAGTATTCAGGACAGAAGAGGACAGGCAAAATGTCCCTGCCTTCAGGGTGCTTGCAGTCCAATGAAAGGAGGCAAGTAGTAAATAAACTAAGACTAAAATGTAGCCAGGCATGGAGGCTCACACCTCGTAGGAGGCCAAGGCAGGAAGATTGCAAGTTCAAGCTCAGCCTGGGCAACATGGCAAGACCTGTCTCAAAATAAAAAATAAAAGGGCTGGGGATGTAGCTCAGCCCAAAAGCTTTGAGTTCAATCCAAAATACTACACAAAAAAGGAGTAAAATCAATAGTGCAGTATATCACATAGTAATAAAAGTGCTAAAAGGGTAGGAATGGGGGATAGAGGAATGCACGCGTGCATGCGGAGAGTATGCATATGCACTTTCATGTACACATGTGCTGGGAAGTCACAGGGGACACACAGCAGTACGTGCTGGTGGAGGGCCCAGACAGCAGCTATGATAGCTCAGCACCTCTGCTATACAAGTGCTGAGTGCCGTGAACCTCTCCCCACTGGCAACTACTCTTTCAAAGTGATTGGCAGGGAGGCCTCACTTGTCAGGTACCATTTAAACAGATGCAACAGAGGTGAGAGAGTGAGCCATGTGGACATCTGGAGGGAGGGCATTTCATGCACAGAAATCAGTAAGAGCAAACCCAGGCGCAGGCCTGTGTGTGGTGTGCTTACGAAAGAGCAAAGAGGTCAGTTCAGCTGGCCTGGAAAGCGCCTGATCAAAGGCACTCGCCCTCTGAGGTGTGAGAACCTGGCTCCGATGACCGTGAAGGGCAGATCCACAAGTTTCCTCTTGTACTAAGCAGATTAAATAAGCCTTGTTCCAGTTTGAGTTCATCGAGTTCATCGCTCTGTGATTTTGAATGGCCCTAGATGATTCTAAATCCTTGTCCAATTCAAAGATCAATGTCTCATCCTCCCAGAGGCAGGCTTCTCTATGGTGCTTATGTGCTTTACAGTAGACACACTAAAGACACTTGTGAATAAAATGACTCCTACTTTTATTTCTGATACCACCACAAGGTACACAATCTCTCAACCAACTTCCTCCTTCCTGGCCTTTTCTGTGAGATGTTTCTAGCGCCCTCTCCTGTCTGGCAATAGCACTGTGTATTCCCCTAGACTCCTGGGCACTCGTCCGTCACGGTCTGTGTCTGTGGCTCAGAATGGTTAAAATAAATCCACATATAGAACATTCCCATCTTTCCTAGATCACTCACTTCCTGTCCCAGTCTAGGCTGCATTTAGCAGTTTTATTGTTTAAAAATGCTGTCTCCTGGGGTCTCTTAACTTCTATTCTCTCCAACTTGCACCTGGCTCCCCATTAGCACGTCAGTGAGCATTTCAGCACCAGTATTGGTGGTTTGAGGATATTCTCCTATCTCTGTCTCTTTTCCTCCTTCCTAGGAAAACGGGAGGACACAAGCAGGAGGAAGCATTGAGTCAGACCCCAGTTCTTTGGGGTATGTGCCCAATTAGATCCCAGGGCTTCGAAGCCAGAAACCAAAGCCATGGTGGTTTGCACTCCTCAAGAGAAGCCACAGGTACAGACTATAGGTAGTGCAGGCTTGCAGTCCAGCCACGCACATGCACCACAGTCCTAGGCCCATTCTTACAAGGGAACGAAAGTTAATTTTAAGGGTAATTGTAAGGGCAGATGAGAATTGCACAAAATCCATAAATTGAAGCTCTTGGCCTTTGGGAGGTGATTAGGTTCAGATGAGGCCACGAAGGAGCCTCCATGATGGAAGAGGAGGAGACTACAGGTTGTTCTGCCCTCACCTCTTCACACCAAGCAGAGAGCCCTTAGCAGCAGCTAAAATGGCTACCACCTTGGCCTTGGACTTTCCAGTCTGCAAGACTGAGAAATAAATGTGTGTGTTGCCAAAGCCACCTGTCCATGGTATTTCACTATAAACGCCAGATTTAAGACAGGGATCCAAAGCCCCTCTCTCTCCAGTGGAGATAAACTATGTCTTTTCTATTTTTTTTTTTTATGTCTTTTCTATCTATTCTTCTCCTTTTCTCTCTCCATCTTCAGCAGAGAACAAAAAGAGACAAGAACACTATTAATGATTTACCAGAAGTCTGGGTTTCTGGTAAATCCTGATATGTCAACTGCACTTGATTAAAGCAAACACCTAGCAGGTTAGTGACCCATGCTCCTCGGTGGGCAGTGGAGGCATGATCTTGGGTGCTGTACAGTCCTTCAGTGGCTCCTCTCTGGCACGGGTTCCCATGATCTTCTTCCTGGCTGCCATGAACTAAGCACCTTTGCTCCACCACACCCTTCTGCCGTCATGTTTATGCCTTGGAGTGAGCTGACCATGGACCAAAACCACAAGCAAGCTGAACTGTGCTTTCTTTAAATTGTGGGTGCTGGGTGTTGTCTCAGCCATGAGCAAAGCTAATACGTGAGGCAAGTTGACTCTTGAATTTCCTCTAGGTGATGTAGAGGTACCTCTGCTGAAGTCCTCCTCTGTGGGACCCCTGCCCAGTGCCACCCACAGCGGCCGGAACACAACCCAGGAAGAGTAGCCTTGTACCAGGAAAGAGATGCCAGAATGGTGGCAGCGAGAGAAAGCCACAGGTGTATCTGTGTATGTGCTCCAAAACCCACAGTGCAAAGGCCAAGCCAGCCCAGAGCTACCCTGGCCTCTCATTTTCCTTCAAGATGGAATTGTATCCAACCCTTTCACACGCTCTTTCTGCCTTCTCACCTCTAGCAAAAAAAAGTCACTGGAGTGGGCTTCTTGGCTGTGGGTGGCACCAACCAGCATGGGCAACAGGGCACAGTGGCTAAGGGAGAGGGGGGCAAAGAGTAGAAGCGCATACCTCTGCCTGCAGTGTCACTGCCGCCTAGCGGGTCCCTGCTGGTCCCTGCCGCCAACCCCATGCTGGGAGAGGATGCAGCCTGATCCTGTAATTGAACACTCTGTCCTAGCTACTGTTACATCCCAGATTGAAAACAGAAAAAAATACACAGTAACCACATTGAAAAGCTGACTCTGCCCCGCCTACCCCTTGCTTTGTGTGCATGGAATGGGGGCAGAGGCCTGTTTGATGCCAGAGGATGGAGGGTTAAGGAGACCGTGGCCTTCTGTGATACTGAGCAGCCCCCGCTCGCTGCCCTGGGCTGTGTCTTCTCGCTGCTTGACTGGGGTGTGGGGTGACACACTTCCCGCTCCAAAGACAAAGTCTGCAGTAACACTTTCTCCATGACTTGGCGTAGTCCTATTTGGGTTTGTGTGGATGTTTTCCTAGGAGAAGCGTAATGTTTTATGCTCACATCCGCTTGGAAAGCAAGGAGACAAAGCAGACCAGCCCAGTCTGCCTTCCCTTTTGAAAAGCAGTGTGTTGCCTGACTCCACTCCCTGCTGCTAACCTTACGGGGTCAAATAGGAAGAAGGGTCTTCCAGGAGATACTGACCCTGGACATGGAGACGAATGGGATCTCAATGAGTGAAAGGACCCCCATCCTATCCTCAGAGCACTCCAGGAGAGCTGAATGCATGATTCACACAGGAAGGGCAGGGCTGCAACAGGGAAGTGGCACAGAGACAAAAAAGCTGTACAGCGCCTCCTGATGGGGCACCCACGGTAAATGCACGGTTTGCTACCTTCTGATCATGCTACTTGTGGCAGAAATGAGGTCACTAGTGTCTGTAAGTGATTTTGGCAGGAGCGAACCCCTCTCGAAGTGACATGTTCCTTGTACAGTCTCCTCCTGGGCCAGCAAAACTCTAAGAAGCAAATTCCCCTCCTGAATGTGCAGACTGAGGCCCAGAGAGCCTGAATCTTCCTCTCCACCCCAGATGGCTGGAGACAGATTTGCTGTAAGAGCTCTGGAGGGTCCCCTCCCCTCCAACCTGCTGGCACTAAAGAGGACAGGCAACAGGCCAAGAAACCTCCCCTTTCTCCATTCCCTGTTCTGTTCTCTATCCTGGCTTTTGGGGACAAAGCTCTCAGAAGATTTGTAGGACTGCACATGGGTGTTGAATGGGCCTGCTCTTAGGAAAGGAACAAATGCTGCTTGGGTTCCAGGAGCATCCAGCTCAGACAGGGAATTGGACACGAGCAGGGAGGAATCCACTGTGATTTCAGACATCTGTATCCACATGAACTCCCAGCCTCTGAGCAGAGATTCAGCCTCTCTGCCGGTCTCTTGCTGGCTGAGGAGAAAATCCTGGCGAATCTGGCTCTCAGGCCCCCTCTGTGAGCGAGCTGTGCAACAGCACCCTGAAGACCAACTGTGCCTGACAGGCTGGGAAGGGCCTGAACTCTGAGCTGGGCGTTCAGAGGAGGTAGGGGTGTGCGAGGTCCCATCTGGCCATCTCTAAACACTTGGGAGTGGTTTGGCCACCTAGGGGAGGAGAGCTGCTTAGCTGGCCCCCAGTGCCCTTCCAGCGGCAGATCAGCCAGCCACAGAGGTTTCAGCCTGCCATGAAGCTCAGGCCACCAGCAGAAAAGTCGCAAAATATTGTTTGAATTAGGTCGCTGAACAGGCTGAGGAAAGGAAGGGTAGCTTTTCATCCATTGTCAGAAAAGGCCCGCAGCTCTTTCTTCTGGAATATTTGCGGCGGCTGTGTTCCTTAGGCAGCAATCGGAAAGGGAGCCCTGGGGGACAGCAGAGCCCGACAGAGCTCCCAAAGTCGGTAAGGGAGGGCTTCAAACTTCAAAGGCCAGAAAGAGGGGCAGCAGGGGTCAGAGGCAAGCTGTACAGGGCTGCTAGGAGGTGAGAGGAGAGAAATCTGGGGGGAAATGAACTTTTCAATGGAAGAAAACGTTTTAGTAAGTAAATAACGTATGTCTTTATGCCAACACTGTCACAAAACGTGATTTTTCATATTTTCAGGGAAAGGAGGGGGTACAGAAAGTCAAAGGCACCTGGTTCAGCCTGGGAAAGTTTAACTGGGTTCAGCCCACGGGCGCTCAGCTCCTGACCTCTGCTCACTCCCCTGGGCTCCTGGAAGGAAACCTCCAATCTCTGGCCTTACCTATTTATTCATTTATTGTCTCTCCTGCTCGTGTCTCCCTTAGAAGAAGAAAGAAAAAAGGGATGAATGGGCCATGGCACCGACTTCACTCGAGCCTCCCCTTGGTCTTGCTCTGTGCCCTGAGCAACTCCAGACTTGCGAGAGTCTGACCTGAGAAGGGGAAACTGGAACCAGCCCCGTTTTCCAAACCTTCCTCTCTCCGCAGCCAGTCACTCAAGTCGAGGAGCATGTTGGCGGTTCCAGGCTTCCCTGAGGCCTTCGTGTGAGGGGTGCCTGGTGGAGGAAGGCAAGGGCGGCGAGAAAGCCGAGGCGCCCCCCGCCCCCAGCGCGCACACAGGAGCTACGCTGCCGGCTCTGCTGCCCCCCGGCGGGTTCCGGCGACTCTGGGCGCCCGTGGCCGCGCACACGGATTCTCGGTCTGCGGGGCTCGCTCCCGGGCCTGGCTCCGGGCCGCCGCC
>NW_004955553.1:534289-615834 GCF_000276665.1 Chinchilla lanigera | reverse complement strand
CCGGCCCGCGCGGTCGGCAAGCACCGAGCGTGCGAGGGGGCACCGAGTCCCCGGAGCCGGGGCTGCTCGTCGGGCTCTCCGTGCGTCTCGCCGAGAGCTGCGACCAGGGCGCGACGGAGGGCAGAGCCGCGGGTCTCCATCCTCTCGCCGGCAGGAGGCTCTGCGCCGGAGCGCCGGCTTCAGCCCGAGTCGCCAGCCCAGCATCCGCCCCCGCCGGCCGGCAGCAGGCGCAGACATGGGCGCGCGGGGCCGCGGGACCCGCAAAGTTTACTAGCCGGCTGGGCGCGCAGCTGAGGGCGCACCCGGCCCCGGCGCACCCGGGAAGCGGGGTGGGGACCGGGAGTCTCTGGACTCGGCGTGAAGGTGGTGGAGCCGAGAGGGAAGACTCGGCCCCGCCAGATGCCGCCCGCAAAGTTGGAGAGAAGAAAACTTCAGCTCCAAGGAGATTCGGACCTAATGCTAACCGCGCCCCCCAAGCCCCGCACCCCTGAAAGAAGCCCTGCACCCTCGCCTACCTCCATGCTCCGCTAGGAACAGGTCCCGGGGGCCGGGAGCCGGGAACCGTGGTGACTGCGTCGGTCTGGAGAACCCAGCCAGGGGGCGGGGAGGGGCAGGGGGCGGGCAACGTGGCCACGGGAGGAAGTTTCCTGAAGTTGTCCGCTTATTCCGGAGCTCGGCCAGCGACCTGGCCGGATCGCAGAGGCCGCCCTGCCTGGGAGAAGAAGTAGAAGTTGGGGTGCTAGGGGAGGAGGCTTCCCGAGCCCGAGAGGCAGACTTTGCCGCTTTTTCTTTGCTCTCCCCTCGCCTTCTGGGCGCGCCGCCGGGATCGGACTTGGACAGCAAAGGAGCAGGAAGAATTGGGGTCTCCAGTGCAGCTTCTCCCGGGCACAGCAAACCCAAGCCCGGGAGTCAGAGCCGCGCAGACTGTCTCCCCGGACGAAGCTGCAGGCGGGGTACCGGACCCCAGTAGGATTATAAAGCAGCGCGGAAGAGGAGAGGACCCCAGAGGACACCCCCTCCAAACTGGACACCATGTGGAGTCTGCTGGTCTGGACTCTGCTGGCTCTACATCGGATTCGCGTGGCCAGAGGCCAAGGTAGGGTACGGGGGCCGTCCCCGCGAGGGCCTAGGGAGGAGCAGGAGGAGGGGTGGTCTCCAGGACACCAGGCGAAGCCTTGGCAGAGTCCTCTCCTGGGAGTTTCAAGACTCCCCCCTCCCTGAGTTTCAGGGGCTGTCGGGCGGGGCAGCTTCTCTGAGACTTGCAGCTTCGGACTGGGGAAGGTGGGGTCTCCCGGGGAGGCTGGGAAGAGCAGGAGGGGAGGTGGGAGGGGCACGCCACCGCCCCCAGGCCGCTGGGGGTGTCGTTCAGTGCCCAGCTCCACCTCTGGCTCCCCTGGGTTCCCCGGGCCCTGCTCCTGGTTCCAGTTGGGCAAGGCCTTGTCCGGGAGGCGCGGGGCGAGGGATGGAGCGCTCGCCAGCGAGAGGAAGGCGCTGGCTGGGTCGCCCCTGGAGGGCAGTCGCCCTGCTTAGCCACGTACGGGAGCCCGAGCCTGGCTGCCTGGCCGGGAGAGCTTTGCAGCCTGGGCCTGGAGCCAGACGCGGGTGCAGCCTCGGACCCTGGTGGGAGGGTAGTGGTGCGCAAGGAGGGTCTGAGGCATCCCTCAGACCCCTCAAGACACACCCCGAATCCCGCCCCTGTCTTCAGCCTTCACGGGTCTTGGGTTGTCTTTCCTGCCTACCGTGCCCTGTGGCTGCCTGGAGCAGCCTGGTAGTGGAGGGCTGGGTTTGGGGTGGGAGTGCTGGAAAGGAGGAGAAGGGGTGATCGCACCATCTCCCTCCAGAGGATGGGTGTCCACACGCCTCCCCACACCTCTGGAAGGTCCTAGAGGGGCAGGGCGGCTGTACCCGCGCTTCCTTGCCTTTGGGGTTCTCAGATCCACTTGGTGATGCCCGCGGTGTCTGAGCGGCGCCTGCTGGGGGCTAGGGAGGCAAAGTCTGGATTGAAGCTCCACACTCCCGCGCTGAGCCTTCCCTCTTCTAGGGTCTGGAGGGGCCTGGCCCACCTGGGGGCGCCGGACTGCACTCCGTCTTTGGGGTCTCCAAGCCCGCGGGAGAAAAGGGACCGCGGTGAGAAAAGGGACTCCAGTGAGAAAAGGGACCCCAGTGCACCCAGAATCAGGCAATTCCAAGAGCCAAGATCAGAGATTAAAATGATCAACTCTTGCTCGAAAGAGTTGAGGGAATGATTTTACGAGATAATTTAGGTAAAAGCTCTTCGAAATTTTGTAATGAGCTCCATAAATGTAAGGTAATAAAAGTTATTATTTTTATGATCATCATAAAATCTTGCAGCAGGCGGGAAACCCAGAGGTCATCTTATTCTAATAGCCATTTAGCAGATGGGGAAACTGAGGCCCCGTGGCATCAAGTGAGTTACCGAAGACCACTCAGTGATCAGGGGTCAGGGTGCTGGGGGGTCAGGTGAGTTCTGAGCGACTCTTCTAGGCACCAGGGCCAGATGTAGCTGGGATGTCTTTGTCTGGGGTTCCTCTTTAAGGGGTCCCAGGAAGACATGGTGCTGGTGGAACAGGAATGAGCTATATTTCATTCTGAGGCACCTCATGGGTTGGTTCTGAGATTTTCATGACCTTACTACCCAGAAGCCAGGAGACAAAGCAGGGCGCTGAGACTGAGACTTCTAGCTTCATGATTACACAAACTCCACCAAAGACCTGGCTTCCCTGGATGGGTAGCTTACCAATTCTTGTTACATACAGGATTGGGCCCTTAAGGAGTCCCCAGAGCCACTGGTGGTCCTTCTTTCAGAGCCTTCATGTCCTTTCCTGCCTTCCCTATCTCCATACCTTCCCCTCCTCCATACCTTCCCCATCCACCTGAGGCCAAGACCCCACCTGTCTTGCTGAAGTTAAGTCCAGGCTGCCTACCGTCTCTGCCCTTCTCGCTCGGGAGGGGTTGCGCCTGTCAGGAGCAGGGAAGGTTGCTGATTGATTCACTCTCTCTGGCTTCTCCTGTTTGCTGCCTTTTTGAGTGTCAGGCTGCCCAAGGCCCCTGCTGCTCTGTTTGTGCTCTCTGGCTCCGAGAATGTTCGTCTGCCAGCATCGGCCGCCTCCTTCCATTTGTCTTCCAGGCGGCAAACGCTGCACAGGATTGTGGGAATGCAGTCTCTCCCCCCGGGCTTGGGGGCAAGACTGGGTTTACTGGAGGGCTGGGCTTCGGGCACAGGGGTTATCTGCTTTGGGTTTAGAAAGTGAGTTTCTTCCAATCTGAGGCCATCGCCACCTGGCTATACTGAAAGACACAATTGAATCATTTAAATTCCCCACAATTTGATGTCACATGGTTCAAACTCATTTCCCAAGTGAAGTTCAGTGACATTGTAGAAAGAGCATTGGCTTTGGCAGCAGAATGAACAGGCTGTTGTGATCTGGCTTTGTGGCCTAACTGCAGAGAGGTTTGAGCAAGGCTTTCGGCTGCTCAGAGCCTTGACTTCCACATCTATATGTCCCTTATCCTCATCCTTATATTGGGTGTAGTAGTGGCCGTGTTAGAGAGTTCACACGACGATGGAGACATTCCAGAGGGAGGCGCCAGCAAATGGTCCCCACATAGAAGGTGCTTCCTACTCAGCATTGTTATTATAACTGGTCTGACACTAAGCCAGGGACCCAGAGGGGTGCCTTGCCACCGGCCAATAAGAACCTGAATTCCTGGAGCTTTCTGAACATCCTTCCATGACGACCTCAATGTGTTGCAGAGTGGCCCTTAACCTCTGAGCTCCCAGGGAGCTGCTAACAATGCGGAGTCACCAGCTCCCTCCAGGCACTAAGACTGGAAAGGTCTGCTGTGCCTTGCTGCTTGCATTTCACCAAGTGAACCATGCTTGTAAGCCTGATTGCTGCAGGAGGTCATCCTGGCATGCCTGAGAGGCTAGGAGGAGACCAGTGGCCACTAGGGCAGTGGCCAGCTGTCCAGGAGGGTCTTTCAAGAGAACCAGGCATGAGGGAAAGAACAAGGTGGCATAGGGCTAAGTGAACCAGGCGGTGGGGAAACCCTGACAAAGACCTGGAGGCTTCAGCTCCAGACTCCTGGAGGGCTCTGAAGGGAGAAAGCGCAATTCAGGAAGCCAACCACAATAAAAGCCAGACAGCACGGGAGGGAGCGGGATGAAAGTTTAATTACATGGTATGGCTAAGCTGTAATTATTAATTACTGACAGCAAAAAATAACTTATTGATCAGGGCCTCTTGCTAATTACCAGGAGGCCGAATGTCGTGCTTGCCTGGGGCTCAGTTGTCAAAAGCCCCACAGGAGAGTGGGATGGGAGGTGGCCCCGCTTCTCCATTCCCTCTTCCCATGTCCCTCTCTCCCTCATCCTGTGCACCCCTAGGCCTCAGCTGGGGCGTCTGAAACGTTCTTTGTGCATGCGTTCAGATGAATAGTAGCGTTTGGAAGTTCCATTGGCTGCAAAAGCTCCCTGTCTGGGCTGAAGAGTTGGGACCCCACCCAGGATCATGCAGACAGCTTGCACCTGCCTCAGAAACCCTCCTTTTCATGCATTTGTTCCGCAAATATTTATCGACTGGCTCTCCTCTATGTCCTCTACTGGAAGGCCGGAGTAGGGGCCAGGAACCTTGTTCCATCCGGATAGGAAGACTGGGAAAGAGGCCAAATCCTTTACAGCAGACCTCTGTTTAAACAGTGCCTGAATGGCCGCCCATAGGATGATGTGTTAAACTGCATGTTGGTGAGCATTTGACCTTGGACCCTCTCAGACACAGTTGGGCTCTAAGCTAAAGGTAAGGGAGAATGGGCTTGTTCTCTGTCCTGAGGACTAGTGGAATCATTGTATCAGACACATGAAGAGTCATCCAGAACTTCCTTTGCCCACAAACCTGGACAAGAGGCCATCTGGTCTGCTTGTATAGCCTTGGTGACGGAGGGATCACTACCTCATGCAAATGGTTGTTAGATAGTTATGTTTTATGTTGGTGAAGGCATTGGTCTCCTTAGAGCTGGTTATCCTAGGACTTGGTTGAAAGGGTCCTTTGGTTGGCTGAAAACTCCTTCCCCATCTCTCCCAAATCCTGGGCCCTTGGGGAGTCAGGAGACTGAATAGGAACGGAGGCTGGGTGTCGGTGTGCTGCCTGTGGGATTTCCACCCCAGGGAGCACGTTGCTGCAGACAGCCCTGGAGCTGCCTACAGCGGTGGGAATTAGTCATCATCATAATTTGGGGCCTCAGGATGCCAATAGCAACAAATGGGCTCCATCGCCTGCCGGCTGCGCCCACTGCCTGTAATGGAAAGGAAAATAAGCCACTTGCCGAGATGTCCTGGGTTCCTTCCCACCGTCCCATCCCCAGCTGTCCACAGTCTGGGAGAAGGCAGGACCAGGGAGCCTTGCTGGGCGAGAGACTGTCCTGGGCTGTCCAGGGCTGTAGGGACAGGGAAAGAAAGAAGGTGCTGAGCCCATCCATCAGACTCCCTGGTGGGGAGTGTGGGCCAGCACAACCCTCACTGAGCCGGGAGCCCTGGCCAGGCCCTCCTCTTTCTGAGGTAGCAGGTTCTAAGAGGGCAGTAGCTCCTAGCCTGGATTCTGCCCTTGTTAGTCCTGCCTCCACCACTGTGTGATGCAGAGCTGAGCCTCAGTTTCCTCATCTGTAAAATGAAGAAAACAGCATCTAAAATATCCACATTTACCTCTCAGAGTTGTTTGGGTAATTAAGGGCAGTTACTCAAATCACTTTAAAAATGTTCTTCATTAATGTTAAATGTTTACAATGTGCTGGTCACACAGTGTGAGGAGGAGGTCGGGATCTGCCCTCCTTTTTCTCCCCATACACGAACTTCCTCTGCCATCCTACCGTGTAGGTCCCCTTAGTTAGTCTGTCCCACAGACGGCCTTGCTCTTTCTGGAACTCCCCAGACACTCTGGCCTTGCATTTCTTCTGCTGCTGTGGCAGTGTCTGCTCCTCCCGGATGTCTCCCCAGCCCGCTCTTGCTTTCTTTAGAACTTTGCCCTACTGTTCTTCACCAGTTCCTAAGCCCCCATTGTAGCAGCGCTGAGCATGGGCCCCTTTCTCTGCTGCACCTTCTCCATTCACCCCACTGTGCGCTGACTTGTCTGTCCATCTTCTCTGAGAAGGCGGGACCTATTGTCCCCCCTGCTGTGCGCCTAGCCTCTGGGTCAGTGACCTAGCACAAGTGAATGAAGTGGGTGAATGAATGAGTGAACATTTCCCTGATGCATACAGCCCCTTGTCAACTGGCCCCTGCTGGCTTCTCCACCTTCCTATCTGGCCGGGCTGACTGACTTGTGGGGCATCCAGGTGAGGCACCTGTATAGACTTGTGGTCTATGCAGATCTTGCCCTCTCCCCGCCCCCTGCATGGAGCCCTTTTGTGCTGAGCTGTCCAGCACTCCCAGAGTAGGAGCTGTCCCCACCACTTGCACCCAAGCTCACTAAAATGGACCCACTGAGGCCACGATCTACTCATATTTTCATGATCTCCTTTCACGGCCACTCCTGGTTCCAGCCCTTCAGGAGAAGCTGCCTCTAGCAGGCCTGGCCCCTAGGTTGGGTGGCCCTGGGGTCCTTACCAAACCCCTGCCAACTACACTCCACCTTTAGAAAGTGGAAGAAGCTGGAGGAGGAGCAGAAGATTTGGGGGTGATTTCTACCTGTACTTTTGAGATACACAGGGCCCTTCACTGATGCTCAGAGAAAGGAGCAGACCTTGCACCAGCACTGAAATACCTCAGCCCCTCTGTTCCCCCTGCTGCTTGCTGCCCAAAAGTGATCACCCGGTCCCATCCGGTGGTAAGGGAGCTGGAAGGTGCCAGGTTCTGGGAATGAGAGCCGGTTCTTGGGCACTGGCGATGACCACTGTTCCCGCATGGCCACAGAGGAACACCGTGGTCTCCACACTTCATAGAGAATGTTTTTACATAAAATGGGATCATCCCAAGGCAGGCGCCCAGTCTCCTGTGGTGTCACTTGCCTGGGCTTTTTGTTCTCTTCTCTGAGCTGTTGAGAGGTGGTATATGTATAGTGATCAGTAGCTTGGATTTGGGTGAAAGTCTGTGTGAAAGTTGCTCAGAGTCAAGTCACTTAATAGTCCTGACCTCCACTTCCTTGTCTGTAACACCAGGATCAAAACTTTATGAGGCTTAAGTGAGATAGTACAAGTCAAGCACTTAGCATGGAGCTGACATGTCATAAGCATGTAATAAATTAATTAAATGATATTTAGACAGCCATGTGTCCTCTAATAACAGGCATGCAGTTTGAGAACCACATCATTAGGCAATTTCATTATCATATGAGCACTGTAGAATCTACTTACGCAGATTAGGATGGCTATGAGGTCACTAGGTATGTCATCTTATGGATGGGACCACCACTGTTGTACACATCATCTGTTGTTGACCGGCATGTCGTTATGTGATGCATTACTACTCTGTCTCTCCTAGGGTCTTAAGATAGGATCTCAGGTCACAAACAGTTTTTCCCTTGGTATCATTACTCTATATTTCACCTACATCTGCTTTGTACCCCTCTTTCTTTTGCCTCCATCTTTTCTTCCTACCCTGGAACTCACCTTGGATGTGCGGTTCTGCTTATCAGACATATCTGTGTGCATGAAAACTGTTACCTGCCTCAGTCCCCCACCCTGTCATGGCTGCAACATGTGGGTAAACTGAGGCTCAGAGAGATGTCTTGGCCCAGGTCCTTGAGCTGGGAAGTCAAGGTGTCAGGATGAACCCAGAGCTCTATGATGCTAACACCAGTCCTCCTCCTACCACTCCAGGCTATGATGTTCCTCCCAGTCTCCCAGTTATATCTTCTCAGCAGGCGATGGACATTCACCAGTGAAATCCCAGATCACTGTGCTGTTAGGAGTCTAGGCTCATCCAGGGAAGGCAGTAGCATTTGGAAATAAGTCCTGGATTTCTACTTCTTCCTCCTGATCAAAGCTCAGGTCTCCAACCTGGTTGTGTTCTCACAAGGCCTAAGCCTGGAAGAACATGATCAGCCTTCTCTCCTCCTTCCTTCCCTCCTTTCCTTGGGGTAGGATTGTCCCAGAGCTATGTAAAGAGTCTCCTTCAGACCACTTGGGACACTTACGACTGGCTTGCCAGTGACCAAGCTGCACGAGAATCTTCTAAAGTGAATGGGGTATGGGGTGCAGAAGGAAAGGGAGAAGAAAGGCAATTAAAGTTTGATGCCACTAGGAAGCTATTAGTGACCCAGAGGGGCCATGAAATTTTGATGATGTGATAATCCTGAGGGAAAAGATATTATTTGCTGTAATGCGGGCCATTTAGAGAAGTCAGCCTCCGGAGTGGACACTGGTGACTCCGGGGGCCTCCCAGAAGAATGACTTTGGAAACCTCCCTTGGACCCCTCTGGAAGTGAAAACAAGAAGGTGGCTGAGTGACAGGGAATCTAGCTGGCCACCGGCAGCCTGGGTTGCTGCAGTTTAATGCTAGGTCATGGTGCACCTGGCATAGATTCTCCATTCTTTACTGTGAACCATGGGGGCCAAGGCAAAATGTGACATCAGAGGGCTCAGGAGGGATGGCCAAAAGAGCCAAAGAGCCAAAGAGCCTGCAGTATGGGCGGCTCTTTGGGTTTGAGTCCTGTGTGTCACTTAGTGTCTGGATGACCTTGGATGAGTTACCCAGCTTGTGTGTACCTCAGTTTCTTCACTTGTACAGTGGGAATAGTAATCCTACTTCCTTCACCAGGCTGTGGCTGGGTTTCATGCTAAGCTCTTTGGACAGTGCTCCCTGTATGGTAAACGCTGAAAAAGTGTTGCCGTGTCACTGTCATTATTATCTTCATCTTGGTGGCCAGGAACCAAGGCCATTGTCAGGGTTGCCATTTGGCTGGTGTCCTGGCCTCTCAAGACTTTATTTCCTGTGTCCTTCATAAACATCAAGGGTACCTAAACTTCTGCTACTAGAAATTTATTCAGTAGGTTAAGACATTCTCTGTCTCTAGCTTAAAAGGCAAATGTGCCACAGATAACCCACATATTAAGCTATTATCAGGGCTGGGGATTTAGCTCAGTGGCACAGTGCCTGCCTGGCAAGCGTGAAGTTGTGAGTTCAATTCCTGGTACCAGAAAAAAAAAAAAAAAAAAAAAAAAAAAAGCTATTATCAGCTGTTTAGGCATCAGGTTGAATGTTTTTAGTAGATCTCTCCTAAAACCTAAAATTTACCCGGGCGGCTTTCATAGGCGTGGCATGTGCTCCTTAGTCCAAATTATGATGGCACTGATCAGAAAGTATTAATGTTGGTAAGGTTAGCATTGAAGTTCAGAAACACTCAGCTATTTACCAAGGTCCCTTGATCTGTAAGAAAAGCAGTGAGTGCAGGCCATCTGCTTCTCAGGCCATTGTTTTTGATCTGGGCATCTTGATCTGATCACTACCCTGCCTTTAGGAACTGCCTGTTATGCTGCTTTGCCCACAAGCCCAGGGGAGTTGGGTGCTGTCTCATTTGCCTGAAGGCTACTCCCCAGCTTTCGTGAGCATGGTGGCCATGCTGACCTTCCCTCTCTTACGAAACTCCAGGTCGGCCCCATCTGCCTGCTCATGGGCCGTGGCCATAGGCCTGGATGCTAAGCCCTGTCATGTCATTCCTGCTCAGAGACCTCCAGTGACTTCCTCACAGCTGTGGAATAGACACCACGCCCCCCATTCTGTCCCTGTGCACCACGAAGTCGCACCCACCTGGCCCTCTGCACCCAGTCTTGGCTATTCTCCCCTGCCAGGAGCCTGAGAATACCCTTCCTCCTCCTCTGTCCGTAGGGATTCCTTATTCTCCTCCACTGACCCTGATCCCACCCCTACCCGGGTAGCCAACCTAGAATCCAGCAGCCAGAGCACAGCCCCCAAAGACTCCCTGCTCCCAGGATACCAATGGGCTGGGTGCCTCTTTTGGCACTTTGGCCTTGCTGATTGTGAATGATCTTGTAGTGTGTGTGTGAGACTGATTTCTTTAATTATAAACTCCTTGAGTTTAGATAATAACCCTTCATCAGCAGGGATTGAGGTATCACACATCAATTATTTTTCTCAATTAATGAGCTTAACCCTTTAAAGAGAGGTGCTGTGAAGGGTGAGAGTGAAGCCAGAGAGAAAGTACCAAGTTTCTGATGCAGTGCTGGGCTCAGAGGCCATAGCTGAGATTGTCATGGGGCCCCCTTGGGGTCAGACCTTTTAGCCCATGGGACTGAAGGATCCTCTTTGGGAAAGCATTGGCGCATCAAGGCAGCACATACAAAGTCTTCCATGACCCTAATGGTAGAGGAGGATGGACTTGTGCTTGGGGAGTTGGCTCTGCGGTCTGAAGCTGCCTTCTCTCCAGCCGCATAATCTTTCCTTCCTCGTGTTCCAGTTTTTAAATGTATGGAAATTTGTATTCTACTCCTTGGTCTGTCTAAAGTCTGTCTTAACACATAAAGCACATTTTAAACGAATCAATTCTGCTGGAAGATGCAGTGTGTCCTCCCCATGGCTTCCTGGACCCCCTAGGATATATGTTTAATCCTGCTTTGAAAAATTTGAAAGAGAGGGAGAAAGAGAGAGAGACCATTTGTGTTTAAACTTTTCTGTGATGTTTTCTATATATACTTGCTTTCTCAGGCTGCATATCCACCAGCCATGACTGCTCTAAGGTGATGTCCTTAAGGGTGGCAGGTGTGAGCCTAACGCTGTCATCCTTCCCCAGATGACGCTGCTGCTTGGGTCGTGGGTGTGTTCTAGGCTCTTCTTCAGCTTCACCCAGTCTGCTCCTTATTCCTGGAAGGCCTGTCTCCTGGCCTCTCCTCCCTCCTTCTGATTTGCACTGGACAACTCATCAGCATGGCCTCTGGAGCCGTGTTTGGATGAGCACTGGGGCAGAACACTGAGCGAGGGCCTTATTCTCCTTAGGGAGACTCTAGGGTCACTGTCCCTACACAGGGCCATTTTTTATTTAGACGCATAGGTGCTTCAGAAGAGCTGCGATTACCAGATATGGTGGACAGATCACAAGCAGTGGCCTGGGAAGGGTCTGGCCTGGATTCATTGTCTCTCTCTTATATGTCAAATGATCTTGGCAAGTTACTACTGCATGTTTCTGAATTTCCATGCTTATATTAATAACTAATATTTTCTAGCCAGTCTCCTCCATAGGTTGGGGTGAAGGGCAAGTGGGATGCCCGTGAAAGATGCTCACATAAATTTGAGGTTTTATGAGAAGATCCAGTAAAAGCATTCACCCTAAGATCTAACGGCTGATAATAGCTTAATATGTTGGTTCTCTGTGATATATTTGTGCTTATCTTGTAGAAGAGACCATCTTCCGGTAACACAGGGCCTTTGCATCCCTGTAGCTGTTCTGAGTACCTAGTTCTGCTGGGACAGCACTAGCTAAGTGTTCTTGATTGGGTTCAGTCACCCCCTTGAAATGCCTTTTGAGGCTGTTACACTGCAGAAACCAGACCCCCAAGCATCCATCAGCCTCCCAGGCTGTTGTCCAGCAGCCAGACTGGCCATCACTATTGGTTCTGCTGTACTTGCTCAAGGACTTAGGACTCAGAGTGCAGGAAGTGCCTCTGCTCTGGGACCATGCCCAGCCCTTAAGCCTCATTGCCTGGTCAGCCCTGCAGTGGTCCCCCTGTGGGCAGTATGCACCTTGACTTTGGCCAGTGCCGGCTGGCTCAGCCTCATGACCCATGACCTCCCTGTTCGGAGCCCTTTTCCTTGCCCTGGTGAGAGTCTGCAAGTGGGGATGGGGGCAGGCAGGCCATTGTAGGCCAGAGCTACCGAGGAGGGCCAAGGGGAGTTCCTCATTAGCTCTGCTCGAAGCTCATTATCAGTCTGCGCATCACTGGGCGAGAAATGGCTGTCGTCAGGACAGTAATAAATACGCTGCTGTCAGTATTGATGTGATTGCACTAATGAAGAGAAATCAGCCACCAAGAGAGGAGGTGCTGCTGGCTGTGGCTTCGGGTGGCTAGAGTGCTCTGTCCACTGCCTTCTCCTCTGCCCCAGGAGGGAAAGGTAGGCTAGATGTCGGGGAGAGAGATGGGAGGTGTTGGCATTTAACCCCTTTCTCTTAAGGCTGTGGTGATTGAAGATTCTGGAAACTATTAGGAAAAAGGAACAGGGTTTAGCCCTGGGAGGAGAGGGAGGGTGGACGAAGGGGCTCCTGGGCCTCAGCTTGGGCCTAGACTGAGGCAGGCAGGACCAGTCGATGGACAGTAGTGCTTTTGATGGCTCAGCCACCCTCTTGAGCCCTGGTTCCAGAGCAGCCCCACAGGAAGGCGTGGGGAGGAATACAAGGCCCATTGTCCCAGCCACCGGCCTGCCACCTCACTGGCAATGTTAGAACTTATTGTGTCTCCAAGAATCCAGAATGCCTAGCCCCAGGGTGTGGGGAGCTGGCCTTGGCTCCAGCCTCTCCTCTGTCTCTGCTGGGGAAGAGCCCAAGGGGCACTGGGCTGAGGGTCCAGGCAAAGCCTATATGTGCCTCTGAGATGCTGGCAGGCAGGAACGGGGAGGAGGCTCAGACTTACGATGCCAGGCCTTGGAGCACCTAGGGACTGAAGGAGGTGCATTCCTGGGGCCTTGATACCACTAGGTAATGGAGTGAGAAAAGACAGTTGTGGGTAGTGGGCGCTCACATTCCAGTGTCATCTCACTCCTCTGGAGTTTTGTCAGAATTCAGATTTCGAAGCCTGGACCAGGCCCTTCTTCCCCCAGCTTCTTAAGCAGCAGATCGAATAAGGCTTGGGAATTGCATTTCTAATAGGTTCCTTAATACTACTAGTTTGGGCCCAGGGACCACACTTAGAGAAAGCCCTGGCACAGAAGTCTGACCCCATGAGGGGTGGCACAATGGTGGCTGGGCTTAGTGCCTTCTGCCTCAGTGGACTCTGTATCTGCTTCCAGTGCAGAGGATTGTGGGAAACTCAGTTGATCAGCACATGAGCTTGGTGTGTGGACTTGCTTGGGGGTTGGGCAGTGACTTACAGTTCTCTGAAAGTTCTTACTCTTAATATCTGTGTTAACTTAGTTTTCCATTTCCATAACAAAATACTTGAGATAACCAAGCTGATAAAGGAAAAGGCTCGTTTGGTCCATAGTTTCAGAGGTTTCAGTCTGTGGTAACTTGAGCCCATTGCTCAGGCCCGTGGCAGCACAGTATGTCATGATGGGAGTGTGGGAGAGGAGGCTGCTGACACCTTGGAGTCTGGGAAGTGAAGAGAGAGAAGAAGGAGCAGGGTCCAGTGTCTCCTTCAAGGCCACAACTCCAGTGACCTAACTTCCTTCCACTCGGCTCTGCTTCCTGAAGATTCCACTACATCTCAGGTGCACCACAGGTTGGTGACCCTCTCTTTAGCACCTGGGCCTTTGGGGAACCCTTATCCAAACCCCAGCTAAGCCCCTCTTTAAAATAAAAACCCGCCCACAGACCTCCATCCTGAGAGAGAATGGTCACCAGCTGAAGCTCCAGGGAGACCTTCATGAGTCAAGAGCAACAAAAACCAAAAGCAAAAGCTGTTTTCTCTTCAAGTTTTTGCAGGCATCTCTCATGTGCCAGGTGCCGTGCCAAGAGCCAGCGAAGGCTGAGGCAGGTCCCCGGCCTCGAGCGGCCTACAGTCAAGGGTGGGCACCAAGCACATTGACAGTCCTGAGGGACCCTGAGAGAGGTGCTCTGCGCGGGTAAGAACCAAGTAATCTGGGAGTCCGGAGGGTGACCTGGGAGTGCTGTCCCAGAGAGGACTACTTCACAGAGTGAGAAGGAACACAGCACCCAAATCCTGCACAGCGGAAGGAGCCGCATCTTCCCTAGGGAACACTGGGGGCTTTGTTCCATCCTTCCTGTTACCAAGCAGCCATTGTGGTCGGCAGATATACACCTTGTTGTATCTGACCACGGAGGTCGGATTGTGCTTGGCCACACTGAGTGGCTTCCCCACATGTGGCCTCTGCTTGCACTCAGGGACCCTTGCTCCATCTTATAGAAGCTACACAAGCTTGAAGAGGGAAATGGCAAAAAGAAAAAAGAATCCTGATGAGTCATCTGAGTATGCACATGTGTGATGAGCAGACGCAGTTGGGGTTTGTGGCTTCCTCCCCAGCTTCTCTGGCTCCAGGTCCTAGAACCTCCTTAAAGAACAGTCAGTGAGCGAAAAGCATAGGGGAACGGCAGAGAGTTGCTAGGGTAGGATGGTAAAGGGCCTCTCCATTTTGTAAAGAAGAGCAGAGAGCTGAGAAGGTGAGTGGTCCCTTGCGCCTTCCCTGTGTAGGCTTTGTCCTCTGAAGCTATGGGCCCTGTGGTTTTCTCCTTAGCTGGAAAGCCAGCCCAGGCACGGCTGCGATCTGTCTGGTCCCTCTTTCTCAGCTCCCTCCCCGATGCAGGAGTGTAAGCTATGGGGCTGGTCTCATCAGCAGAAACGAGAGGTGGGAGAGCTACAGAACAAAGTGGAGGTGGGAAGCATGAACCAAAGGAGCAGTGAGATTCACGGTCCAGGCGCAGATGGTTCAGCCGGTAAGGGGCAAGAACCAGCCACGAGGGTGAGGATTGGAAAGGGGGTTCCTGGTCACTGTGGAGTGTGTTGGGTTGGAATGTTCTTGCAGAGTCAGGAATCGGGAAGCAGGAGTGGTGGCCTGGGGTTAGCTCCTATTTCCCCACGCGCCACTTGCCTTGCCTGAGGCCTGGAGTGAACCAGCTGTGGTTGAGGGATGGAGCTCCCTGGCTCATCCGGGCATTCATTTTAGACTTCCCTCTGCTGCCCCAACTGTGCCCATGAGCTGGGTTCAGTGGCAGGACACTGCATCTCCCAGATGAGAGGCTTTTGGAGTCACCTAGCACTCAGAACATAGTCAGAGGCCACAGGGGTTGAGCTTTTGCTTTCTGCTGCACATCATTCCAAGTGCCTTCTGGGAATTTCCTCCTCCGACCCTCTCAACAAGAGAAGGTGTATTTTCCCCATTACACGGATCTGGAAACTGAGGCATAAAGAGCTCACACAGCTTGCCTGAAGTCACACAGCTTGTAAGTGATGAACTTGGGAGCGCTGGGCAGTGGACTCACAGCCTGTGCTCTTCACCCTTAGGTGTCCAGGAGGCATCCTTGCCTCTCCTGTCTCCCCTCTACATCCTCAAGGCCACATTTCCATGGCTGGTCTAGAACTTGGCCTGGCTCTGCCACTTATGGGCCAAATGGCTTTGGCTGAATTAGCCAAACCTCAGTTTCCCTGTCTGTTAAATATGAGTTTAAAGCAAACAAACTCGCTCATACACCCAGGGTGGATGAGAAGACAGTCTGTTATATTTGGAACCAGACTTAGCACAATGCTTGGTTTGCGGGGTATTGTGTGGGAGTCTGGGGCCTTCTTTAGAAGTCCTGCCCTAACAGTGGCTGCTGGGCGCCTGACCTGCATGCTCAGGCTCAGCTATCCTGTGCCACCCCCTCCCAGGTTCCCACAGAGAACAGTGAGCTCAAGTGTACCCCAGAACTCAGTTCTCCTGGAAGATACGGCCTAGAACGTACCATCAGCCTCCTCACTTCCACCATCAGTGTCTCCTATTTGATGTAAGACAGGTCACCTGTGAGACATGCTGTGACATTATGTGCCCCAAGAAAGAAAAGAAATAAAAGTGTCATTTCATCCACAGCAAGATGGATTCTAACTACAAAGATGTAAAAATTTAAAAAAGAAAGTGCGTCTGGAGTGGGTGAAATACAGTAATAGCCACTGCTCGCATAATGCTTGCCCCTTGCCGGGCTCCATTAAGTGCCCACATTTATTAATGCATTAAATACATACAACTCTCCCCATGAGTTTGGATGTGACCATGCGAGCAACCAGAAAGCAGGCCAGTAGAGTTGGTCCAGAAAGTGCAGGATGATTGCCTCTTATATGGAAGATCCCCCTCAGATCTTGCATCTGAGGCCAGCACTGTTCTCTGTCGGGTGGGCATAGGCAGCCTAAAAAGAAGAAAGGGTCACTGGGTTAAGAACCCAACACCAGGGCTGGGGATGTAGCTCAGCAGCATAAGCGCCTGCCTGGTAAGCACAAGGTCCTGAGTTCAATTCCCGGTACCAAAAAAAAAAAAGAGCCTACCACCAACGGACCGAATGCTGGCCCTCTGTCCCCAGCACCATGGCTCCAAGTTTAAGGATAAATCAGAACCGCTATGGGACTCCATTTCATAGATCAGGCTTCGATGGAGATGCCAGGTTTGGCACCAGGCTCTAGCGTACCCTTCTGTCCCTCGAATACACTGTCTTCCTAGGCTGTGCTGGGCCTGAGGAAGTCTTTCTTGGTCCCCAGACTCCACATTCCTTCCTCCTGCCTAATGCCAGCACCTGTCTCCTGGGGACAGTGGCCCCCGAGGGTTGAATGTCTGGTTTTAGTTCCTTTGCCCAGTGGGAGTGGCTGATGGGAGTGGCTGATAGGATTGAGGGAGACAGGCAGCCTCCCCTCTCGAGCAGAGATTTCCAGACGAGGGCACTGTTTGGGAATGGATGTCAGTTGGCTTTCTTTTTTCCCTTTGGCCAAACCCAAAATGGAAGTGAGGGCCTGGCTCAGATTCCACAGAGCCCCTGGAGACAAGCTGGCACAGCTGAACGGCATCCGTCCCACCCTTGGTGTTTGGGTTGGGGCAGAGGTTTTGTTAGAGACCAAGGTCCAGAGGCAGCTGAGCATCTCCACAGTTAGCCTATCACCTTGGACTGGGAGGGACAGTAGCTGTGCTCACTCCGGGCTGTCATTTGGGGCCCTCAGAAAGCCAGTCCCTACTCCCAGCCTCCTGAAGTTGGTATTTGCAGGCTATGGCCTCTGATCATGGGACCTGCACAAGCCTGCCCACCAGCCCAGCTGGCCAGCGTGTGCTACACAGTGATTTACCATGCGGTTAGCAAGTCTCTCCAAGAGGGTCTTCAGCCTGGTGTGCACTCTCTAACCCACTGGCAAGACTGGGGACTGAGTTAGTAAGGCCTGGTGCAAAATGAAAATATGGACCCCTTGCTGGAAAATTGTTAAGAAGTTCAAGAGGCCCTACGCTCCTGCTCTGTAAAGCAGAATCCAGCCACCTAGGGCCTGTTTTCCTGCCTTGGCTCCCTTGGTCCTTGTTTCTTTCCTGAGGCTGACCAGACAAGGGCTTCGCTGGTCTCACACCTCAAGGGTGAAGCATAAGAATGGTGAGCATGCTTAGGAACTTCTCTGTGAAGTTCTCCAGTTCTGTCCAGCAGGCCAGGGAATTCAGGGGCAAGATTGGAAATTCCATGTCTTGGTGCCTGCTTGTCTGGTCCTGCCTGGTATGCACTGCTCTTTCTGCTTCTGGCTTCTTCCCTTTTGAGAGGCTATGTACAAAATGCCAAATACTTCGCAACCAGTACAACCTTCACAGACATCCTGGTGAGGTTTTCTTGCCAGTGGCCTTAACAAGATCCTGAGGCTCTTCCAGCCTCACATACTGAGCCACACATACTGCTCTCTGTATTAGTTTCTGTTATTGTAACAAATACCAGAGGTAATCAACTAATAAAGAGAAGGTTTATTTTGATCCATAGTCTTAGCGGTTGCAGTCCATGACCAGTGGCCCCATTTCTTTTGGGCCTGTGATGAGGCAGCACATCATAGCAGGGGTAGCTGGCAGAGAAAAATTACTCACCCCATGGCCAGGGAGTGAAAAGAAAGAGAAAGGCAAAGTGTTATGGCTTGTTTCTAGATATCCCTCTAAAGCCCCAGACACTCGGGGGGATTTTCAGAACTGGCTGGATCTAGGTGTTGGTGCTGGGATTAAGGGTGTCCCATCCCAGATGGAGGTGACACTGCCCAAAGGGCAGGTGGCCTGGATGAAATATAAAAGCAGGTTTGCTTGTTTGCTGCTGCTGCTGCTGCTGCTGCTTTGCTACTTTGCTGCTTGCTGCCTTCTCCTCACCTGCTTGCCTGCCATGGACTGTTTCTCCTCTACGATGCCCCTCTGCCTTGCCAACCTGCATTTGACCCAGCAGACTATGGACTGAAACCTTACAAACTGTGAGTTAAATAAACCTTTCCTCCCTTAACTTGTGGGTGTCAGATACTTTGTCTTAGCAATGAGAAAAATAACTAAGACACAGGGGTCCTATAATCCCCTTTAAAAACCCTGGTTCTGGTGACCTAGAGACCTCCCACTAGACCCCCACCTCTGAAAGTTTCTGTAAATTCCCAATAGTGCTACCCTGGGATTGCATAGGATATTGGAGGGCATTCAGGATCCAAACTACAGCACTCAGAAAATAGGAATCCTCTTAGATCCATTCCTCTTTCCTGATTCTTTGAAAGAGCTTGGGGAAACCCTGTGAGGCTGGATAGATTCTCCTTCTGTAGTGCTGTGGTAGTGTGGAGTGCCTAACACACAGTAGGTGCTCAGAACTATGTCTTCCTTACTGGCATCACTACTATGTGCACTATTCTAGTTGCACCATCCCTGGACCAAGCAGAGTTGATTCAGGGCTTCTGGATACTGTTCTTTGAGCAACACCACTCAGTCATGACTTGAAATGCAGATTCTCAGGTCTCACCTCAGCCCTCATAGATCAGCAGTGGCGCTTTCAGGTCCCCAGGCATCAGGTTTGCACGTGGGAGTCAGGGGAGCAGTGGAGTTCATCTGTTGCTATTGCTATTTTAGGATACTCTCCTCACAAACCGGCAGTCAGCTCCCTCAGCTTTCGTGGAGTTTGCGTGAGTAGTTATTGGTTGCCAACAGTGGTTTATGTCACATCTCAGGTTTTTCAGCCCCTGCTCCTACCTCTGCCCTCTGCACCAGCAAGCAGTGAAGGAATCCTGGGAGGAACCAGAGTCAGAGCTGCAGCTGTCCCACTGAGTTCTCCTCCTGGAAAAGCAGCCCGATGCCCCTCTTGGTTAATGGCCTGTCTGCAGTGCTGTCTTTGATACAGGAAGGAGGACATGAAAAGGAATCACCCCTTAAATAAACAAAACCAAAAATTCTCCAGGGGACAAGCACACAAGAGCTCTGTGGGAACTCATAACTTATTGAAAGGCAATTCCCTGCAGTGTGGATCCATTAAACATCAGCCTGGGCCCACAGGGGGGAGGGAGCTGAGCAGTTCAGGGCTGGGGCTCTCAGGGGTCAGAGGTCCAGCATCAGGCGATGGAGAGGCAGCCAGGCAACTGAGTTAGAAGCTAGTGGAGCTCTCCCTGCCCCATCCTTGCTTTTGTAAACCGGAGAGGGAACTGAGTTATTTTCCCATTTTCCTGATTCACCTCTTCCCTGCTCCTCCTTCTACCCCCTGAGGCCCTGGGCAGAGGTGGAATTCCCTGTCCCTCTATTCAGCCAATTAATGAGGCCACAGGCTGTTTTCAGGGCAGAACCACTCAGCTGGTGGGGAGAGTTAGGGACTCAGAAGCCAAACTGCCTTTGTAGCCTTAGGTAAGTGACTTAACCTCTCTAAGTCTCAGTTTCCCTGTCTGTAATGATAATACCCAGCTCATGAGGCAGTCATGAGGATTAAACAAGTTATTATTCGTAACAACTCTTGGGAGTCAAAATAAAATAGGAAGCAGTGGTCAAATGAGGAAGGGATGATGCTTCCCTGTTTAGACGTCAGGAGGGACTTTAAGGAAGGTGGGATGTTTGAATGGGCAATGTCAAGATGCACAGGTTGCGGAGGTGCAGCTCAGGACAGAGGCCACTGCAAGGGCAGAGGTTGGAAGACAAGAACATTAGTCAAGGGGCTGGGGATTTAGCTTAGCGGTACAGCGCCTGCCTGGCAAGTGCAAGGTCATGAGTTTGATCCCCGGTACCGGAAGAAAAACAAACAAACAAACAAAAAAATTAGTCAAGAGCAGGATTGATGAGATGGAGGGCTGGGCCCTGCAAACTCCCTCAGGAATGGCAAGGAAGAGTTCCAGGGGGTCAAGGCCTTTGGAATTACAAGCTGAGGACTTTGGAGTTCAGGGCCTTCAAGGCTGAGAAGTAGAGCCAGCCCCAGCCCTACCCATGAAGGTGAGGGACACCTGAGCACTGCGCTTGGATCACCCTAGATGTTGAAGTCTCCCTGTGATCTTTCCAGGACCCTCATCCCCTGGAAGGACTCCTCAGGTCCCAAGGAAGGAATGAGGCGAGGCAGGTCACCTACGCTCAGGTGAGGCAGTGGATGGGTTTCCATCTCAGCATGGGCCACAGCCCCTCCTGTCTCCTGCTTTCCTCAAATCCTGAATGAGGAGAAGGCAGGAGGAGGAGAGAGGAGAAGGAGGAGGAGCAGGAGGAGGAGGAAAAAGATTGAAAATAGTCGCTCCTTTCCCTGAGCCAAAAAAACTTGTCCTGGACATGAAAACATCTTCAGTTTCTGGAATCCAGGAGGGTCAAACTGTAGATCAATAGGGATCACAGAGGGCGTAGAGGCCTCTGTGTCCTCATGGGAATCAGCTGAATGCACACATGGAAACCACAGGGACATGTGGAAGGGACCGCATCCCACTTCCAGTATGTGGCTGACTTTCCAGCAATCGAGGGGTGAAAGGAATGTTTTCCCCTTAGTTGACCTTTCTGCTCAATGGGGAGGAGAGTACTTACATCCCATGGCTAGCAGAATGGAGCCTAGGGAAAGTCTTTCAAGTTTGGAAATGTGGGGACAGGAAGCTGACTCCAGGGGACATAGGAATTGGTCTCTGGGCCTGTGCCAAACCCCTCCTCCTGGTGGCATTGCTGGAACAAAGTGGGTAGCTGAGAGGGGACCCAAAATCCTTTGCCCCTTTTTTCTTATCATCTGATTTCAGACACTATATGCATCTTGACGTGATTTCCTTTGTATTTATCCTGTTTAAGGCACTGAATTCTGAACCTGTGCATTGACATCTTTCACCAAATTTGGGGGAGAGCCACTTATCATTTCTTCAAATATTTTTTCAGCTCCATTGTCTCTTTTCTTCTTGGGCTTCGTTAACAACTGTGTTAGATGCTTTGATATTGCCCCACAGATGCCTATTCAGGTTCTTTCAATCTTTTTACTCTCCATTCTTCAGATTTAATAACGTCTGTAGATAAAATTTCAAGTTTATTATTTTCTTTATTGTCTCTGTCCTTTTGTGAAGCCCATCCAGTGGATTTTTTTTTTTTTCAATTTTTTTTCCACCTTTTTTTCCTAATTTTTTTATTAGTATGTGTTTGTAGTACACACATTTTACAGTTATGGGGAACAGGTATGGGTACCTAATACAACTTGCTTCCTTTTTTTTATCCCCTTTCTCATCCCTCCCCCCTCCCACGCAGTGGATTTTTCATATTCATATATTTTATTTTCCAGTTCTAAAGTTTCCATCTAGAGATACGCCACACACACACACACACACACACACACTTTCTAGTTCTCTAAAGACATGTTATCTTCTCATTCACTTAGCACATATTGTCATTTATCTCATTGAATACAGTTGCTGCTTTAAGATTCAAATCTGCTAATTTCAGCATCTAATCATTTCAATCAGTATCATTGATTGTCTCTTATCTTAATAGTGGGTCATATTCTCCTGGTTCTTCATATGTGGATTACCTTTGTATGTACCTGTCATGGCTTGTGTCTAGATGTCCCTCCAAAGCCTTATGCAGTCATAGGTGGGGCTTTTCAGAGGTGGTTGGAAATAGAGTGTGTGATGCTGGGATCAAGGATGTATGATTACTAAATTAGTCCACTCATGGTTTGGCATAGTTCTGGGTAGCACAAAGGGTGCTCCCTGGGTATGCATCCTACCCACCCCAAGGGTGGGTACCTTGGATAAGCTATAAGGGACAGAAAGAGGGTCACTGCTCATCACTTGTAGCTTGCTGCCTTGCTGATTTCTGCATTCTGCCTACCATGAATTGTTTCCCCTCTGCAATGCCCCTCTGCCATGCCACCCTGCCTTGGAACCAACCAACTATGAACTGAAACTTCTACGAACTGTGATCCAAGTAAACCTTTCCTCCTTTAACTTTGCGTGGTAGATAATTTGTCTCAGCAATCAGAAAAGTAAGACGGAATTCTAGGCATTGTGATATGTTACGGAGGATCTAGATTCTGTTATATTTCTTTGAGAACTGTTGGTTTTATATTTGCTTTGGTGGAAATGTATTTTGTTGATTCACTCTCTCTTGGGGAAGTAGTTTAAATCTCAGGTTAGTCACTTTATCCTCAGCAGAGTTGCATGCAGTCTTCTTCTTAGGACTCATTTTTACTTTCTGATGTCCACATTTTCCCTGAATTCTAAACTGTGAGTTTTCTACTTTTTATTAATCGATGTGAAATTCACATGATATAAAAATAACCATCTTAAAAAGTGAATAATTCAGTGTTATTTAGTACATTCACCATGTTATGTAATTACTACATCTGTCTGCTTTCAAAACATTCCATCACTCCACAAGGAAACCCCCTACTCTTGAAGCAATTGCACCTCATTTTCCTCTTTTCAGTCCCTGGCAAACACGAATCTGTGGTCTGTATCTATGGATTTACTTATTTTGGATAGTCCATAAAAATAGAATAATTTTATGTCTGGCCTCTTTCCCTGGACCTGTTTCCAGCTACATCAGTATAGCACATATCAGTACTTTTTTTTTTTAATAGCTCAATGATATTCCGTTGTATGTATCTACTACAATTTGTTCATCCATTCGTCCATTAATGGACATTTGGGCATTTCCACCTTCAGACTGTTGTCGGTAGTGCTGCTATAAATATATGTGTACACTTACTTGTTTGATACCTGGTCTCAGATTTTTTAGTTGTGTACCTAGGAGTAGAGTTATTAAGTCACATGGGTAATTCTATTTTTAACTTTTTTTAAGGATCCAATGCAGTATTTTCTATAGTTACTGAACAATTTTACATTCTCACCAGCTATGCACAAAGGTTACATTTCTTCATACCAGCACTTGTTATTTTTCATTTAATTATAGCTATCCTTGTGGGTGTGAAATAGTATCTCATTATGGTCTTAATTTGTACTTCCCTAATGACTAATGATGTTGACTGTCTTTTCCTGCACTTGTTGCCCATTTGTATATCTTCTCTGAAGAAATTTCTATTCAAATCTTGTCAATTTTAAACTTGTGTTTTTGATGTTGTTATTATTGAGTTCTTTATTTATTCAGGATACCAGACACTTGTCAAATACGTGACTTGCCAATATTTTCTCCTGTTGTGCAGATTGCCTTTTCACTTTCTTGATGCACAAAAGTTTTTGCTTTTGGTCAAATGCAATTTAGCAATTTCTTTCATCACATCTAAGAATCCATTGTTACATCTAAGTCATCGAGATAAAGTCATCTAAAGTCATCATGATATTTCTTCTAAGAGTTTTATGACTCAGCTCTTACATTTTGGATTTTGATTTACTTTGAGTTCATTTTTGTGTGTGGTGTGAGGTTGGGATTCAGCTTCATTCTTTTGCATATTTCCAGTTATCCAAACATAATTTGTTGAAGAGACTATTTTGCCCCATTGGGGTTCTTCACAGCTTTGTTATAAAAATCAGTTGACTACAGTTCTAAGCATATTTCTGGACTTTCTGTTCTATTCTGTTGTTCTCTGTCTGTCCTTATGATGGTACCACAGTGCTTTGACTGCTATGGCTGTATTTTGCTGGAGGTATAGCTCTGTGGTGTGCTGGCTTCATCATGCCCTGACATTAAAAGCCACACCAACCAAGAAGCTTACATTTTTACCATCCTTATCACTTGGAAGAAGAAGTCCTTCTCAACATCTTCCTGCATTGATTCACTCTCCAGTGCCTTCAGGTAGTTGCTTTCTCACAGACTATCCAGAGTTTGTAGTTGTTAGCTATGGTTGTTCTCATGGGCGTCTACTCAGCTGCACTGGAAGCAGCCTGTCCACCCATCTGTCCCCTTTCTGCCTATCATTGCTTTCCTTGGTGTGTAGGTTGGTGGGGGAGTAAGGAGACAACAGAAAGTTACCTCTCCAGGTGCTTTCCCTATAGAAGACTTTTTGTTGGGTCCCAGCTACCCTGAGTCCCCAGTGCCATAAGGCACTAAGTGGCCTGTAAGTTCCAGAGAGGTCTGCCCATGCATGAACTGGAAATAGCCTTCTTTCCCCCTCTCATATCTCAGCCTTGTCCTGGCCACAGTTCTTCATCAAATGATTCAGGGGCTGTGACTCTAAAAGGGCAGAAGAGCAGTGCCTTCTGCGGCCCCCTAGGAGAGTCTGTTTGGGCAGCTGCGTGGGAATCAACAGACATATTGAGCTTTCCCTTCCCATAGGCAGAAGCCAGTTGGCATGAATGGCCACTTCTGCCCCACACCAGAAGCAAAACTTGGCATGTGGCTGGGCAGAGTCAGGGGGTTGATTAAGAGGAGCATTCTTAGGTGTCAGAACTTGTCATTTACACGCTAATGAGTGAATTTGGCTTGGCAAGTTACTATTTCCCTCCTTGCAAGTGAAGAAACATCTTTGCTAGTTCCAGGTCCCTCCAGGTGCTTCAGAGTACATTAAGCACCTCTCTGTTCTTTCTCAACCTTCCCGTCGTGGTTCACTGTTCTCTGTGGAACATCCTGGGCTTCTTGCCTTGCTGGGTTCTGGCTAGTGGTTTACTCTTCAGAGAGCAGCCTGCCCTGGTTATGGTTCATTTCTCTTTGTTCTGCTTGGCTTTAAGGCATTGAGATTTCGATGTGTTCTCAAAATAGAGCTGTTTATTGGTTAGATTTGGTTTGGTTTTACTATGTCCCAGAGGTGGAGGAATGGACGAGATGACTTCCAGAGGTCTTTTCAGGCTCCTTCTCATTATCATCCTTTTCTCCTGGAGGTGGATCAAGAATTTTTTGGTTAATGGGCATAAAGTGCTTTGAAAACACAAACTGTTAAGTGGCACCGGGGACGGACTCACTAATTATTTATGACTTCAGGAGAGCCAGTTAATTCACTAGGAGAGGAGTTGTACTGGCAGGGATGGGGGTGGTAAATCATTCAGGAGGACGCAAATAGCAGAGGACCCCCCCCACTACATATAGTGCATAAGCTCCCTGTGCCTGGAGCGTCCCGACTGGGCACACCGGTCATGGAGAGCTGTCTGCAGCCAGGTGCCAGCTGCAGCCTTGCTGCTTACACTGCTGGGAGCTTGAGATCATGGCCAGGAGCCAGAAGGGACCTCAGGTCTCTGGGTCCATCCCCTCACCCCAAAGCAAGAGTGTTCACAAGGTCCTGGAAAGAGAAGGTTGACGTGGTTCCCCTCAAAACTCTCCAGAGAGGCTTGTGGCAGAGGCTTCCCTGGGAAAAGCCTGCAGGCGCTCCCAGCTCTACAATCAGGGAGAACTCCTGATGGTGACCTAGGTCCTTGCTGCGGTCACTGAATGTATCGGCTTGAGTCCACTCCCCTCCCTGCTGCAGCCCTGCACCTCATTTCATCGGGCTGGCCATCCCACTGCCTTGGCCCTCAAGTGTGCTCACAGCTACAGCCATCGGCCAGCGTTCCTTCCATCCCTCATTCAATAAATATTTGTCAGCGCCTCCCTTGTGCAAGTGGGCCTGTGAAAATACCTCCCACCCCCGCGCTTTTCCTCCCCCAACCCCAGCTTTCTGGAAGAGCTGCTTCTCTACCCGCCCTCCCTTTCCCTTCTCAGCTGTCCCATTTTAGAAGGGGCCTCTGTGTCCTGAGCCCTGAGAATTTAACCTTGCCCTGGGTGTCCACTCAAAGACCCCTACCCCAGCTCTTGGGCACCTGTCCAGTCCTGGACTGAGGACAGTGGCATCCTAGACCACTGTCATGCCTTTCTGCAAAAACTAGCTGATGGGTTAGTTTCTTATCTTCCTTTTTGAGATGTTACTCACTGTTCCGGAGAAAGGATCTACTGCCACGTGGGGATGCAGCCAGTAGAATGAACCTAATCAAAACAGCACACACCAAACAAAGGCACATGCCCAGGGCCAAGCCTGACAGGCAGCAGCCTTCAAGGCATTGGGTCGGCCTGCTGAGGGGAAACAGAGTCATGACGGTCTGCCTTTCATCCCCTTGTTCTCTCTGAGCTTGTAAGTGAGCCTGGGACTCTGGTCTGGGGCTGGGGAGGCTGCAGGGTGCGAAGGGGTAGAATTTTGCCCAGTTCAGCAGAGGGGGCTGCAGGAGACAAGGAGGTTGGAAGCTGAGCTACGGTTCACAGTGCCCTGAGGTCCGTTTGCATAGGAATATCACAGGGAGGGCTGGGGATATAGCTCAGTGGCATATGCACCTGCCTGGCAAGCGCAAGGTCCTGAGTTCAATTCCCAGTACCAAAAAAAAAAAAAAAAAATCACAGGGCTTGCCCTGCTCCACCTTCATGGCATTTGAGAGAAGAGAGGGTGCCAATTCCAGAAAGTGGATAATGTGCCTACTTTCTGAAGACTGGTGAACTTGAACGAGAGAAAAAGCAATGAGTATGTGTGCACATGTGTGTGTTTATGTCTATGTATATCCGTGTATACAACTCTATGTGTATTTGTGTGTTATATGTGTATACATGTGAGTGCATGTGTGTATATATGTGTGCAAACATATGCAAGTGTTTATGCAAGTATGCATGTTTGTGTGTAGCTGTGTTTGTATGAATATTTATGCGTGTCTTGCTTATTTCATGTGATTGTGGTTTGCAAACATAGCCTATAAGGGCTGTAGGACCAGCCTGCCCACTACCCATCTTCCCAGACTTCCTCCTGGGTATCATCAAGCTGGGAGTTTTGCTCCAGAGCAACCCCCTCAGCAACCAGAATCAGGCCCTGGGGTCACACGTGGTGAATAAGACCACAGCTGAGGATGGAGACAGGAACATGTCTGAGTCTCCCTTCTTTTTAGTGAGTGGCAAGGACATAGAATATCTTTTAAAGAACTAGTGAAGGGCTCACAAGAATCTCTCAATATTGGTCTGGCCTCTGGGAGCACGTGGTCCCTTATAGGCCTGGCTCGTGTTTAGGACGGAGGGCAGCAAATAGCACATCGTAGGAACATGGGGGTAGTTAGTGCTGCTAGTGACCAAGTCTGCCTCGAAGGAGGCTCACGGGGTGTGTTCCAAAGCCCTTGCTGGATGCCTGAAACTTTGGCTAGCACTTAACCCTGCATGTATTTTTTCCTGTACATACTCATAATAAAATTTAACAAACCCTGTATGTACTGCTTTTTCCTGTACATACTCATAATAAAGTTTAGCTTATAAATTAGGCACAGTAAGAGATTAACAACTGTGATTCATAATAAAATGGAACAGTTATAACAAATAAAGTTATGAAAAACTTATGAATTATTTATTTCTGGAATTTCCCTGGAATATACCCCAGGAAAGTGGAATCTCTGATAATTGTAGTTTACCTGTAGGTCCTGAGCTCGTTGTCAGTGACAAGAGGGTAGTGAAGCTGTTGATGTCTAAGGCTGTTTCCCTACTGTAGCTCCTCCAAACTCTGAAACAGAATCCCACACTAGGAGGCCAGAACATCAGCGCCAAGTATGTGCTCATTGTGTGCCGACACAGTTCATGGGCCTGGAAAATAAAAACAAGCGTAATAATAAAAATAATAATGGCAGACATATTCCATGTCAGGCATGATTCTTATGACAACTACGGGTGGCCTTTGCCAACTCTTTCAGAGACGCTTACAATGTTGTCTCAGTCCCAACCTTAATGCCAGCCCAGACCCACAGTCTAGTCTAGGGGGAGACAAACAATAACCAGGTAAAATCAATAGGACATTTAAATTGAGTGTTGGGAAAGACGGGCCAGTGTCCTTCAGGAAAATGGAGTTGGGCATGTGATGCACCCTGGGGTCGGTGCCTGGGCTGCGCTGTGAGGCTGGGAGGTAAGAACCAGGCCTGGGGAGAAAAGTGAGGGACCCCAGGCTGAGTGAACAGCAAGAGCAAAGGCCTGGAGGCTGGGTAGACCTGGAAGACTGAACACAGTGGAGCTAAAGCCCAGCAATGGTGGGAGGGGAGGGAGAGAGGCTGGGGATGGGCAGAGCCCAGTGGGCCTGGCTGGGAAAGCCTGGCTTTGTCTTCTGTCTTGTGCACCAAAGGGGTGAGGGTAGTGAGTTTATTTCCCCGGCTGCAGTGTAGAGAAATCTGTACTGCACTGCTCTTGTTACTCTTGCTTGTAAAAAGTAGTAGAAACTTAGTTCTTTCCTTCCTTCCTTCCTTCCTGTGGAATCCAAGAGGCTTTTCCCCAGCCCACTCCCTCCTGCTCCTCCTCCTCATTGCAGGGGCGTGGCTCAGGCACGCCAACCCTGTCCGGCTGTGCGCCCAAAATAGAAGGGAAGGTAGGGCAGCTGGGAGCGGGTGAGGCCTGAGATGCCACCAGGAGGGGGTTGGCCAGCCAACAAAGGGGCCCGGGACAGCGTGATGGATGGATGAGCACATGCAGGGGGAGGGCTGCACAATGGCTCCGATGGCAGAAACCTGCCTTCCAAATGCTTGCAAACAGCTGACGGCCATGGAGAACGGATGAAATGGGATTAGAGCCTCCTTTCCAAAGACAGCACGCACTGCAGAGCGTGACAATACAGTCCCTGTCCGGCCAGCTTCATGGCTAATTCCGACAGCCTGGAACCATCTCTCCCCCAAGGGCCTGGGGCGGGGACCTGAAGGGTGGGGGAGGGGAGGAAAACAGCGGTGCGGGGAGAGGTGAGCTGCGGCTCATCAGGGTCTCCAGGGAGACTGGGCACGGAGCCACGGAGGGCCTAGGCTCTTCCAAAGGTCAGCTTCTTCATCTTACTGCCCCCTGCCCAGCCAAGGATTATGGAGGTCCTTTCCTTTCCAGAGTCTTGCTTTTTTTCTTTTCTTTTGTAGTACTGGGGATAGAACTCAGGACCATTACACTGACCCATACACCCAGCCTTTTTTTTTTTTTTTTTTTTGAGATAGGATCTCACTAAGTTGCTCAGGCTGGGCTTGAACTTGCAGTCCTCCTGCCTCAGCCTCCCGGAGTGCTGAGATGACAGGTGTGCACCACCATGCTCAGCTGCGTCTTGCTGTCTTTATTCGGCCCTCACTTAAACCCACAGAAGACAGGCTTGGGGTAACTAAGACCTTGGACCACCTTGCACCCTGTTTCCCAGCATGACCTTGAATAAGCGTCAGGTGTTTTCTGTGAGACGGGCTCGTTCTTCCTACCCATAGGTTGGTGGGAGATCAGAGAACACAGAACACAGAGCTGAGAATTAAGCATCCAGCATACTACTGTTGTTACTATTAGTGCTACTACTATTATTTGACTGTCCAGTTCCCTGGGCCCTTCTTTGGACCACAGCCTAACGGGGGCAGGAAGGAGTGAGACCTGAGGAGTTGCCCTGAACTTGTTGTGGGTGACTGAGTCCCCCTTCGTCTGGCTCTTCTCCCACTCCCACCCCCTCAAGGCCTCAGAGACCCCCTGCGGGATGGTGGGACCCTGCCCGGCCAGCTCACTGCCACGTGCACAGCTGGGTCACGGCCAGCTGGCCGGTGCTGTGTATTTGTGTTTATCTTCCCTTGCTTGAAGAGACTGCGGCAGAGGTGAAAGGAATTGATGTTTATTTTGATAACGAGTTCTCAATGCGTTTGCAAACTAATAAAATCAACTCATTAGGCTGCATGTTTAATTCACAACTGTACTGTGGGGAGACTTCCCTGGTGGCTGATGGGTAATGTGGGCTCCCTCCGGAGCTGGGGGAGGGGTCTGTGGTACTTAAACTCTCTGTGACCGGCAGTACATATCCACATTCCTGCTTCTGCCTCCCCATCCTGGATGGAGCCCATAAGCAGAGCCAGTGCTGTCTGCCCCTCACCCCTGGGGGCATCTTCCCACACGTGGGCTGCAGGGGCAGGAGGAGAAGGGCAGAAGCCAGGCTGAGCTGATGTCCCCCATCAAAGTCAGTGAGGACCTGGATCCCCGTGGGAGGTGTGTGGAGGAGGTAAACCCAGACCTGAAGTGAGGACAGGGCCCTTGGTGAACCCTGACCATGTGTGAACCCTGTGGGCTCTGCGGTGCTGTGCCTCGCTTGGGGTAGCAACGTGACAGCCCAGTGACAGGGGTTTCAGATGTGGAAACTGAGGCTGAGGGACCCTCAGTAATTCATACACGGTCTCATCACTGGTCAGTCCATGCCAGAGCCAGATCTCAGACTCGGGCCTCAGTGACAGTTCTTGTTTTGTCACTTACTGCATGAGCAGAGGCCATGAGAAGACCAGGGGAGTCCATACCCTGGCCAGGACTGTTGAGGGGTCTCTCCCAGGCTCCTGTCCTGGGGATCCTGGATGGCTTGTGACTAGATTTCCCCCGCAAAGCCTCACATAGTCATAGGTGGGACTTTTTCAGAGGGCCAAATCTAGAGTATGTGGTTGCTTCATGGTACAATGCTAGGATTAAGGGTGCTAGGATTAAGGGTGGGTGATTATTACATCAGTCCACTGATTGGTTTAACACCGCCCTAATCCCAGCAGCCTGGATACAATACAGGGGACACAAAGAGGTTTGCCTTGTCCCTTGCTTATTGCTTTGCTATCTTCTGCCTGCTGTGAACTGCCACACTGCTTTGGAGCCAGCCAACTAGGGACTGAAACCTCTACGAACTGTGAGCTAATAAACCTTCCCTCCTTTAACTTTGGGTGTCAGGTATTTTGTCTCAGCAAGAGAAAACTAAGAGATGGAGGCACAGGAAACACTCCCGGCTTCTCTGTGCCAGGGCCTGGCCTTCTGGAGGATTGCCCAGGCAGCTGTGGGGAGTGCTCTGTGCTGGGCAGAGGGCCCTGACCCTGCCAGAGAGAGAACACCGGCTTCATCGTGGTTCTCTTTGGAAAGTGCCTTGTGCCGGGCTGGGTCTAGCCTTGCTAGGTGGGGTCTTGCCCAGAGGAAGATTTGAGAGAGGCCAGGGCTTCCCGCCGTAGCCCCAGTGCCAGGAGTGGGTGGGACAGAGCCTAAACGTCAACTGGGATGAGGAAGGCTTTATCCCTCAGCAGTGTCACAGTGTGGGGCTGGTGGAGAGAAGGGAGCAGAGAAAAACAGGCAGAGACAGAGAAGAATCTGAAATCCCCTCGTTGGGCCTTGGTCTCCTTCCCTGGAAGAGAACCAGAAGTTTGTGTCCCACAGACCTGTGTGAGCTTAGGCTAAGAGCCCCTGGGCCACCTCTTGCATAATGACAACATGGCCATGTCTATCAGGGGAGGAATATTAGAGTTCTGGTAAAATGTGCTCTCATTCTGTGCGGAAGACACAATTAAAACTGTAGCCGATTGCACATCCTTTAGAAAGTTCTGCCGTGTTTCTGGTGGTCCTCAAGTTCAATGGAGTTGAGAGATAGGGCACCTGTCCTCCATGCCCTGTTGATCTCCACACTCCTCCCCTCCTCCCCTCTGACACTCACACACACCCTTGCACTTGCACAGCAAATGCATCACTAGACACATATACATTTTCTCATACAGATATATTCAGCCACCTCCCCTCGGGCTTTCTTGGACGCATGTAACCCATGCATATACTGTTACACAGAAAACGCAAACACATGCCGTGCACACATGTGCACACTCCCCACCTCCTCACAGATACTCTAGGGGAAGTAAGAGATGCTGTCAGCTCCCCACCATCAGCATTCTCCCTGCAGGAAGCAGTACTGTGAGTCACAGACACCTAGTAGGTGGCCCAGATACCAAGAATCAGGCACACTGTCCTTACGATCCATAGCTGTTTGGGATGTGCCGAGGGAGAAAATTTGGGCTTGGAACAGAATGGTTGACTGACTACCCTGCAGCTTTTCTGGAGTGTCTGGGATGGAGCACACAGTTTCAGGGCTTGGAGTGTGGGACCAGGTATATTTTAGGGTGCCCCAAATGTCTGGCTGGGCTTCCCATTTTCTCCCGAGGCCATGGCCCCTTTCAAGGGCTAATGGGACCTAAAGCTCCCCTGCAGAAAATCACATGCACGTGTATGAGTGTGTAATTTTAAGGTGTATAATTTCAGGGAGTTTCCACCGTTGCCTGGGACCCCTTGGGGGCACTGGCTGTAAAGCATCGTGGAAACTTCCTCCTAGAGATTGACATGTTCTGGGACATGGAGGAGGGAGATGGTGTTCTCTTTGTCATCTTGGGGCCAGTGGAGTGCAGGGATGTGGGCACCCTCCTGCTCACTGCACCCAGGACAGCTTTCCTATGCAGCTGCCAATGGGTGCTTGCTCCAGGCCTTTCCAGCCATTTTCCTCTCCCCACAGCTGCCCGTGAGTTGTGGAGGTGGGTGGAGGTGGGACACCTCCCTGTCCAGCAGGGCTTTGTCTCCCCACGTTCCCAGGAGGGCTGGCACAGCTTTCCAACCCCACTATGACATGCCATTTCTCCTCCTTATGCTTCTTTCAGCTCCTGTGGGTTGCAAAGATCCTGGAGCTGCACAGGAACCTGGATGAGGAGAGGGCACCTTCTGCCTCCCTACTAGGGTCATTCCTACTAGACAATTGAAATTTCCCTCATCTTCAGGAACAAACCTTCTTTTGAACCATTTCCTTGGTCAGCTTCTGTTTTGGTTACTTTTTTGGTTGCTGGAATAAAATACCCAACACTCAAAGTTAAAGGAGAAAAGATGTATTTCAGCTCACCGTTTGCAAAGGTCTCAGTTCATAGTTGGCTGGCTCCAAGGCAGGGTGGCATGGCAGACAGGCATTGCAGGGAAGAAACTGTTCATGGCAGGCAGAAGGCAGCAAGGCTAGCTGCAAGCCACAGTAGCAGCTTCTTTGTGTCCCTTTCTGTTCTATTCTATATTCTATATTCTGCCCCCTTACGGTGGTTAGCACTCACACCCAGCACTATGCCAAACCAATCAGTAGACTAAATTAGTAATCACACACCTTTAATCCCAGCATCACAAACTGGTTGGATCTAGATCCAACCACCTCTGAAAAAGCCCCACCTATGAGTGCATGAAGCTTTAGGGGGACATCTAGACACAAGCCATAACAGCTTCCGTCCTATTCTTTTACACCTTTCCAGCACCGTGTTTTGCAAAAGCAGTCCCCACTCCTGCCAGCTCCCCTCTACCCTTGGATCTTAAGTCTGCCTCAGGTTCAGCCTGGCACCCACCAACCTGCCTCATGGGCTTAGTTCTCAGTCCTTTGCTCGTGCTTGTTTTGGTACCTCCCTCATCAGCTCCTCATGCTGGTCCAGCCTCCAATGTCAGGGCATCCAGCAGCTCCAGCCCACCTCTCTCCTCATGGTGCTCATCCTTGGTGATCTCAGCTGGTCCCTGTGCCCATGATGCCATGGGCATCCCTCCAGCCCACACTCTGGATTTACCTTTCTACCTCATGGTTCACTGGGACGCCAAGTCATCCCAACCCAACACACCTGAGGGCTGCAGACTCCTCATCTGCCCTAAAAGCTCTCTCCCACTTGGTGGAGTAATACTTCATCTGATCCTTTAAAAACAGACAGAATCCTCCCTATAGAGTACTTTGCTAAGAGCATAAAATGGAAGGGGAAATATACACAGCAACCTGATAGTGGAGAAGCCTGACCAACCCTGGCTTACCAGACGATCAATGTCAACATCGTCTGTAGTTTAGCATGTACGTAACATGCACATACCTGATGCAGTGTCATAAGAAGGGCTCCTCACCTCTGCGCTTCCTCCCCCAAACCCATGACCTCACTCTAACTATGAGAAACAAACCTAACTTGAGGGACCTGCTACAAAATGCCTAACCTGTACCCCTCCAAACTGTCAAGGCCATCAAAAACACAGCCCTTCTGAGAAACTACTAGTGTAGAGGTCTGAGGAGACATGGTAACTAAAGGTGATGTGGGACCCTGGAGGAGCCCATGGGCTTGGATGGGACACTGGGGAAAACTAGTGAAATCTGAACACTCTGGGATGTAGTTGATAGTAATGGATCTGTGTTGGTTCCTTAGCTGTGACCAACGTACCGCAGTAGGTGGGGTGTTAGTGAAAGGGGAGTATCTGGGGTACAGTGGGGTTGGGTACTGGGGAATATGGAAACTCTGCTCTATCTTTGCAACTATTCTATAATCTAAAATTGTTATAAAATAAAACATTATTAATGGCAACACCAACAAACAGAAATCAGTGGGTGTATCCTCTGCACAAAGCCTGCCTGTATGTAAAACCTCCGGTGCCAAAGCCCTCCTCCTCCAGCAGCTCGGTGGCCCTTGACATCTGACCTGCTGTTGCTGCTCTTGGCGCCTGACTCATGCCTTCTGTTCCAGCCACAGGGCCTCTGTTCACACCCCTCCGTCCCACCACGGAGCCCCACTGAAGAGATTTGGGGTCTGCTGGCCACCCTGCCCCAAACCTGCACCCAGGAAAGTCCTCAGCTTACCTGGGAACATTGGCCCTCAGCAGAGCCCATCCTGTCACCCCTGCTGAACACAGCAGTCTATGCCTAGCAGCTGCTACCCGCACCCCAAGCCCCATGCCTGGCCCAACACTTTTCTTTTTTTCACAACACACGCTGCCTTCTAGTAACATTAGGTCATTTTCCTGATTTGTTGTGCACATTAGTGATTGTCCTCCCACTCTAGCAGACTGTAAGCCACCTGAGGGCAGGGACCTTGGTCTCAGTGGTGCATTGGTGAAACCCAGTTGCTCAGAACAGTGCCTGGGACTCGGCAGGTGTTGAATAAATATAAGTCTGTTGAATGAAAGAGGAATGTATGTGGGCCCCTCCCTGTGCTTGGGCCAGGTAACAGCTAACATAAGGCTATAGCTTGGATCCACAGTGTCCCCCAAAGGCCAATGAGCTAAAGGCTCGGCCACCGCACATAGTGCTGGTGGTAGAGGATGGAACTGTAGGAGATAAGGCCTAGTGGGAGGTAGTGAGGTCACTCGAGGCCTCCATGAAGGGGATGTTGGGACCCCTGCTTCTTCCTCTCTCTCTATTTCCTGCCTCCCATGAGGTGAGCAGGCCTCTTCCACCCATGCTCCCTCCACGATGTACTGTGCTTCTCTGGGCCCAAAGCAACAGGGCCAAGCAACCATGAACTGAAACCTCTGAAACTGTGACCCAAAATAAACCTTTCCTCCATATGAGTTTATGATTTCAGGTACTTTGTTACAGTGGCAGAGAGCTGACTAATATAGATAGTTAATCCCACCAGCCCATCAGAGTGTGTCTCACTTACGGTCCCTGTGCCTCACCTGTGGCCACCGGGGTTACTCACAGCAAGGCCACCCTGGTGGGGAGGGATTGGGGACAACTCTTTCTGCTGAAAGGTCCAGAGACTCTGCTAACCCCTTCTTATCACTCCTCCTCCTTGCTCCTATTTGCCACTTGAATTGGCAGGTACCTCTTCCCAGGAAAATAGCTTTTCTCCCCCAGAGAATGTGAGACAAGGTGGCTATTCCTAGGGAAGTATGGAAGTGTGGAGCAAATAAGCAGGAACCAGCTTGCTCACCGCCTTGCCCCATGGTCCTGCTCACAGCCTTCAATATCGGAGACTCCAGAAGTGTTGGCATGGGTTGTTCCCAAGTGTATTCATCTTGGCAGCCTACAAGAGCCCCTTACACTCAGCCTGCTTTGTTCCTCATGGCTGAGAACCTACCAAGCGTGGTCCTCACTCACCCCAGCCTGAGAAACCCTCAGCCTGAGAGTTTGCAGAGTAATGAACAACAATGTCTGTGACTCACAGAGGCCGTTCCTGCTTCTTGGATTTTCCCTTCCCCCTCCATTTACCGAACTGAAAAGCTGAATTCTCCCAGGAGAGAGTGTGCCCTGGCTTTGCAACAGAAACTGTCTCTGGGGTGAGCCAAGTGTGGATTGGAAACCCAGGTTCAGTTGGGCACAGTAATGCATGCCCGTAATTGCAGCCACTCGGGAGGCTGAGGCAGGTGGATTGCAAGTTCAAGACTAGCCTGAGCAGTTGTCTCAAGATAAAAAGAAAAGGGCTGGGGATGTAGCACAGTAGTAGAGCAAGCCTGGTTTGGATTTCTTAATACCAGAAGGAAAAGGAAACCCATTTCCAGGCTCTGCAGGCAGAAGCAGCCATCCTACCCTATGGCTGCAGAGTCGGGAAGGATGGGTATGAGGTCGCAGAGACCTGGCACCAACCAAGCACCTCAGTAGAGGTTGGTTGTTGTTATTTGCTTACCACCCTAAAAGCGTCTCCCAGTGTTTTCTCGTCCTTAGCCCTACCTCCTTAAAGGAGGGGCTCAGTGGGCTCCCAACCCCCGCATGTCTTGCTCCCTAGGAGGCTGAGGCTCAAGCTCCTGGACTACCGCTGCCGCTGCTAAAAGCCGCCGACTTTCATCACGAGACCGTCTGCGATAGCCCAGGCGTAAAGCAAAGTAATAATAAGAAACAAGCTTGACGTGCCCCCCCACCAAGCACCCCACAAATAAATAGGATGTTTGTGGAGGAAAACCAGCTCAGTCCCATCTCTGCTAATTGGATCTCATCAGCACTCCAAGGCCACCTCATTTTATTTGGTCTGAGTGGATTTTTTTCCTTATCCTTAAAAAACAGGAAGGAAAAAGCCAGCTCCACAGTTTTCTGTGGTCTCTCTGGTTTGGCAGGGATGTGGGATATCAGCTTTCTCAGACTTGGTGAGTCCTCAGAGGAGGAGTGTCGAGGTTGAGAGGAGAGACTGCTGATCTTTCAGTCACTCAACAAGCATTTCAAGCCACTATTATAGACCAAGTGTGCCACAAAAGGCTGGGGTCGCTCCTAGGATTGTGACTGTTGGTTGGTGCTCAGAGTTAGTGAGGAGCCCAGGCAGATCCTCACGGGGCTTGCAGTCAGGGTGCGGAGCTGCGCTGGGGGTTCAGGTGGTGAGAAGCCCACCAAGGGAGGTGATGCCAGGCTGCCTCAGGTAGGAGACGCTGAGATTGGAGTTCCGGTCATTCTTTCCACCTCTACCCCTTCACCGTGACCACTGCCTTCTCCAAGAGCTATGGATGTCTCCGACGGCGCTCCTCTCTTCCAGCCTCCAGAAAGCTCTTCCGCTCCCTTCTCCTGAGTGCCCTGCATCTGAGTACAAATCTGATCCTTCCCTGCCGGGATTCCCCCTACCTGCCTAAGTACCCCCCACCTGCCTGGGTACGCCCCACCTTCCCTTTCAGCCTCACTCTCTCTGCTGGTCCCTGCCATCAGCACACATGTACTAGGTCTGTCATCACTGCAGGTCCTACTGTTGCTCTGGCCTCTTCCCTGGGCCTCCGGAAGGTACGTCTCTGTTTGCCTGCATGCCTCCTTGCCCGGTGCCGTCACACCACCCTGTTCCCCCTCCTTCGAAGCTTCCCCATCAGGGTTGCCTGTGATCTTGGTATGTCAATAAGACCAGTGGGTCCTGGCCCTCCTGCCCCTCAGGCCTCCCCGTGGTGACCTCTCCTTTCTTCCTGGCTTCCTTCTGTCCTCCAGCTCTCCTCCCCAGGCTCATCTTGAGATCTCCTCTTGGGCTGGTGGCCCAGCAAATGTGGGTGCCCGCCAGTGTCTCCTACCCTGCGGCTTTGGTTGTGATCACTGGGCTCGCTCGTGTCATTCCCACCCACAGCTCCTGCTGAGGTGCGTGATAAATCCATGCTTCCTGGGCATCTCCATGGCCTTCCAGTCCTTCCCTTACAGCACCCCCAAGGTGAGCCCCTCATTCCTGCTTTGTGCCTGCCGTCCTAGTGAGAGCCCCCCTCACCCACTGCTGGTTCTGACACATCTCTGCACCCCTCCGACCGAACAACTCATCAGATCTGCTGGCTGTGAGGACAGTCTGCTGGCTCTCTGCCTGCCTCCAGTCCCAGGACTCAGCAGGATGAGAAAGAGGAGGTGCTGATGGGGACCCCAGAGTACCTGCCTGTCCCTTTGCCAGCCGCCACCAATCTTCAGTGACCCTGTGTTGTAATGTGTGTCCTGGGCCATGACTCCCCCAGGTGTCAGGATGCCAAGTCCCCTTCCTGTGCCGTTTGCTGTGTCCCTTATAGAAGGAGTAAAGGGTGTGGAGATGGCGTCAAGGGCAGGCTCTGAATTGACTTTTCCACCCTTCCCGGAACACGACCGTTAGTGGTACGGGTCGGCTTGCCCAGCAGCTGAATGGGGCTCTGTGCTCAGGACAGCGAATGCGAGCACCGTGTTTCCAGGACCCCCACCTGGAAACCGCTCCCAGCCTTGCCCTGGAAACAAACACTCCTGTGGCCAAGGAGTTGACATGCTGGCGCCTGGGCTGGGAGCCACTGGGGCAGGCGTTCCCCACATGTGGCCTCTCCAAGGGACACGCTGCCCACTTGGCCCTGACTTCTGAGACGGGCACTATCCTCCTGCCTGATGATGCTGTTGCTAGGTTCTTTCCTCTCTCCCCAGCCCTCTCTCACTGAGCTCTCTCCCCAGGGCTCCTGTTGACAGGACACTCATTGTGACCACTGGCCTTTGTGTCCTGGGAAGTGGCCCAGGTAGGAGACGCCCTCACAGGGTGCATATTGCAGGGCCTGTGCGGTAGAGGAAGCCAGACAGACCTGGGGTGGAATTCCCAGCTCTGCTTTGTATGAGCTCTGTGAAATCGGGCAACTTCCTTAATCTTGCTGAGCCTTGGTTTCCTCTTCTTTAAAGTGGGGCTGATTCTGCTGCTCTCCTTGGGTAGCTTGAAGGAGAAAGGATAGTAGGATAATGTTGGAAGGTCCCTAACACAGGGTTCTGAAGCCTGAGCGACTGCTGCCCTGTTCGTGGTTTCAGAGTTGGGGCTGAGAGCAATGGGGCTCACGCTCTGTGCCCCCGGGAAGCCAGCCTGCGGTATGTGGCCTCACAGTCATCCCAGCGTGTTGGTCATTTGGGCATCAAGGGGTGGCTGCATTTCAGAGGAGGGTGGAGTCATTCCTCACATCCTGTCAGCCAGGTGGGCGCCAGAACCTTTCAGAATCTTCTAGGAGAGGCGCCTTGGTACACAGTGTAAATCCTCCCTCTGGAGCCAGAAGTCTCTCTTTAGCTCCCAGTGGCCCATTGTCCACATGGACCTCTCTGCCCCTTGGACAGGAAGCTTCTCCACAATAAGGAAGATTGTGACCTCGCCCCCCACCCCACTTCCAGGCTACACATACCTTGTTCTGCCCACTTAGTGTTCTCTGCCTGGGCTTCATCATGTGTACCCCCCAAGGCTGGTCCAGCCCAAACTGCCCACAGTGCCAGGTGGAGAAACCCGCGTCACGCCTGCATGCATCTCTAAGGGCAGGCCAGGCCCAAACACAGAGCTCCTTGTGTGGGTTTCTGGGGATTGAGACACCAGGAATGGGAAAAAAAAAGTCATCCAGCTCCATTTCATATGGCATCCAAAAAGGATTTTGCAAAGGAACTCCGTTTTAAACACAAACAAACAAAAAACCCTTTTCTTCCATTCATGTATTCATTTACCGAAGCTCCTGGGTACCAGGCACTCTGCTGCGTACTAGAGGTCCTTAAGGACTGGTTCCAAGACAAGCTTTCATCAAGGGCCTGTGACAGGCTGCGTGCAAAGCTGGAGAGAAGATGAGGAAACCGTCCCTGCTGCTGCGGTGCCCTGGTGCGTGGGGCTGCCCCCCTTCCGCATGGAGGGTCTGAGGCGGGGACCTGGAGTCCTTCTCAGTCTATGGGCTTCACAGAGATTGGTGTTTTGGAGGAGGGCTCTACACACCAGCCTCACTGCTGTCATTGCCTAGTTCTGTGACCTTGGTGTGAGCTGCTCCCAATTCTGGTCCTCAGTTTCCCAAACCTGCCCACCCCACCTACCACCTATGTTAGCTTTCTGCAGCTGCCACAAGAAAAAAACCATAAGCTGAATGGTTTAAAACATGGTTCTGGGGGCCTGAAGTGCAAAATCAAGGTATGGGCAGGGTTGGCCTTAGGGGAGAACTGGTCCAGGGCTCTCCCTGGTTTCTGGATGCCACCTTCAGTCCCTGGGTCCTGGGCATCACTCCCCTCCCTGCCTCCGTTGTCACATGGCTTTCTGCCTGTGCCCCTCACCATCTTCTCTCTGCCTCTGTGTCACATTTTCCTTGTTTCAAAAGACACCATCATTGGATCAGGGCCCACCCATTCCTGAAAGGCCTTGTTTTAACTTGATAGTATCTGCAATAAGCCTGTTTCCAAATCAGGTCACGTTCCAAAGTTCCAGTGGCATGAATTTGGGGGAAACGTTATCCAACCTAGTACACTGCCTCAAGGGCTCGATATGGTTAAACTCCTATCGCTGTAAAGGTGCAGGGTCTCAAGGCTCCAGAGCCTACTCGGGATGGGTTACAGGGCACAGACCCTGGCCCCTGTGTCCTGTCCCGCCTGCCCCCCGTGGACCCAGAGCAACCTGGGCAGGGATTGGAATGCACCAGAGTGAGCGGCCTGGATTAGTTGGTCTGAGCTCTCCAAGGACAGGCAAGGGTACCCAGTGTGGGGGTGGGGGTGGGGGTGGGGATGGGACTGGCTGGGCCCTGGGGGAGGGGACTGTTTGTTTTCTGGACAATAAATGCCTCTTGATGGGCTGTGGTTTACACAGGGACTTGATGCCAGATCGAGTTGTCCACATTGATTGGATGGCCACAAAGCCCTGTCACGGAGCAGCGGAGGGGCCTTTGGGGGCTGCCTGATGGCCTGTCCTCAGATTGTCCCTAGGCATCCTTACTCATGGGAACCAAAGAACAGAGTGACCAGAGCAGGTGGGGCTCTGCCCTACAAAGGTCCTGGGGGTGGAGAATGCTGACCCTGGGACCCAGAGACTGCTCTGACGGCCTGAAGCCTCCCCCTCCCCCAGGGTGGGCAGAAGCCTGCATGCCTGTTGGGAAGGAGTCCCCTGATTAATGAACAAATTACCATCCTTGTTAGCAGCACAAATAGGGCTTTGGGAGATCAAGGAGCCAGAGCTTGGGAAGCAGCCACTAATTTAACGAGGAGGATGAATTCCAGATGTGGCCTCTGGCCAGCAGACAGCTGCTGTCTCTGAGTGCCTGGGGAGAAACCCTGAAGATGCTGGACAGCCGGACAATGAGGCAGGAGCAGGGACGGCAAGAGAAAGGTCAGGCCACCCCAGACACAGGCCACAGGCCATCCCCCAACCCCCTTTCCAGTGCAAAGGCCTCTTTGCCAGAGAAATGCAGGCGTCGCCACAGGCTTGTGGCTGTTTGTCTAGCAACCGCAATGACAAAGGGCTGCTGTGGATGCAGGACCACTTTTAAATGGATTCTTATCATCCTAATCGCAGCAGCGGCCACTCAGTCTGGACAGATAACTGTAGGTGTGGGGGACGGCCGATTCTGTCATAGGCAGAGTTAGGCACCCGCTGTGCTGGAGGGGCTTTCAGAGCAGCTCATGGGCCCTGACCTTCGTATTGGAGACCACCGACTTAGTTGTCTAAGGCCAGGAACAACCCAGGGGGTTGGCTGGGACTGGGACTGGGGAGAGAACTCAGATCTTAGACTGAGCCCCAGGCAGGAGAGGAGCAGCGCAGGGCAGAGGCATGGGTTTTGAGCTGTACTTGAAGAGAGAGGAAAAAGTGAGTTAAGGCGCGTTCTTTACCTCTCCTTCCCTCCCTCCTCCCCTTCCTCTTCCTTCTTCCCTCCCGCCTTCCTGTTGTCCTAAATGCCGCTAGAGACACCTCACTGGGCCAGGCCCATTGTGCAGGACCTTGTAATGAAAAGGTCCTGTCTCGGTCTTCTAGAAGCTTCTCAGTCTTTAGTTGAAAAAATGAGAAAAAGAAGGATCTTGTCTAGGTTCACGCTACACTTGCCCACTTGTTCCTTAACCTGAAATGTCTACTTTCATCTATTAGGGACATGGCTAAAATTGTACCTAAAGAAGTGCTTCTGCTACTTAAATAAAAACAAACTAGGTATAAGCCCAGCACTCTAGGAGGCTGAGGCAGGAGGGTTGCAAGTTAGAGTCCAGCCTGGGCAACTTAGTGACCTAGCAAGACCTTGTCTCAAGATAAACAAAACATCTGCAATATAGCTCAGTGTGAAGGCCCTTGAGTTCAGCCCCAATACAGTGTGGGATGGCAGGAAAACAACAAAACAGGCTGGAGCTGCTGGTGCCGAGTCTATTCATTGTGCTGCATAAATAGGAGGTACTGTAACTTACCCAAGGCCTGCCCACAGTACCTCCCACCTGGCCTGTGGGTGCACAGGTGACACTGTGAAGACTGGAGCAATCCACTGCTCCCTGCAGCCCCTTGGAGCCCTGCTGAAGGGAGAGGTGCACATCCCGGCTGTGCCCTGGGCTTCACACTGAACCAGCGACTTCCCGTGCCGGAGGGTCATTTACTGACAGTGACGGTTTAAAGTGGTCCAGCTTAGCCAGTGGTTTCTATAAAGAGCAGAGCCTCATCCCCAGGGAAGCAAAGCCAGCGGGGGGAGTGGGGAGACAAGCACTATCTGGTTATGGATTTTATTGAGTCATAAACAAGGCTGGAGAATAAACAATTAAAGTTGGCTGATGCACAGGGCTGCCTCGGCCAGCTGGCTGTCAGGGAGGCCTGTGTGGCGGGAGCAGCCCTCATGGCCCTGCACAGCTGCCATGCAGAGTGGGCTGGCAGACCCATGAGGGCAGGGGTTTGGGCCCAGGACTCCCCAGACCCCGTCCCCAGCCCCAGCCCCGACCAGCTGCCCTGAGTATAGCAGCCCTGTTCCCTCCGAGTGTGCTTAGAGGGCTCCCAGGTGATGACAGGGGCGGATGCTGGGGCACTGCTGACCACAGTTGGGTCCCCACACCCTGGCACCCTCCTCAGGGGAGACAGACATGATGGGGATGTCCAGAGTTTAGGATGCTGAGGAATAACACCTCACTCAGCCACCAACCGGCTCTCTGATCTAAGCATAGTGACCCAGATCCTCAGAGCCGCAGCTTTCTCATCTGTAACACTGGAAGGAGAATATTTAGGGATGACATAAAAACTAAACACAATAACAAGTGGCAGACTCACAAGGCAAGAAGAGATCCTGTGAGCAGACAGCTGCGAGGGCTGGGTGTGGGAAGATAGGGAGACAGCTGTCATTCCAGTCGTGAGAGCTGGGAAGAGAGGCACGCTGGGGACACTGGGGCTATAGCAACTCCGTGCCTTCTACGTTCAAGGACTGCACAACACAATATCAGAAAGTCCTGGGTGCCGGGGATATAGCTCAGTGGCACAGGTGCCTGCCTGGTAAGTGCAAGGTCCTGAGTTTGATTCCCAGTATTGAAAAAAAAAAAAAAAACTATAAAAGAAAGTCCTACACACAAAAGGGATATGATTCCCATTTTATAGAACTGAGATTGCAAAAGTTAGATTTGCTCAGAGTCAGACGATTCTAAGTGCAGGGCTGAGATCCCATCCCAGGTGGGTCTTGTGTCCAGTGTCCAGAAATCCTGCCGTGGCCTGGGTCACCTCCTCTTCCCCCCGGCCAGGTCTCCCACCTGTGCCAATAGTGGGAGAGGCTGGAGACCCGTGTAGGCAGATTCTCCATGGTGCAAGTCCAAGGAGGAAAAATAAGTCAGGGGAAGGGGGATTCAAGCACAAAGAAACCAAAGCAGAGCCTGGGAAGCCCCGGGCCAGGTGCAGTGCAGGTGAGGCGAGTCCAGGGGCACTGAGCCTGGGCCCCCAAAGAGGAAGGTGTCAGGGAGCTGTGGCTCCTCTGAATGTTGGGGACTGCAGGGTAGGAGGAGGTTTGGCCATGAACTCCTGGAACACAACACTGTGAGAAACAGTTGTGCCATCAGCCATTGCGCCCTGGAACACTGGGCGGACAGGCCAGGAAGAATACACAAATACACGAATGTGTAGCTATATTAACAGAGAAAATGCGTTGTCATACAAAATGGTGGTTGTTGTATAAAATGCTTTTGTATCTCTCACAAACCCATCTTATGGATAAAGGATCTGAAGTCCCCATAAGGCCTTAACCTCTGATTTCTGTGATGCCACATCTCAGGGATTTTCTCATCAACCCACCTGGGCTGTGTGCACCACGCCATCCAGCTCTTGGGTGCTGGTCTGGGACGGCAGGGAGCCTGACAGGATGAGGGTTGTCCCCCAGCACCCTGGCTCCCTGTGCCTTCCTGGCTGCCCCATGCGTTCCAGCAGGCCTGCCCTTGCCAGGGCCTTGCGGGTGGACACCAGGCCTGCACCAGTGAGTGCCCCACCAGCTGCGCCTCCAGCCTGCCTTCTGGCCCCTGTCAGCTGCAATCCCTGCAGCTTCCTGCCTGTCCCTGGGGCTGTGGGGAGCAACAGCTGGGGCCATCTGGGGCTGGCCTGGGCCCAAACTACCCTCCTGTGACTCCACACTGCTCGTTCCTGTGAGGCTGCCCAGGTGTCCTTGTACTACAGAACGGAGGACCTCAGTGCTCTCCTGGGAAGCCCCTGCTCCCCAGCCGGCCACACACCCATATTCTGTCCAGGCGCCACACCTCAGTCAGAAGCCAGAGAGCGAGGGGTCACACAGCAAGTGTTGGTAATAACTGCCCCCCACCTCCACTTTGCACCCCCTTCCTCTCTGCTTCCTTGTTGCACGCTTGTGTACTCGGGTAACTGGGTCACACAGCCACAGCAGGGCCCCTCACAGGCCCTGCCTTCCACCCCAGGCTGTGTCTCCAGATGCTGCCCCCCATCCACCCCTTCTCACTCCCACCCTTTCCTCCATGGGAACTCACTCACTCAGTAGGTGCTGTGGATGCCCAGTCTCTGGTGTGGCTCTAGGGTTGGTTCTAGGAGCTGAGCCTGGGCCCTCAAACTGAGCCTGGGCTCACCTTCTTCTCTGATCTGGCCTCTTGGTGTTTCCTTTCTGGTTGAAGCAAAACCAACAGAAGATAAAAACACAGTCTGTATACATTGGATGCTGGTAAATGCTGGGGGGAGTCGATAGAGTGGGCCCAGTGGATATGTGCACGTGGAATATGTATGTGTGCTGTGTGCTAAAGGCTTTGTGCATGAATGCATGTGTGCGTGGTGTGTTCATGTTGTATATGCATGTGTAAAAACTTGTGTGTGCCTTTGCATGTGTGTATGCATGTATGTGTGGTGTTTGCACGCGTGCATGCATAGGTGAATGTTTACGTGTGTATGCATGGTGCGTGTATGGGATTGGTGAGTGTGTTCCTTTACTGACCTGCAGGTATGCAGGGAGCCTTGCTGGAGCATGCTCGGTGCAGTGGCTCCTGCTTGTTTCTGTAAAATCTGATAAATTTTCTTTCCCCCACCTTGCAAGAGAGAGCACCTAGGGAGGGACGGGCAGGCATCTCTGTGCCCATGAGAAGGGCTGCTAAGGACACAGACTCAGGCTACCAGGTCCCCTCCAGCACTGCAGCCTGACGGGGTTGTGGTGGGTGATAGCCAGTGACTGAGCTCCAGAGCCCCCAGGTTGTCACCAACACTGCCAGCACAGCCTCAGGGACTGCGAAGATGAACAGTGCCCCAGTTGGGGCCCCAAAGTTGGGGGTGTTTAGTACAACTAGATTTAGGAAGGTGGATTTTGAGATGGCAAAAATCGTAGACAGACCTGAATTGGAATCCTAACTTACTTGCTGAGTTTCAGGGCAGTTTCTTAACCTCCAAGCTATTTCCTTCTGGTAAATGAGGGTGCTGCCTCCAATCTTGCAAATTCCTGGTGTGGATTAAAAGAGCTAATGCAGCTGAAATACCCAGCAAGGATCCAACATAGCTCAGTGCCCATAGAAGGAAGGACCGGGGAGGGCTAGTAAGGGAGCAGGAACAAAATAAGAAGGCTGAGCTACCAAACCAAGGTGCTCCGCATTTCCTCACCGCCCCCTGGAGGGAAGGAGGAGGAGAGAGTGAGTTGGACACTAGCCCCGTCACATGCCCAGGCCCCCATGCTATTTATTTTTTTTGTTTTGTTTTGTTTTGTTTTTCTCCGGTACCGGGAACCGAACTCACGACCTTGCACTTGCCAGGCAGGCGCTTTGCCGCTGAGCTAAATCCCCAGCCCCTCCCATGCTATTTAATAACTACTTTCATTCTGTGTCTCTTGGAAGCCTTCTGTCTAATCCAGTTAACGCCTCCCGTGATCTGATTACTCTGATTGCTCTGTGTAAGAAACCTCAAATCTGATCATCAGGTGATCATGTGAGTGGCACAAGTTGGGGCGGCACTGCAGAGAAAGGGTTTCGCTTTGGGGACCATCTGCTCCTGCCCCCAGGGCTTTGGCACTTCCCGCCTGGGTGTCCTGGCTTTTGCCTCAGAGTTCTGAGCTGTTCCCAACCTCCCTGGTCCCCTGGAGAGAAAATAGATGCTGTCCATTTACCCCACGGCCGCTAGGAGGCCCTTTCCCCTCCCCGACCCGCTGTGGCCGGCTGCCCTGTGGGCAGAGCCTCCTGCGGGTGTGGTGAGGATGGAGTAGGGCTCAGGTTCCTTGTCCCTCTCCACCCCCCAAGTGTTGGGCTGCAGGACTGCCCAGCACCTTGAAGAACACAGTATGGGAGCCCGATCTGCCTGGACCTTTGGGAGTAGCCCTGAATCCAGGGCTGGCTGAGGGAAACTCTCTATCACCAATGGACACAGCTGTACTCGACTAGGACATGAGCAGAGGGCACCGCCAAGCCTTTTAGACCTGCAGCAGGAGCCAGGCTAGAGGAGGGGGCATGAGCAGTTGTTCTGAGTTTAAGGAAACCACCCCCCATCTTCCTTGGGCGTACAGGAGTCTCCTCTGTCCGAAGCTTTGCTTTCAGTTACCTGAAGTCAATCATGGTCTGAAAAATATTACATGAAAAGTTCCAGAAAAAATTCATAAATTGGAAATAACTTCTCCAAATAACTTTTACTACAGTATATTGCTATAATTGTTCTATGTTATTATGAGGTACTGTTGCTAGCTTCCTATTATGCCTGACTTGTGGATTAAACTTTATCACGGGTATGTGTGCATAGGAGAACTTAGCATGTCCAGGGCTCTATTCTATGCATGGTGTAAGCATCCACTGGAAGTCTTGGAATGTATCCCCCATGGACACGGGCTGACTGTACATAGAGTGAGCAGGTTGGACTCACTACACTCAGGCGTCTTCCCACATCACCCTCGAGTGACCCTGTGTGCTGCAGACACAGTGTCTGGGGTGAGCTGAGGCTAACACCCCAAACATGCCTGGGAGTGGGGCATGCGGACGAATTATGCATGGGTGTCCCTTGATTCAGTGTGTTCCCCAAACTCTTGCTGTCATGAACTGTGCACAGCAGGACATCCCTGGACATTTGTCCGTCCTTTATTCCTGAGAGGGAGGAGTGGTAGAAGCCACCGGAACATGTCTGTCATCCCATCTTCCCTGATTTCCTGTGTATCCTCATGCATCTTTATCCAGCCTCCCTTGATACCCGCCCTCCCTGCCCTGTCTTCCTCCTTCCCGCGTCTGGTTTGGCTCAGGGCGACGGCTCCTAGTGCACCCTGGTTAGACTCCAGACAGCCACATTTCTAGAATGGAGCTAACCAGGCAGGGAGCTGATGGGGACAGATGGTTGGAGGCTGGCAGGGGCACGGGGAGGAGGTCAGCACAACCTCCACGCAGTTAGCCTGCTTAAAGAATAAAAAGGCCGCAGACTCCCTCCAACTCTCCCTCTTGGCTGGGTTCCGACTCCATTGTGATCATTTTTATTTTTATTATTCATGAAATCTGCTCTTACACATTCTAATCATGCAGGTATAATCCTGCCGACAGGTACAGGGCAGCCACATGTAGTCTGCCTCTAATTCTGGCATGATGGGGACCAGGGCCTTGATTGTTACAAGTGGTAGAGGTGCCAGTTCATCAAGGCTTGCCCATGGACAGTAGTGCACACTTTTTTTCTGGCTGTGGAGTTTCCTTCCTTTCTGTGTGTGGCGGGGCTACCCTTAGGACAGGTTTCAGTTCTTCATTGCGTCCTCTTGGACAGACAAGGTAGGTAGCCTGCAATTGACATCAGGTTTTTACATTGAAAGGGGCCATGGAGAGCCACTGTCTCCTCTTACCTCTTACAGGTGAGGCACCAGGGCTGGGTGCAGTGTTAGCACACTTTCTGTGCTCCCAAGGAGGCCAGGTATTGTGGTGCCTTTGGTCTATGATCAAACCACTCTGTGACACTGGCCCCTCTTACCTTTTTAGCACTGTGTGCTTTTCACCTGCAGAGCTTCTTGGTGACCAAGCGATGGTTGCCTTCAGACATTGCTTTGTTCCATTGATCTCCACAAGTTTTGTGCTGTGCCTCCCCTGGTGAGAGAGCTGGAGGGGACCCAGGGGCCCTGACACCCTTGCACTTTTGTTCCGCTGTGTTCTACTTTTTGTCATCTGAGATCTCCAGGTGGATGGGGATCTAGGTAAGGGAGAGGAAACCTCAAGAAAGTTTGCATCTCTGACAAACAATGCCTCATACTTCAGTGTAAGAGCATCCCAATATTGCATGTATATACTGCATTCCATGCAGGGACAGAATGTTGAAAACCTCAGCAGTGTCTGAAAGGAAGTTCATATTTACCTGGGCATCCTGGAGTCTGCATTTTGCTAACCTTGGATGACCTTCCATGGAGCCCAAGAGGAGTGTGGTAGTGACTAGGTGAGCAGAGATGACCCTGGCAGTTGATAGAGCCCCAGCATGACACCCAAATCATATATATCCACCTGGAAACATCCCTGACCTCAGCAGGCCCTCTCGCCCTCTGGACACACACTCCAGAACAGGAGGCAGGAGAAACAGCCACCCCCAGGGAGGGCAGCTCAGAGCAGGTAGTCATGGTGGGGAAGGACACACTTGCCAGGCCATGACCAGATCGAGCCCTGAGACTTACAGGGTCTCTGACTTGCATTTTCTCCAAGGCTAGCATGCAAAGCCTGCAGGAGCAGCCTGACTCAAACAGGGCATAGTGAGCGGTACTGTGCAAAGGGCGGTACCGGGTCTCGGGGTCTGTACCGCATATGGTCACTGGGTCTCAGAATTCTGTCCCTCAGAGATTCTGAGTCTCAGGCTTCTGTACCATGGATAGTTCTGGGCCTTAAGGCCGTGCAACATCGATGATATTGAGCCACTGTGATCTTTACCGGTGATGGTTCTGGGTCACTGGATGTTCTTGGCTGTGGGCGTGGCTGAGGGTGAATTATTGGCGTGTTTCTCATGGGACCTTCAAGCTGTTGTGTCTGAAAGGGGACCAGAATACTTGGGATGAGATGTTGGCGTCAGACCCTGTCAGTTCCCTCATGTTCTCGGTACCCAGGCGCATTAGCACAAACTTGGATTATAGCAACCACCTCCTGCCCAACTCCCAGCCTCTTCATCCATCCTGCAGACAGCTGTCCAGTTTTTCTTGCTAAACATCCTCTTGCATCTAACAGCTTCCCCTCTCAAAGGCCCCCACTAGCTCCCCGTTTCCTAAGGAGCCAAGCCTTTGATTGTCCTCCATGCTCAAAAATCTGTATCAGCCACCTCCTTTCTGGCCGTGTGGTTTCCCTTGGGCCCTCCAACCACTGGAAAGAGGCCACTTTTGGAGGGGAATTGTCACCTTTGCAGGTGTCTCTGACAGCTGTCTGCTTTCTCTTTAAGCGTTTCCCCTTTTCAGTCCTTTGCAGTTCACCTGATTACAGCAAGGACAAAGGCATAATTAGGTGCTAATGGCTCTCAGCACCTCTGTAACACCTGCTAATCCACAGTGCCTCTGTGGACTCACTGAATCAAGCCGTTCTTGCTGCCAGGGATGAGGCTTTGTTACTGCTCACTTTCTGCCTTCACCACCTCACACCCCACCACAGTTCCCAGGCTCCAAGGACCAGAGCAGAATTTCCCCTGACCCCTAATGCTGATGTAGGCAAAGCCTCATAGCCGAGGGAATCCTGGGTGCTTTTCCATGAACTTTTCAGCCTTGCCCAATGCTGTATGGCCAGTAGCAATGTCCCCATTTTATAGATTAGGAAGTGGAGTCTAGTAAATAATTTGGCCAAGATCCATGCTGTTGGTAGGCAATGGTGCAGGATCCAAAACCAAGTCTTCGTGCCTCTTGGGCCATGTTTCTTGTTCCCTGCTCAGTGTCTTACTCTCCTCCTATCCCCGAAGCTGTAATCTGCCCAGCACCTCAAAGTCCAGCTCCCTCAAGGGGCTCCTCATTCCCTGTGTATTTCTCCAAGTGTTTTGAGCAACTGGAACTCTGCACCTTGGAAGAGATCAGAAGAGATACGACCCCATCCTTCAGGGATGTGTGTGTGCATGTGTGCACAAACATGCACGCATCAATCTCCCTGAGCTGAAGTGTGTGTATCCTGCATCCTGAGCTCTCCCATCACACAGTGGAGTAGCTGGCTTGGAGGGAAGCATGCAGTAGCCACTCACTACACAGACTGAGCAAGTGGTTGCAATGCCTCTAGTTCCCTTCCTTGGCGTAAGCACATCATTTCATACCAAGAGCACCTCTCTAAAGCCTTGAGTGGTGCGTGGCATGATAATAAGGACCCAGTCTTTGGTTCTGGTTGCCCTGGGCCTTGTCCCTGCCACCACTCACTGTGAGAGCTTGGGTCCATGACCTCTTTGTGCTGTGGGTCCTCCTGCTGTCAGTGGCCATTAGAGGAGCCAGCTTGAGGGCAGGTGTGGGAGGAAGGTGGGTTAAGGTGCACCCAGCCTGAACCACATAACGAGTTCCCTGTGCCTTAACACCTGTGTTTGAGCTCTTCCCCAGAAGTGTGCTGCCCTGGCCACTGGAGACTCTAAGGAGCACTGTATACTCCACACTCCTAGGTATGTCAACTGCAAGTTTAACCTGGGCAGGTCTGCGGCCAGGTTTATCTGCCTTTGGCACTGCGATCCTTTGGGGTAGGTAAGTCTGCATGATAAGAACTGTGCTATGCATTGTGGAATGTTTAGCCTCATCACTGACCTCTACCCGCTTGTCTTAGTTACTTTTCCTGTTGCTGAGACAAAATTGACATCCACAATTTAAAGGAAGAAAGATTTATTTCTGCTCACAGTTTGTAGAGGTTTCAGTCCATAGTTAGCTGGTTCCAAGGCAACGTGGCCTGGAAGAGGGACATTGCAGAGCAGAAACAGCTCATGGCATGGCAGGAAGAAGGTAGGAAGGCAGAAGCAAGCAGCAGAAGCCACAGCAAGCCTTCTTTTTGTCCTTTTATATTCCATTCAGGCTATCAGCCTATTGATTGGTGGCACCCATCCCCAGGGTGAGGCTTCCATTTTCTACACCCTTAATTCCAGTACCACACCCTTAATCCACATTCACACCTTAACCCAGCCTCTTTCAAAACTATGACCACATGAGACTTTGGGGAGATAGCCAGATATAAGCCATAACACCACTAAATGCCAGATATCTCAAGACCTTGTCAAAGGTCCCCTGGGGACTAAAGTTCCCCTGATGAGAAGAGCTGACCTAAAGCACTGGCTCTCTAACTTACGGGTGTGCATCAGAATCATCTGGAAGCTGTGTTAAGCATCAGACTGCTGAACTGCACATTAGAGCTGGATTCATCAAGTCTGGGGCCAGCCCCAGAATCTGCATTCTAGAGAGAGAGAGGTTTAGTACCTAACGGGATGCTGAGATGAGACTGTCAGACAGGAGAGGTATTTTGTGGACGAGTATTTCCCTGAGGGTGTGAAGAATTGTAGATAAATTTGAAGGTTAACAGAAAAGCAAAACAGACTCAAAAAGCAATGGGAAGACTTTGAAAGAAGAGCAGCCCTGTGCTTTGAAAAGTGTTGGGGCTAGGGGGGTTCATGTAGGGAAATTCTTTGAGCCACAGCCAGAGAGGAAGGGCTGAGGGTTTGATGGGCATAAAGAGGGCTGTTTGCCCAGGAGCTGAGGGATGGAGAGCTCAGACCCAGATTGAAAAGCATGTTCCCTGAGGGCCAGAAGAGCCAGAGAGATGGCGGCTCCCTCTGAATGAAGCGTGTATGCATCCCGCCTCGTCTGTGAATGAGACTACATGAGTCACTGTGAAGAGCAGAGATAACGTGTAGAGACAGCCTCGGGCTCCCTATGGCCCAGGGGAAATGGATGCACTTTCTCAGCTGCTAGGTAGGGTGGTGATCCAGGGGCCATGCTGGGAGGGAGGCCTTCCAGGGGTAGCCTGGGGTGGTGGCAGCACAAAGTCACTCAGCAGCAGCAGTAGCAGCGAGGCTGGCGGCGGCGTTCCGGCCCGCCTCTGTCCTGCACAGACAGCTCTGGGCCCCACCTTGGTCCTTGGAGCTGTGGACATAAACGGAGTTGGGCATTTAGCAGGCCAGCAGTAGGGGCAGGTGGGGTTAGCTTGCCCCAAAGACCTAACCCAGTGACCCAGACTCCAGAGCCTGGAGCTGGAATTCCAACGGCGTGGAATCTGTATTGGAGTCTGTGTCCAGCTCTGCCACTTTGTAGTGAGTCCCTTGGTGAAAGATCTCCTACAGTGAGTCCCTTGGTGAAAGATCTCTGCCTCGGCTGGAAGCTATAGGCCAACGCACTGTACTGGGCTGGATACCTGTGACATGTTATCTCATTCTGACATGAAAGCTGCAGGAAGCATTATCCGCTTGGACAGAGGAGGAAGCAGGGTCAGAGAGGCAGCTGGAAAGGGACAGAGCAGGAATTCCAGCCAGATCTGCCTCGAAAGCACATACTACATTTGTCTTTTCCATCTCAAAAGTGAGGTTTCTGCTCCCAGCCAAGTGCTTCATAGAGCTGGCATGAGACTGGGCTGGACGCCGTATCACAACACCAGAGGTTACGACCACAGCCACGATGCTGCGGAGCCTTCGGATTTCAGGAGCCTGGTATGCCCCACCTCCAGACGTAAGGGAAGTGGGGTCCAGTCACCCCAGCTGGTTGGCCAGAGTTCTGGTGCTGGCACTGAAGTTGGGGTGGCCCCCAAATAGGTGCCCACCCACCCCACACAGTTTGCTGAAGCATCAGAAATTAAATTTCACGGCTGGGTGCACAGAGATACCAACTCGGGCTCCGTGTGTTTATGGCTCGAGGAGGAGATAAGATTTGATTAAGAAGACTGCTATTAATTTATGGCAAGTATGCTGGCGCTAAGGGAGAGGCTGCTTTTAATTAATAGCCAGAAGGAATTTACGCTCTTGGTCTCAGCGAGGGGGAGAGGGCTGGAGGGAGGGGGAGGCGAGTGGAGCCAAGTGAGTGATGCGGAGGAATTGATCCAGCCGCACACACCTTCCTTTGGAAGAGAATATAAATAAATAAAGGGCGACAGGAAGGAGAGTGGCAGTCGGTTCTGGGGAATGGCGGTGGGCTGGAGAGCCCGCCAACAGCAGGAGAGGCAGGCGCGAGGAAAAGGCAGAGGACGCAGCTGTGAGCTCACGCTTTCTGAACTGTCCACTGTGCTGGGGCTCGTGCTAAATGCTTGGTAGGGATCACCTGCACCGGGCCTCACATTAGCCCCATGGAGCAAGCAGTCATCTTGGGGAGAGTGATGCCATCGTGTCACAGGAAATGCAGACTCCCTGGAAGGGTGCCCAATGGCTGGTGCATCTCCCCTCCCCCCACTGGCCTTAACTTCCCAGTGAAGTTCCAGCCGTCTGTCGCTTGTTCCTTGTTCCTTTTCCTGCGAGCATATGACTCTATGGTTGCCTGTAGGTGTCTGCATTTAACAGGAATGATGGTCTACTCATTCATCCTTGCCATCTATCTGCAGATCAGATACCAAACTTCAAGGACGCTCAAGTCCCTCAAGGGCGTGGTAGCTGGCACAGGCCAGTAGTCCCAGCACTCAGAAGGCTGAGGCAGGAGGATCTCTGCAAGTTTGAGGAGACTTTGTCTCAAAAAACTAATACAAAACAAAATGGCATGGTGTGTGCATGTGACCCACACACATTCTTTCCTAGCATTTAAATCATCTGTAGATGGCTTGTAATACCTCATATAATGCAAATGCTGTGTAAATAGCTGCTGTACTTTATTACTTAGGGAATAATGACAGAAAGAAAGGTCTACATATTTAGTATGAACACAAATTATTTGGACTATTTTCCACCTGGGGTTGGTTGAATGGTGGATACAGAACCTACAGATACAAAGAGCTGGCTGTGTGTAGTTCCAGTGCTATCCTTATCTTAGAGAGGAGGAAGTTAGGGCTCAGAGAGGCCTAGCAACTGTCCCAGAGCCGAGTCATTCCTAAGTGGAGCTGTCTTTCCTCACTAGCCCCCTCTACTGGCGTGGCAGATGGGGGCTCCCAGGACAGGAGGTAGGTGGCTTCTGAATATAGGGTCCTTGGGCCTCATGGTAGGTGTGGGGTGGTGAGGGTGGGAACCCTTCAGGGCTGGAGCCAGCACACTCCCACCAGGTCAGTAGAGAAGGGAACTTTTGCCTGGGGCCTGCTCTGATTGTCGTCTGGCCTCCTGCCAGCTCTTCCCCACACAAGGCTTCTGTCATATATTTTGAGACCCAAAAGGAACCTGAGAGATTCTCTAGTCGAGCGCTACTCGGAGTGGCTGCCTTAGACCAGGGGCACCAGGATTGATTGTCCAAATCAGAGAACCTGGGTAGGCCCAGGACTGTGTTCTTTTACAAACCTTCCATTACATTCCTGTTCATATTAGCTTTGTAGGTTCAGCATCATCCATTAAATAGATAGGAAAACTGAGGCCCAGAGAGAGAGAGATCTTGAGTTGAGTGATTCAAGGATACCAAACTAGATGGCGAGGAGCAGTGGCTGCCCTTCAACTGGGTCCTGATTCTCAGCCCAATGCCCCTTTCATGGGACTCCCTAGACCCTGGCATCCACAATAAGAAGCATGTGGCACATGGACAAGAGTGTGCATTCTGAATCAGACAGACCTGGTTTCCAATGCCAGGTCTGTGTACGCCTGGGCAGCTTGCTTAACTTCCCTGAGCATCGGTTCCTCACATCTGCAACGTAAACCACACCACCTTCCTTGCTGGGTGGCTGAGCTTGGTGAGCTCCGAGGTCTCAGGGTGCTGGGCAGGCAGACAGCATTGGGTCACCACTCCCTGGCTTTCCAGTGGTGGAGAGCTGGAGTGAGACCCCGAGCCCAGTGTGGTTCCCCCTCCGTCGCCCTCACCCCCAGTCTTTAATCTTCCATCTGACACTGGTTTCTAATCAGCAGCGACCGCAGATGAGTAGCCATCAGCATCCATCACAGGCAGCCAATCAACAGGCGTCAACCTCTGAGTCCCCCTGTTTTAAATCACCCTCTGCTCTGTGACAGGGATGAGGCAGCAGAGGGGGGAGAGCCCACTGGAAGATGTAGTGTGGCCCTTGCATTTTTTTGTTTTTTTGTTTTTTTTTGGTTTTTCTCCGGTACCAGGAACTGAACTCACGACCTTGCGCTTGCCAGGCAGGCGCTTTGCCGCTGAGCTAAATCCCCAGCCCCTGTGGCCCTTGCATTTTACAGTTGAGGAAGCTTTGGGCAGGACACACTGTGCCCCAAGTCACACTACAGCTTGGTGTCAGAGGCAGGAGTGTGTGGAGAAGGACAGTCTTTGATTAGAATGCATTGAGGACACAATGATTTATTTGTTAGAGTTTCTTAAGATAGGGCTTCATTATACAGCCTGGATTAACCTTGAGTTTACGATCCTCCTGTCTCAGCCTCCTGAGTGCTGGGATTACAGGTGTGTCTTGGATCACATGTGGGGCAGAGTAATTCTGTAATTATCCTTGCTAAAAACGTCTGCTGTCTGCCCATTTGTACTAGCTGTGTCCTTGGTTCCTGCTCAATAAAGGTGACTGAAATTAGTATTCGAGGCGGTAGTCCGAGAGGCTGTAAGCCCCCTGATCCCAGACTTTTGCCTATTTTTCTTATTCATCGGAGAGCACCTTGTTCTCAGGACCTGTCACTTTAGATAGAACGACAGGAGTGGAACCCTCGCTCCCAGCACTGACAGGCATGGAACCCTCGCTCCCAGCACTCCACCTGGGCTCCAGCCCCAGGACCCAGTGCCTGGCTCGCAGGCGCTGTGAGCACTTGTGGGGCTTCTCCCTACAAAGCCACATGCAGGTCCAGGGCAGGGCTGAGGGGACCTGATCCTGTCCTCAGAGTCAGCTATGACCTCCCGGGACACACAAGGGCAGGGGCTGCCCCTGAGACAGGATGTTGGGTCTGGAGAGCATTGACGGGGCACCTGCACCCCAGCCCTTCTCTGTGGAGACTGACAGTCGCTCTGGGATGATGGCAGTGCATGGCCCCTGGGGTGGTATTCCCCTGAGGTCTGGACTACACCCTGGGGCTGCCTTCCAGCCTCTGTCCTGAGTGGGAGAAAGGCCTCCCAACGAGCTGGATCTCCAGTGGCTGAGTCCAACTGCTCAGCTCTCCAGCCAGGGTAGCAGGCTCTGCCCACAAGTAGTGCCAGCTGGGTATCAAGCTTTAGGTACCTCTGTCCCTCCCAGCCATACTGCTAATGAAGGTCTGGCCAGCTTGGAGGATTGCAACCCTTTCTTCCCCAACGTGAGCCACCCCAGCCCTGGCCCCTTCCCCGAAGAAGCCATTCCAAGATTGCGTCTTGTCATCAGAAGGCAGTGTGTGCGCGTGCATGGAGACAGATCCCCTGTGGCTGACAGACTGGCACACAAAGGCTCCGGGCTGCTGGAGCCCACCTCAATCTTCACCCACCCACATACCCTTGTGCCAGGACCCTGGGCATCAAGGTGAGTCCCAGGTAGGATGACAAGTGGCCACTCGGCCTTGCCCTCTCCCTGCAGGTGGATCCACATAAGCCCAGCTCACTGAGCAGCAGTGAGGGCCAGGGCTGTCCCCTGAGCCAGCGTACACTACGTGGCGGGGCCATCTTGCTTTCCTTTCTAGTCTTGGCGGTTTGGAGCAGTGGCTTGCTGGATGCGATGGCTTCAAAGCTGTTCTTCCTCTGTGCTTTGGGGGTGCTGATGATGCCTGGCAAAGGGGAGTGGGTGGGGTGCTGTTCCTGAAGAAGGGGATGACTCAGACCCCCATATCAGAGCCTCAGCCCTTACAGCAGTCCACAGTGCCCGCTGAGAGCAGGAGAGAAGAGGGCTGACAGTTGCTGCTGCTGAGCACTGTTAGGTCTGCATGAATCAGGGCTCGGCCTCGACTCTCACTCATTCATCCCACGGACATTTATTAAGTAAGTACTTCATGCTATGAAGACAGCTACGGGCAAGAAAGCACTCCATCTAAAGGGAGAGACAGATGTTAGATGACAATTTATTTGACTACCACAGCGGTGGATACCATGAGGAAATTACAGGACTCTGAAAATTTCGAACAGGAGATCTGTGACCTCCAGTGGTGGGTCAGAGAGTGCTTCCCAAAGGAGGTGACATTTAATCTGATCCCTAGGGGCTGGGGATTTAGCTCAGTGGCACAGCTCCTGCCTGGCAAGCACAAGGTCGTGAGTTCGATTCTCGGTACCAGAAAAAAAAAAACTAATCTGATCCCTAGAGGATAGGTGGAAGTTAGTTGACAAAGAGGCCAAAGATGAGTGGGAGAGGAGGCAACATGGGTGAAGGTCCTGCAGTAAGCAGAAGGACACCCACTGTGCCTTGGGGACTGGAAAGAAACTGGCAGAGGAAATGTCTCTGGCCCAAGGAGCTCACCAGTGGGACAGGGAGCGGGGAGGCTGGTGAGACATGAGCTTCCCAGGGCCACATTCTGCATGTGGACTGAGAGTGCATGGCTGTGGGCAGAAGGCCTCTTGTGCAGACCGGTCTGGAGCCTGTATGTGAAGGGCAGAGGGGAAGGGACTCCGTTCTCTTTTCCATGGCTGATGAGCAAGAGGAGATGTAGAAGGGCCTACCAAGGGCACAGCTCTCCTTGCATTGAGGCCACCAGTCAGGGTCAGGGGTGATGGGTGGGAGAACAGGACCCTTCCTGGGAGCCTGGCCCCTTGGTTGTCACACTTTATGATTGGGAGGCCAGCAGGGTTTCTGCATTATTAATAGTGACATATAGTAAACATTTTGGTAATTGTCTCAGCCACAGGCTCTGTGATTCAGCACCAGCTGTTGCCAGCATAGAGGAAATATCAAACCCTTGTGCCAGAGCAGCTCCCACCCACTGCCTTGTCCCCTTGTTCCCCATGGCTCCACCCCTGTCCTGGAGTCCAGTCATGCAGAGCAAGGTGTGTCACATCGGCCCCATGGAGCCCTAGGCAGGCCCTGGTGTGGCAGGGGGCATTGCAGAGAAGCTAGCTCTAAGACACAGCTCCTGCCCAGGCCCATGTGCCAACTCCAAGGGTGAATATTGGCCATGTGGTCCCCCTGAAGGCTGGAGCACCCTCAGATGGCTCTGCCAGCAACACTCCCCAAATAACATCAGCCCCAACCTGCACTGAGCCTGTACCCTCTGCAGCTGGGCTGGGGAAAAGTTCTGTCAGGTGGTGACAGGTCAGAAAGGGGGCTTTCCTGTGCTAGCACAGGGGCTTCTTTACCAAGGTGTCCCATGGAAAGCCCCTTGTGACCCTGGCATTCTGCGGTTGTAGCCTCCTGAGTGGGCTGAGATGAGGGATGGGGGGCAGGTGGTCTAGGGGACACAGAGTCAGCTTAGAGAGTTGGACCAGCACAAGGGCAGAGCCGCGGATGGCAGTTTATGGAAGAGAGCAGGGTGGGTGGGGCTGTGGATTGGAGCGCAGGTCACCAGAGAGAGCAAGGGGAACAGACTCGCCCGCCCAAGTAGCAGTTTAGGCTGCGCTTGTCCTGAGTTTTGAGTGCAGTGACACAGGTCTTGTGACCAGGATGGCCCAGTACAAAAGGAGCCTGGGGGCACTTGTTTGAAGAACAAGCAAGAGCACTGTCAAAGGTACTACAATACCGCCATCTCCTTTCTTCTGCCTCTCTCCTCTGCTCCTGTGCAGGTGGCCTTGTTCAGAAGCGCTTCACCCTCAAAGCACAGGTTCAAAGATACAATTGTTAAGGATTTCTCAAACCATGCAAGGGCCTCTCTGAACAGGGTGTGGGGTGGCCGCAGAGGTCTCACACCCACAAGACCATGCAGGTCCCTGTGAAACCCAATGTTACAGTGCAGAAACCTGTGGTCAGGAACATTGTCCCTGCGAGGGAGGGGACAGCCCAGGGGTCCTGCACAGGGTACAGGGCTGGGGGCCATGACCCTGGGGAGGGGGCTGACACCAGGGAACAGTGTCTTGGAGCACATCCTCAGAGGAGAAAAGGGAGAAAACAGCGTACCTGGCAGAGAGAATGTATAATTACAAATCCGTGTGTGCCCAGAGAGGGGGGCCAGAGCCAGGGTGTCTAGGAGGAAGCAGAAACCTCTCAGGCTGTGGATGGGGAAGCTTCTGGATTCCTTTGCCAGGGAGACCATGAGAGAAACTGGTTTTCTCACTGTTCTGGCGTCTAGAAGCCCAGGATTAAAGTGTCAGCAGAGTAGGTCCTTCTGACCCTCTGTCCTTAGCTTGCAGTTGGCCTCCTGTCCCTGTGTCCTCATGTGGCCTCTCTGTGTGTCTGTGTCCAGATCTCATCTGCAAAACACACCATCATAGCAGATTAGGGTCCTTCTAATGATATCCTTTTACCTTAATTACCTCTGCGAAGACATCTCCAGACACGGTCACATTCTGAAGCACCTGGGCTAGGACTCGGCATCGGAATTACAGAGAACACTATTCAGTCCATAGCATCTTCTCTGAGGAAGTGCTATTTGGGCCCAGATCTAAATAATGACTAGAAGAAGATGGAGAGGGAGGAGGAGACTCTTCTAGAGGGAGAAGAGTGTCTGAGAAGCCATAGGTGACAGGACAGAGGGCACTGCTATGGGAAAAGATTCTGGAAAGTGGTGCCAGTGAGCTTGCAGAGAGCAGCAGAGGGGTCTGATCTCACAGCCCTGAAGAGGATCATGGTTTCTATTCTAACAGCCCAGTAGGACTGGCTTTGAGATCGCTGTTGTCCTTGACCACGCTGAAGGGAAAGGGCTGAAAGAGGATGCGGGCTGTCTTTTAGAGCAGACAAAGATGGAGGCAGCTGGAGCCAGGGCTGTTAGTGGAGATGGGTGATTTGGAAGAACACCAGAGAGAAGAGGTGGTGTGACAGGACTCAGAATTGATGAAGACCTGAGATGGCTCCTGACCCATTGAGAGTGCCTGACCAGAAGACCACGCTGCAGAGGAATCCTGAGTCGAGGACACTTGAGTTGGCACATGGGGAGTCTGATGACTTGGAGACACCAGGAGGAGACAGTGAGGACCTGGGTAGGCTGTGACAACCTCAGGACAAGATGTCAAATAGGTAGAGAAGCCTTGGCCCACATTTCTTATCAGTCAACATTGGTGGCAGAATGGAAGTATCTGAGCTCACTCTCCCTGCTCAGCACACTCAAGCTAGCTCAGCCCATTACACCATGGGCCTAACCCCAATCTCTGCTCCTCGTACTTTGGCCTGGTGTCCTGCTGTCCCTAGGGCTCCTAGAGCTTTGTGCTGTCTCCAGATGGAACCGCCACCCAGCTTGGGCCCGCAGAACTGTGTCCTCGTGGATCCCCATCAAATGCTTTTGCTGTGTGCCATTAAATTACTAATTGCCACAAACACCCAATGGTAGATTCTGCTATGAGAGGTTCCTTTCCTATCACTTTTATAGCTGAAGCAAATTACCACTATCTTGGTGGTACAAAACAACACAAATGTGGCTGGATGTGGTGGTACACACTTGTAATCCCAGCACTCGGGAGGCTGAGGCAGGAGGATTGTCAAGAGTTTGAGGCCAGCCTGGGCTACATAAGCCAGTTCAAGGTCAGCTTGCACTACATAATGAGACTCTGTCTGAAAAAAAAACAAAAACAAACAAACAAAAATGAAGAAAAAAACACCCACTACAAAAAAAAACCCCACAAATTTGCTAACTTACAGCACTTCGAGTCTAAAATGGGCCTTACTGGGCTACAATCAAGGTGCCAAGCGAAGCTGGAGGTTTGACGGAGAATCCACTTCCTTACCTTTCCCAATGCCTGGAAGCCCCTCCCACCATCTGCAATGCTGGCAATGGCCGCTCGAGTCTTACTCAGGCTGCAGCACTTCTTGTTGAGACCATTTTCTGTTGCTAATAGCACAGTACCACAGACCAAGTGAGTTATAATGGGAAGAGGTTTATTTGGCTCATTGTGTGTGACCTTCTATGGCAAGAGATAGAGTGTGCGTGCGTGCGTGCGTACGTGCGTGCGTACGTGCGTGCGTGCGTACGTGCGTGCGTACGTGCGTGCGTATGTGCGTGCGTGTACGCATCCTCTCTTCCAACAAACCACCAGGGTCCAATCATGGAGACTCCTTCTTGATGACTTTATCCAGTTCTAATCACCTCCCAAGCCCCATCTCTAAACATCGAAATCAAATTAAGTTTCCAGCCTCTTTTATCTTACAGTGGAAAGTAAGCTCCAATATGAATGTCAGAGGCACAAACCATATCTAAATCACCTGCGGCCCTCTTCTGCTGCTTCTGCACTTCAGGACCCTTGTGATGACCTCAGTAGTCCCGGTGGACCTCACCTCCCTATTTTCAGTCAGCTGATCTGCATCCTTAATTCATCTTTGCATGTCCTGCAGCATATTCACAAGTTCCAAGGAATAGGATGTGGACACCTTTAGGGCCATTTTTCTGCTGGTCACCTGTGATCACCACCCCTATTTCACAGATGAGGAAACTGAGGAATAAGGAGATGGAGGATTTACCTACTGTCACTCAGCTAGTCGGGGAGGAACCAGAATTCATGCCTGGGTAGACTGGCCCCCAAGCTGTAAGCACCTCTCTCAGGGAGGCTGGTTCCAGTTGGCAAAAACAAGGGATACTTCGCTTCCACAGAAGAAGAGTTCAATTTTAAACCTCCAATTTCCACAGAGCTCAGAAGGATAAGGTCTCTCTCCCTCCAGGATCTACCCTTGGGGACCCTCTCCTCTCCACTAAACTCATTATTTTGAGGGCAGGGGCTGGCTTCGCCTTTTGCCTTTGCCCTCCGGTACTGTTCACTGCGAGTCTGTGCAGTAAATAAGAAATTGAATAACTGGGCTTGGCCCTGGGAATCTAGTGCCAACAGATTTAAGAGTCTTTTGGATAAACTCAGCTGAAGACTTTATAGGTCTCAGTAAAGCCCTAAACCATAGTTAACGGTACTGTGGCTATTACTACTTCACTTTGCTCCATCATTCCTGGACGTGGATTCCAGCTCTCAGGATCAAGATGGTCATTCTAGAGCTCTCGAGGGTCAACACCTCCTTTTCCTGTTGTGGGGGACTTGCTCCCCCGAAGACAGTGATTGGGTTAAGGCAGGACCAGGGGAGCTGGGGGCCTGCTGTGCTCAGAAGGCTTCTCCTTCTCAGAGGCCGCAGTGAGTCCTTGCAGACACACAGAAATTGTCTGGGCCATGCTAGCTGGGGCTTGTTCTCAGGGCTGCACAGAAGGCCTGAGATGCTAATGGGGTTTTAGTAGCACCCTGGAGGGTCAGAGAGTGCAAATCGAGGTGATTAGGGCCAGAGGGTTTGCAGCACTGGCTGGACGTAGCCACTGTCAGAAGCAGCTGACAAAGCCCCACATGGTGAGGAAGACCTGCAGGTGCTGGTGGCCCTATGGGGAAGCAAGGACAGAGGAGACAGGTAGTTGATCAGAAGGAACTTGCAGTCCTGGGTGGGTCAGAAACTCCAGGGGTTATATAGAGCTGGAAGGGACATGGAGGTAATGCCCACTGTCTCCCATCTATACAGAGGCATAGACAGCAGCTCAAGGTCACCCAGCAAGCCAGCCCAGGGCCAACCCTGGAACCTGGGTCTCCTGACTCCAACATGGTACCTTCTCATTAATGGACCACATCATTTCTGGATGACAGAAGAAGACGGGGTTCTGGTACCTTCTCAGCACTGGGGGCGTGTCCTAGGTTAGACTCATCCCCACAAGGAAGGCCAGTGGACAGAGGTCACAGGCACAATCCCTACTACAAGCTATCATGTGAAGTGGCCAAATGGAATGGGACTCGCCAGCCCCCAAGCCCTGAGATTTGTTCTCCTTTCTTGCCCAGGTCTCCTGGGCTGATGCAAGGCTCTCTGGACGAGTAGAGCTTTCTGCCTTCTTCCTGGTGAAGTTGTCTTCTCTTCCTGGGGCTGCCCTTCCCCTCTGTTCAATGCCCTTCTTACTCTTGCGGTGTCTTCTCATCCTTGGAGTGGCCTCCCCATCCCGGGAGTGCCCTGCCCATCCTTGGAATGTCCTGCTTGTCTGGGGGATGCCTTTCCATCCTAGGAACATTTGTCTTCATCGTCCTGTATTTTCCATGCCTACCTTTGCCGCATGCATCCTAGGCAACCCCCACCCACTCACCTTCTTTTTTTTTTTTTTGCTTTGGGGATTTGGTTGCTGTTTTTTTCTGCTCAGTGGGAACCTAATGGTCTTGCTTTGGTCCTTGATGCTGTTTCTCTTCCCACCATGGGTATTTATCCTGCTGAGGTTGACCCCCACGGCCCCCCGCTGAGTGTCAGCAGGTAATAGGATACCGCTCTGTAGTCTCCTAGATGACTTGCTCTTCACTGCGCATTTCATCTCCCTGCCTGCCCTAGGAGCCCAGCCCCCAGCTCGCGTGTGTATCTTCTCTCAGTCCCGACACAGTTGCACTGCAGGCGTCTGGGAGCTCACTCTGTCTCCCACGCTAGGCTGAGCTCCTCGAGCACAGAAATTGTCTATTCATCTTTAATTCCATAATTACAAAGACAACAATCATATCGTGCTTGCCAAGTGCCAGACGCAATCCTGAATGCTTTACACATATTAACTCATTTAACCCTGACCCCACCCTGTGAAATAAATATGATGATAACCCTATTCTGTGGGTGCAGTACAAAAAAAAAAAAACCCAGGGATTATATGTTTTGCTGGTCATGTGACTAGCAAGAGGCAGGGTTTCAGCCCCAAATGGTCCTGCCCCAAAGTCTATGCTCTCTGCCACATTGCTACACCACTTGACACAGCCTAACCCAGCGCTTGGCTGGACTTCAGGAAATAATGAATGAATAAATGAAGTGCCTGGGTTGGAACAACTTCGTCTGAGAGTCCTGGAGTGACTGAGGCAGATGTGGAGCCCATGACAAAGACCCCTAAGGGTTTCTCTGACGATAAGACTGATCACAGTATGGCGGAGTCCAGTTAGAACTCAGCCATGGCTTTGATCTCTGCAGCAGGTCCATTAACAGGTGCCTTGGCCCATCCGATGCCTCTGGAGCTCAGAGAGCATCAGTGAGGGTAAGTGGCAGGGCCAGGCTGTTACATGAATGAATGAATGAACGAATGCTCCAGCAGATACCCACATCTTCCAGATCCTCAAGCCTAGGTAGATCCAGCCCCCTCTCGCAGGAGCCATGGAAGGTGACAGTCTGAAACTGCAGGAGGGATTCTGTGCCACTGAGACCTCGAGCATGGAGGACAGCAGCTTCCCCTGTCCCAGGGCTGGTCTGAGATGAGGTGCAGGTCTGGGACCGTAGTAATATGTCCTCTGTGCTGACACCTGTAGGGTGCTGCGTGGGTTTTCCCCTGGAGAGCTGTACTTCTTGAGACTCAGGACTCACTCTCTTGGTTCAGTTTTACTTGGGCCATATTAACGTGAGCATCTGACCTCACAGCACAAGCTGCGGAGATGGGAGGTACCTAGAGACACAGGGAGAACCGGGTAGGGGGTGTTGGTTTGGCATTCAGTGTTTAAGGGTCTTTTGGATAAGCTCAACTGAAGACTTTCTACGTCTCAGAAGAGCCCTAAACCACAGCTAGGTTTTAAAAAGCTAAGCAAGATGCTTGGTATATCTACTGCTTCAGAGAGTTGCTGGAGAAGTGCCGTGTTCATGGGGTACTTTTGTGCCCTGGCTGACAGCTGGGCCTGATGAAGGCAGAGGAGCTGGTCAGCAGTTAGGCATATGTGTGTCTGCTTCTGAGCGCATGTACGTGCATGTGTGTGTGCATGCATGTGTGTGTGTGTGTGTGTGTGTGTGTGTGTGTGTGTTATCAGGTATGATCTGGGCTGGAAACTGATGTGCCTCTCCAGGCAAATCTGACCAAGGGAGACTAATGGATTATCCAATAGTGGGTTTTGAAAGTATGAATTCACTCATGGAACAGCCATTTATCAAGCACCTTCTAGGTTCCAGGTGCTGATCTAGGAGTCAGGGTGATGGGTAAAATGGGAGATGAAAGTCCTCGCCTTCATGGCGCTTCCATTCCAGAGGATAAAGGAGTACTTAGATGTAAGAGGTAACAGCAGGAAGGGGCAAAGCTGTCTGAGGGCAGGGAGCAGCGCTGGGGCCATTGTGGTGGGAATGGCTGGGGAGGGCCTCCTGGAAGAGGTGACACTGGCACAGTGAACCAGTGAAGTGGGGTGAAGAGGAGTCAAAGGCACCCTGAGGGCAAGGACCCTGACAAAAGACTGGGCTTGGAATATGGGGAAGAGCAAGGGCACATATGAAGGGAAAGACCAGCAACCAGTCCACATGGGACTCTTAAGCTTGTAGTGAGGACTTTGAGTTTGAGTCTGCATGTGAGTGGAGCCCTGGAGTCTCTAAGCTGGGTAGTGGTGTAATATGACTCATGTGTTCAACTGAGCCCCCTGGTTCCTATGGGAGGATGAGACACACCACTGAGGAGGCTGTGTGGGAAGCTGTGTGGGAGCAGACACACCAGTGAGGAGGCTGTGGCCCCAGCTGGAGATGGTGGGGTCCAGCCAGGGTGCCAGTAGCGGGGTACCAAGGAATGGTCAGACCCAAAGTGCACTCTGAGAGCAGAGACTGTAGTGTGTGCTGAGCTGATGTATTGGCTAAGAAAGAGAACCTGGGTCAAGGGCATGCCCAAGGTTTAAGGTCCTAGCAGTTGGTTGAATGGTGGAGATGCTGGATTATAAGGTAGAGAGGACTTGGGGAACTGGGTTGAGGAAGTGACCTGGAGTGACCGGTGGGACACTGAGAAGGGAGAGAAAGTTGACTGATTACTGACCCTGGAGCCAGTAATCAGGAACTGGGTAGGAATCTGGTGGTTGGGTTCTTGGCCCCTGATGCCCAGAGCTTATAGATGGCTCTGTCACCTTCCCTACCACATCATTGTCTCAACACAAGAAATCCTGGCCACCTTGTATCCACATATTGTCCAGCCAATCTCTGCTGGCTCAGGTCAGATTCTCTGCAGAGTTTTGCTCAAGTGCCAGAAAGATGTCCATGGGGTGGCTGAGCAGAAGCCAGGGATGGAGAGGGATCATGCCATGGCCAGGCGGTCAGCCCCTGAGGAAGTGGTGCTGCCCCACAGTGGCAGGACCATGTGACTGTTTCACATTGATTCATTTGTTCATTCATTCATTTAGTCTCTCTACAAGAGGCACCTGAGCATATGTTGACACTAGAGGCATCTTTCCTGTGACTCAGAGTCTAGAAAGAAAGAAATACGTCAGTGGCCACTACAAGGGAGCATGTGGGTTGGAGACTTGGGTTGGAGTCCTCCTGGAGGAATATATTAGCTTTCAGATAAAGGACAAATAAATGCTAAATCAGGTTGGTCAGGGTTGAGGAAATGCTAGTCATGATTGGAGACATAGGCATGGTTAGTGATAGTAAGATACAGGTACCCCTTTTCCAGCCGCAAGCTGGACATTATCTGCTTGGACCATTCACTCATTCCTCAGACCTCCACCAGCTGCCAAGGGTGTGCCCAGCTCTGGGCTCATGCTAGAAAAACAGGGAACAAAACCAATAGTTAGGAAATGTGGCATATGCTAAGAAGAAAAAGACTAAGGTGATCAGAATGGCAGAGAGGCAGGGAATGTCGGGGGCAGACTTTTAGAAGGGGGCAGTGTTGAAGCACAGGTTGAGCACATCAGGAGAGAAGGCAAAATATGGTACAGGGGAGTGTCATGGAACCATGTCTCATGCAACTGTGTCTTGTGGAACCCTATACCTCCACAGAGGAACCACAGCCTTCATGGGATGGAGGGTTAGGCCAGCGTAAGGATGCAGGACAGCAACACAGATAGCCTCAGACCCCCACTGCACCCCATTCTTTGCTCTGGTTTATTTACTGGGGCACTGTGTAGAATTTTGTTGGGACCTGAGCTAAAACCCTTTGGAAAATTCTGATTGGTTGAAGACGGAGACCTGGACCAACACCTCAGGTCTTATCTGTCTGAAGTTTAGACCCTAGAATGCCCATCTTCCCCAAGAATGGTTGTAACATTCTTACTGCCAAGGGGAAGGGAGGCTGTGTGAGGGTCCACCCAGTCCAGCCTTTTTAGGACACTGGGCCCTCCCCAGGTAGTCTGCATGGCTGGCTCTCCTCCCTGTGGGCTGGATGCAGCCACCTTGGGCGAGGACAGCGGGCTTAGCTCTCACAGGGGCAGTTGTTCTGCTTGCCTTGTCCCTGTATCCATACCGCTGCAGGCCAGGAAATGCCTGGGGAGGAGAGAGCCACTGTGGAGGGTGACCCTGAAGGTCAGAGAGGGCAGGAGAGGGAAGGGCACAGGCTCACTTTTCCTGGAAGACAGGCCTGCACAGTCCCGGAAGCTGCATTTCCAGTAAGAAGGCGGAGCCTGCAGTGCACACTCGCTCACTTCAAGAGGAGAGAGCTCTCTGTGCTCCTCGGTGGCCCTAATGAGTGCTGTGGAGAGCTGTTTACAGCTAAGTGAGCAGTAATAGCTTTCTGTGGTCATTAAACACTGGCTGCTGGAGCCCTGAGGGGGCTGCCAGGGATGGGCTCCCACAGGCTCTCCCAGGAACCAGATCAATGAGCCCTGAATGGGGCTGGGTGGGCCCCAAGCTCCCTGAGCACAGGCTGCTACTGGGGACCTCTCCAGGGAGCACAGTAATCACCCTTGTCCCCAGGCCATAAGCTGAGGTGGAGTAAGAGAGCTCCCAGGAGTAGGAACCTCTGGGGTCATCCATGTTCCTGGAAACCTGGACCAGACCTCAGAGTAAGGGCATCATCTAGGGCTAGATCAGATTCAGCCCCTTGAGGGTTGGGAGGAACCCAGGAAAGGGGCGAATAGGGATGCTCCTAAGGGTTTTGGTGCTAGAGATAAAAGTATCTCAGTCCTGCCAAAGGTAGGGACATTATCTTGATGAGGCTTAGTCTTTCCATCTCTAAAATGGAGCTAAAATAGCACATTTTGTGTGGTGGACACAGTGAGGTAATGCCTGCTGAGTGTCTAGTAAGTCCTTGGTGCTCAGGGGAGGATGACCATCATTATCAACACCACCTGTCTTATCACCATTTTTACTATCACCACCTCTATCACCACCATTGTTACTACAACCACCATCATCCTACTCTCATCATCATCACCTCCATCACCATCATTGTCACTGCATGACCATCATCATACCAGCACCATCATCATCATCACCACCTCCACATCACCATGGTTCCTGCACCACCATCATCATACCGTTATCGCCATTACTACCTCCACATCACCATGGTTCCTGCACCACCATCGTCATACCACCATCATCATCACCACCACCTCCACATCACCATGGTTACTGCACCAGCACCATCATCACCATCACCACCTCCACATCACCATGGTTACTGCACCAGCACCATCATCATCATCCCCACCTCCACATCACCATGGTTCCCGCACCACCATCATCATAGCGTCATCGCCATTACTACCTCCACATCACCATGGTTCCTGCACCACCATCATCATCATCACCACCTCACATCACCATGGTTACTGCACCAGCACCATCATCATCCCCACCTCCACATCACCATGGTTCCCACACCACCATCATCATATCATCATCATCACCACCTCCACATCACCATGGTTACTGCACCACCATCATCATACCGCTGTCATCATCATCACCACCTCCACATCACCATGGTTCCCACACCACCATCATCATACCATCATCACCATCATCACCTCCACATCACCATAGTTACTGCACCACCATCCTCATATCATCATTGTCATCACCTCCATCATCATCATTGTTACTGCCACCACCATCAATATCATTACCACCATCCTCACTACCATCACCACCACCACCACCACATCGCTGCCGCCACCACCACCATCATGGTCAACACCACCATTCTCACTACAACCATTGTCCGCAGCACCTCCAATACCTTCCTCACCACCACCACCACCATCACTACTGCCATCATAAGAGGGATGCTTGTTGGGTATCATTCCCTTCTTTTGCTTTTGGTTTTGGGTTAATCTAGTAAAAGCTGGTAAAAGAGCCACCTGCTCCCCCAGGCTCTTTCACCATTAAATCTCTTCAGAGACTACTGAGCATCTAGTCTGTGCTGGAATTTGAGGAAATAACTAGGATCTCATAATATACAGGTCGGGTGGTTTCTGGGCCAGGCACAGGGAGTGGTAGAAGCCTCATCCTGAGGCCAGGCCATGTTTAGGAGCAGGGGTGTGAGTGGTGGTGGTGGTGGGGCAGGAAGATGCCCCATGTCTGCCTTGCATAGTGCAAACCACTCTTCCCAAGACTCCAGGGCAGTCCTCAGGGGTTCTGAAGAGAGTGACACGGTCTGTCAGGCTCTCTCCCTTCCCCCAGCTGAAGCCTGCAAGAATTAGGGCTCTGAGACTGGATGGTTCATCCCTCACCCAGAGTGAGTCTCCTGCATCTACTGCTGTGGGCTCCTGTAACTCAGGTCCCCCTGCATGGAGTCACTTGGGACCCTCTTATCCTATATCTCCTGGAACAGGGAAGAAGGGACAGATGTATGCCTGGAGGAAAGACAAGGGAGGTGGTGAAGAGATATAGGCTGGAACTTACAGGTTGGCCCTTTGCAGAACCTCTAATCACCCACCTTCCAGCGTGAGCAGCGCTAACCAGTTCTCTTCTCTGGCCTGGTATTTTCCAGGTGGCAGCACTGTACGCAGCCATGGTTTTCAGCCCACATCCCACCTTAAAATTGCACAAAGTGGCTTTAAAACAATCCCAGTGCCTGAGCCCAACCCCCACTGGTTCACTAGTCTGGGGTGGGGATGGTTTTTGAAAGCCCCTCCCCGAGATGCAATTCCAATAGGTAACCGGCATTAATGGGCTTTGGGACTGGGCTTCCAACCCTGACGCCATCCCTTGCTGCTAGCCATGAGATCTTGGGTGAGTGACTCAACATCTCTGAGCCTCAGAGCTGATTTTTGATTTTTTAAATACTAATCAATTGATAAGCAAAACAAATTGGAGACAAGTGTTCCCAGTTTTAAAGAGGTGACTGTGGGTGTAAATTAAGCAAATGTATGCTAGAGCACTTAGCACCTGCTGCGTGCTCCTTTTAGCTTTCTAACCCTCTGTACAATTTTTAGGAAGAGGACAAAAATATTGTCATAAGCTGGATCACAAAAGTGGGTGGAGAGGTGGGCCCCATGCTCTGGGTTTGCAAGTAAGGCAGGCTGATCCTCCCGTAGGTCACCAGGGCAACAGCTCTTTGCTCTTTGTATTTGCTCTGCTTGTGGTCCAAGAGCCTCTTGAGTCTGCAATTTGTCTTTCTTCAGATTTGGGGAATGTTTTGCCCTTTATTACTTCAAATACTTTTTATGCCTCTACTTACTCTCTTCGCTCTTGTTAGGACTGCACTTCTGTATGTGTCAGACTTCAACACACAATCCCTGTGGCTCTGTGTTCTATGTGTTACTGTAGTTGTTCCCTTTCTTCTGTCGATTCTTTAGGCTGGATCTTTTCTGTCGATCTATGTTTGCATTACCTGACTCCTTCACCTGTTCCCTTCAATCTGCTGTTCAACCCACCCAGTGAATTTTGAATTTCAGATCTTGTATTTTTCAATTCTAGAATTTGCATTTGGTTCTTTTTTTTTTTTTTTTTTTTTTTACAGTTTTCATGTCCCTACCGAGATTTCCTATTTGTTCATTTAGTGTAAGCATATTTTTCTTTGTGTCCTTGAGGATAATTGGAAGTGCTATTTTAGAGTGATCCATATTGATTGACTTTGCATTTGTATAAGGGTCACACCTTCCTTTTTCTTCATGCACCTAGAAACTTTAGACTGGTTCAGGGTCACTGCAAATGACACATTGTAGCGTTTCTGCATTTTATGTTAATCTAAAGTAGATTGATTTTTTCAAGCAGTTAACTTGTCTAAAAGCAAACTTCAAACACTGTTTCCTGTGGAGAGAAGTAGCAGAAATCTCTGCTCAGTCCCTCTAGCCATTGCTGGGCTGCATGGACGCTGCTTATGTAAGCACTAAGGCTTGGGTAGAGTTTATATCCAGAGTTTTGGTCTCTTCCTTCCGGCTCTTCTTCTGAGATCCTTACCGTCTTCATTTTCAACTATTGGAATTTTCCTAAATTCTGTCTTCTAGTTTTTTAAGCCAGTAAGGCTGTGGGTTTCTACCTGGATTTTAGCCTGATCTCAAACCAAACCCCATAAGCATGGAAGTTCACCTAGTGAACCATACCGTTGCTGCCTTCGGTGAATTGATTTTCTCCAGAGTCTGCCTGTGTTTGCTTATTGGGCACTGTCATGGTTGTCACCTGAAGGATGGAGTTGGTCTGATAGCTGCCAGTCCACCCTTACCAAAGCCCTGCTGTTTAGTCTCCCGGGGTCGTGGCAATGGGCAAGGCAGGACACCAGGCAGCTCTGTGGGTCATATCTGCATCCAGTTGGATTAGTTACATTAGTTACTCAGAATGACTGTGCAGCACAGGGACTCCAAGCCAGCAAGGACACAAATGCGTACCACATCTTAGGTGCATACGGATTGAAGTATACACCATAGTTCAAGCTAGCCCCGTCTGGGGGAAATTTTTGTGGCTGTATTGGCTGGAATGCCCAACAGTCACCATACTATATGTGGCCAGTGTGACTGAGAAACTGAATTTTTAATATTATTTTATTGTAATTGAGTTCAGTGAGAATGTAAGTGACTCCATGTGGCTATTGGATGACATAGCTCTAAGTAACCCAGGAAATCAAAGCCTGGATTTACAGAAATACATAAAACAAGGCAAATTTTTAAAGGATACTCAGAAAGATTTGTTGGGAAAGGAAGCTCAGGTATGGCATTTGAAATAGGATTTTATGCCATCTCTCAAAAAAACATGCCTGTGTAGAATTGACCCTTTCAGAGCCCTGTTGCATTGCAAGGTTGGGTGTGAAATTTCAACCTCAGAGACAGTAAATATTAAACAGCAATTACACGGGGTCACAACAGAAATTTTTAAGTTATGATTTTCCCGGAGGTATTTGAGTTCCAATATGACTTATAAAAATGAGATTTTCCTGTTCCTTGGGAGGGAGCACATTTCTGGATGGGAGCGAAGTGATCTTCAACTAGTGTCTGTCTCACTTTGCCAAGAGTCACCTGGAGGGCGGGCACCTGTCCAAGCCTTGCCAGCTGTGGACTGAGGACCAGGGCGGGCATCTGGAGATAGGACAATGTGTGAGCAGATCACCCCTCCCTCTTCCACCTTCCCCTTCTCTTCCCAGAGTGGTTGAGGGCTCTGAGGTTTAAATCAGACTGGCTGGGTTGGCATTCCAGGTACCTTGATTTCCCTATCAGTAAAATGGGGAGGGGGCTATTGTAGGTTGGGATGAGCTAATAAAACAGACAGTACGCAGATAGAGCATTTACAGTGCTCCAGGCACATTCAGCACAGCGTGTCTTGGTCCTGCTTCTTCCTGCATGGTCAACCTCACTTTCCAACCCACTTCCTGACATCCCAATCCCAAGGTCGGTCCTTCACTCCCTGTCCAGTCATTTAGATTTACCTGTTGGGCCCCTGTCCTGCCACCTTCCCTTTGGCCCCCTTGCCATGCCTCCAAGTCTCCGGCCTTGTGCAATCCTCTCTCATATTTGCACCTGGCCTTTTTCATGAGTGGGAGAAGTTGACTGAATCTACAAAGAACACAGAGACACCAAGCACAAAGCTAAAGAGATGTCCTTCAAACCCAGGAATCGAGATAGATAATATTTTTTTCCTTTGTTTGTGAGACAAGGTCTTGCTATGCAGATCAGGCTGGCCTTGAACTCATTATGTAGCCCAGGCTGGTCTCGAATCTACAGCAATCCTCCTGCCTCAGCCTCTTGAGTGCTGGGATTACAGGCGCATGCCACCACACCTGGCTGAAACAGATAACCGTTTAATGCAATATTTTTCCAACTTCAAATTAATGCAGATATTTCCAGATGAACAAAATATCAAAATGTTCCATGAAGATAGGATCCATCCCTTCATCCTGCTGGTCCCCCTCTCTAACTTTCCCTAGCACCAGCCTTGTTGGAGCACATAGTTTCTTAATCTTTGCTTAACATTTGGATGTTCTGCACATCACAGAATTTTTCACATTAATTTTGGACTTTTGGAAGTACTGCATTAAGATTTTATTTATTAATTTAATTTGCAGTACTGGGGGTTGAACTGAGGGCTTTTGAATTTTTACTGCTGATTTTTAATTTCGAGACGGGGTCTCACTGAGTTGCCCAGGCTGGGCTCAAACTTGCAGTCCTCCTGCCTCGGCCTCCCAGGGTGCTGGAATTATAGGCAGGAGCCACTATGCCCAGTTTGAATCATTTATCTTGATCACTGAGACTTTGGGCACTCCTCCTTTAACATGCATGTCTGGAGCTTCCCTCACTCTCCCCCATCCCAGGGCACAGGGTCGTGTCGCTTCTAGTCCCGCCTGGTGGTCCCTGGAGGCCAGGGCAGAGCCTGGCTCAGACTCATGTACAGGCAGAAAGTAGCCCATGATATAGCAATCCTGAATAACCACCAGTGACCTTTCTGTCATGAGACCCATGACAACAAACACACAGTACGACCTGAAGAAGAAAGTCAAGGGCCGCTCCTCTGTGGCAGCCATGTTACCCTTTGGAGATGAGCTCGGTCTTGTGCTGACATCGTCTTTCCCTGCCTGCCCCTTTTCTGGGTCTTGCTGCCCCACCTCCTGCTTCACTTTGGCCACATCGTCGTCAGTGCTGAGGGCAGACTGAGGGCTGACCGCAGGGTGGGGTGGGCGGGGTAAGGAGAAGGGGCCGGAAGGACAGTACCACCCAGCCCTGCTAGCCCTGTCATTGTCTCCCTGTCCTGCCCACCACAGCTCTCTTTGCAGACTCAAAATAGCTCCCTTGGCCCTCCCTTGGCCCCACCTCGGTCGCAGCTGGCCATGCCAAGTGGTGGAGTCTGGGTTGGAGGCGTTGCCAGGTCCTCATAAGCTTGGGCAGAGCAACCAAGAGCGAGGTGGGGCCTCCCCTCCTTCCTGTACCTGTGGGCAGCGGGGGCACCAGGGAGCCAGCACTCCACTGTGATTATCTAGGCTGGCAGAACAGGGTCACATGCCCCATACTCCTCGTCCTGACAAGTCCTTGCTGTCCACTGACAGGGAAGCTGTATGTATCTGAGTCAGGACTGGGGATGGACTAGCAGCGGGAGTCAGCGTGGGACACACACATACCCCACACTTCATAGTGACCCCGTAAGTGGCCCATGGTCTCCCACTGCCCCCGTCATCATGCTAGATGTTTGGATATTAAAGTTCTGCCATGTACACAGCCAGTTAATACCTGAAGTTGAACAGCTCTGGAATGTTCTGCGTCCCAGCACCTGAAGGCTTAGTGCATGGAACAGCCATGGGGCAGGAACACCAAGCCCTGCTCCAGCCCTGCTCCAAGGGACCTTCCAGTGGAGCAGTGTCTCGTGTTCATGGTTGTTAGATATTCTGTATCTCCATCTGCACTTTATCCTCATGATTTGGGGCAGTGATACTAGCAGCAACCACTGCTGCAAATGAGGAAACTGAGGCACTGAGCGTGAAACCAGCGGGTCCAAAACTGAGTTTGTACTGGGGTCCGTGTGATCCAGAGCACGAGCACTGTCCTTGAGCCACAAGATGCTGCTGGTCAAGGCAGGGTCAGGGCAGGACTCTCAGGGCACAGACGCGCCTCCTGTGGCATGACAGCCCGGATTTCCCCCAACTCCTTTGTGCTGTTCCACCCTGGGGTGACCCCACTGAGCCCACAGGCCAAAAGCTGAAAAGCGAAGTAAGGAACGCAATCAGCTAGTACTGGCTTCGGGGAGTGCAGGCCAGGGACAGAAGGGGAGTTGCAGCTGCCCCTCTCTCATGTGCCAAGGGTTCTGGGGCCATGTGACCCTGCAGCACAGCCATCACTTTGGGGTCCTTGTGTCTGGTAGCCTGGGGGAGGTGGTGGGGGGACCTCAGGGGTCCATCCTGCTCAGAGTGCCCACTGGCACGGGGAGATCTTCAGCAGCGCATAGTGTGGGGGGAGAAGGGGAGGGGGAGGCGGCTCCCCTCCAGTGTCCTGTGAGCCAGCTCAGAGCTGGAGCCCTGTGTGTCCCTCCAGCCACCCCTCCCTGTTTACCCTGTCAGCGGAAAGTTCTCCTTCTCAGGAGCCCACAAAAAGAATTATAATACACATTATAATGCAGTGATCACATTGTTGTATTGTATTGCATTACATTGTGTTTTGTCATATACTCTACAGCGCTGTACTGTGGTTTCCGTGTGTCACCTCCTTGCTCCTTCTTAACAGTATCTCGCTGGGTCCTCGCCGCCTTCTGTGACATATGTATTCCCACTGTCCCCCCAGGGCCGGGGATATAGCTCAGTGGCACAGCACCCACCTGGCAAGAGCGAGGTTGTGAGTTCAATTCCCAGTACAAAGAAAAAATACAATCTGTGATCCATTGTCCCTCCAGTGTGGTGAGCAAACCCAGGGCTTAGAGAGGCTCACAGATACCCCCGGAGTCAGCCCAAGAGGGTGTGAACTCCAGCTGACATGCTGCTTCCTTCTTGAGGACAGTGCCTCTGCCCTTTGGGTTGCCTGGCTATGGCCTGAGGCCCTGGTGGGGCAGGGGTCCCAGTCAGACAGCAGAGGGGCGGTAGCCTTTCTTTCCTGCCCTGTCCCCACTCGGAAGGGACAGGCAGAAGATGCCCGCCATCTTTCTCACGTGTGCTTCCCCGTCTTCCTCTGTTTCTTGGCTGACTTTTTACTCTTTCATGAGACCCGTCCATCCGTGAAACCAGACAGAGGCAGCTGGAGAGCAGGTGTTTTCTCTGCAGGCCTGGAGCTGTGGGGCTGGAATATCTCTCTCCAAGGAGACAGGCAGCCCTGGGTTAAGGAGTCAGGCAGGGAGTCCACAGGAAGAGAGCGAGGAGCCTACCCAGCAGCTTTCTCTGCGATCTTGGTGGGAAGGATACAGGGCCCAGTGCCGGGTTCCCTAGTCTTGTTAAAGTGGCTACTGATTCATCTGTGCTCTGGGAAAAGCACACAGCCCTGGTTTCTCCACCTATCTAATGGATGAATAATGCCCCAACTATGAACTTCACAGACCGGAGGGTAAAAGGAGGTGCACCTAATGTAAAAGTCTGTGGCTATTTTAAAGTGCCATACAAATATAAGAAAAGTGCTTGATCATTGTATCCCTTTCTTTTCTTTCCTTCCTCCCTCCTTACTTCCAAATGAAGTTAGTTTCAGAATAAGGCATCCAAGTTCCTTTCCATTTCTACCTGGACAGGGTCATTGTCATTAGTGGAGAATTTCTGGAAGGTTCCAGAAGAAATCTGGCAGAACCATATGCAGAGCTCATCCCACCCACAGATTTTCTGGCTCCTTCAGTGAAACTGTGACTTGAAACTTTTTACCCTCAGGCAGAAGTTTTGGCCTCCCCCATGGAGTCAACCTGTACTTCTCCTGCTCGTACCCTTGGAGCTAATGTAGCTAGGCACCGAGGCTCCCAGCCTGGTGGGATTAGGTCTGGACGGGACACAGAAGGATAGGGCAGCAAGGACCGCAGGCTCCTGGAAAAGCAGAGCTAGGTTTGGTTGTGCAAAGAGCCTTGGGGTGAGGATTCAAGGATGAGTGCAGCCAGGTGGACGCCTGCTGCCCTTTCTGCTTCTGGGCCCCAAGTTGCCCGTGCAGTCCCTGTGCCATGGAGGTCACAGACAGCTCTTACTGAGGGCCAGGATCCCCGGAGTTAATGGCGTAAGTCCTAACAGAGGGCTTTGAGGCTCGGGCTCCCAGGACCCCAGGATTGTCTGTGCTCCGGTGAATGAGCAAATTCATTCAGAAAGGCAAAAAAGAAAGGAAACAGGGAGAGAGAGAGAGAGAGAGAGAGGAAAGTAAGACCAAAAAAAGGAGGCGGGAATAGGAAAAAGAGAGGGAGAGAAAAGGAGGAAAAGGAAAGAAGGAAGGAAGGAAGGAAATAACGTTCTATCAAGGTGCATTGGGTCCTATGAGGTCTTTGATCTTGGCCTTGACAAGGTGGCCTGATTCGCCAAAGCCAGCTGAGGTTGCTGCCCCATATACTGTTACTTCATGATTTTCCATCATTTAAAACATACCTCTTATTCTCATTATGCCCATTCTACAGATGAGGAAGCTGAAACCCAAAGAAGTTAAGTTTCATACGCTCTGTTTCATCCAGCTGGGAAACTGGAGAGTTCTAGTGTGCAGCAGGCCTACCCTAGTGTCTGCACTTGCTTTGTGCTGCGTGGCCTTTTCCTGGCTTAGGAGGTGAAACCTATTGAAGTTGGATTTCAAGTTCAATAATAACCTTTACCAAGCCCCACACTATGAGCCTGGTGCTAAATTGCTTATGTGTTTTAACTTGTACAATCCTCACCAGGCTCTGGGAGGGAGTTTCCATTGTAATCATCCCCCATGGTACCGACCAGCCACCCTGGCTGTTCACACAAAACCCAGGGACCCGGAGAGCTCTTCCACTCCTTTTCCATCTGAGAAAGGTGAGCCGTTTCTAATCCAAGCAGGTCGCCTTTCTTTATGTAAAAAAATCCAGCACATTCACAAGGCCATGCTTGCTAGCCTTTTGCCATTGCTTGTCGTCAGCCAAAGCTGTCGCTCTTCTGCTCTGCGGATCTGTGTGTCTGGAAAGGACCTGCTGCTTCCCATCTTGGTGATCCGCCTCAGTGGCTGTGCTTCCATCCTCAGTGTAGCATCATTAAAAGGGAGAAGAATGGTCCCTGTGTGTCATTTCCTGGTGGTGACTTTCACTGAGTGGCATTGCTTTGCCAACCATCCGCCCCAAGTCCCAGCCTCAGAGACAGTGGCCCTCTGTCTCCCAAAGCTCTGCGCTCATCCCTGGAGACCCCCGAAGGGACTGTGCACTGCTTCTGCCCAGCAAAGAGGACAGGTCCTCCTCTTCCTTCTTCTCCCTTTATCTCATTCCCAGGACCCCTTTCCCGAGGTGTGAGACTTCAAGACGCCAGCCCTCCCCAGGTGTTTGGAGTCTGCAGCACTTCAATTCCGTGTTTGCTTTTTATGAAAGAGAAGTGATCCCGTCTGTAGAATATTAAGTGGCTCGGGTGGCTTTGGGAGGCAGAGCAGCTAATCCGCCGACATCTGCTACGTACTCGATCTTGGTGCCCAGCAGCTCCACTGTCATCTCCCCGACCGGGGCCCTTCCTCACCCTCCCTGGTTGAGCTCCAGGACTTTAAGACAGACAGTGAGACAAAGGGAGGCACTGGCTAGCCCAGCCGTGTTTGCCTGATGGCAGGGACTGGGATAGTGACCTCCAGGTCCTCTCTGAGGTGCAGGTCAGAGGCCTGGTCAAGACAAGCAACCCTGGGGGAAGCCTTCCCTCTCATGGGACCATGGTGCACAGAAGAGGGGACGAGCCAGCCACGTGGTGTCCTAGGTCCAGTCTCCCTTCCCCACATGCCTCTGGTCTGGGGCATCTGCCAGCCTCCACGTCACCTGGCCAAGTGCAGGAGCCACCTCCTCCCTCCTGCCTTCAGGACCAGGTCAAGACCCATCTTCCACGAGGCCCTTGGTGCCTCGACTCTATAGATGGCGTCTCCATTACTTCCGTCCCCTCCAGCCCCCACATCCACCTCTGCTGCACTCCAGTCTTTTAGGAGACTGGTACCTACAGCCTCCACTCAGAGGTGGGCATGGCGCTGGATAACATGGCCTTTCAGTCACCCAAGGATGAGGACAGATTGGAGCTCCCCATTTCTCCTCCCCAGCTGGTTCCCCGGGCAGGCTGGATACCACGTCCCTGCCTAGGTTCAGAGGACCCTGAAGATGGAAGAGACACCTGCCCACAGTGTCAATCTTGTACAAAACCCACCCTTGATTCCCTTAGTAACAAGAACAAGCCATGAATAAGTACAAATCAATACTGGACAAACAGGATACCTGAGAGCTCCCCAGAGCCAAGGGGGAAAGACTGGACCCAGCCAGAGGGGGCTTCCTGGAGGAGGTGGGCTGGGAACCTAGACATTCTATACAGAATCCCACTTGCAGAGAATGGAGAAGATGAGTTCCCAGAGGGAAGGGGTGGGTGCTGGTTTGCTAGGGCTGCCATAACAAATACCAGACTGAGCAGCTTAAGTAGCAGAAATGTATTTTCTCATAGCTCTGGAGACTCAAAGTTCAAGATTAAGGTGTCGGCTTTGTTGGTTTCTTTTGAGGTATGTCTCCTTAGTGCCTTTATGTACTGTCAGTACATTTTCTTGCACGCTCAGCATTGTGCTAAAGCACTGGCTTCCAAAGGTGAGGATGATTTGGTCACTGTCCCCAGGAACCTAAGGTCACCAGAAGGTCCCCTGGAAGGTACAGAAGACCTGAGAGGGGCAGAGGCTGACAGTGGGCCTGGTCCTGTGTTGGAGCAGCTGGTCCTAACCCCATGTGGGGACATAAAACCTCTCTCTGTGACAGCCTTACAGCCCAGTCCCTCTGTGATGCTCCCTCCCTCCTCCTGCCCCCACCCCACCAGAGAAGATGCACCCCAACAAGAAGGGGCTGGTATTGTAAGAGGACATGTTGGGGCCACCAAATGTGTCCCCTTGAAGAGACTTCTGCAGGCCAGACTTGCACCTGTGCAGAGGGCGGGACCCCTACACCCTATCCTCTGCTCCCCATGCTGGGAACTCTTAGAAGGCCCTGGGGAAACTGAGGCTCAGGCTGCAGCTGGACACACTCCTCTGCCTGCGCCCTTCACAAAGGGGGTGATTTGTGTCCCTAGGCAAAGGCTGGGCTGCCAGGAGGCAGAGGGCTGGGCTGCTTACCCACAGGAGGGCACAGGCCGCAGAAGGAGAACACAGGCAAGATGGACCATGTGACAGCTGCGGTCCGGGACCTCATGCCTAGTCTGTATCCTCTCCTGTCCGTCCTGTGTCACTTCCCCATCATGTGGCAGATGCAAACAGGAGACCCAGAGCTGACACCCCTCGGGGATGCTAACTGGCTCAGTGATCTTAGGCAAGGCCTGTTCGAGTCTTTGTGGCCTCAATTTCCTCAGCTTTACCATGGGAGTAATGATACTTACTTGCTAGGACTGCCATGGGAACCCTGGCATCAAAGAGATGATATGTCTGAATCAGTGATACCAGTGGATATCACTATCCTTACAGATGGACTCAGGCTGCTGCCACTGGCCACCTGCGGCCGCCCCACCCCCTCTCTTGGCATTAGTGGGATAGGATGTAGCATGAACACACACCCAGGAGTGCCCTTCCATGCCCAGCACCCTCCACACCCAGAACGGGGACCCAAGAGCTCCTCCTGGCCCTTCACTCCCAGCCACCACCTGGGCCCTTGCCTCCATCTACATCTTCCCTGCCATGCTATGGCTATCCGCCCTGGCCTGGGAGCTGCACCCAGTCCAACAGGCAGGTACGAGGGTGCTCCAGGACCTAAACAGACTAAGAACTAGCCAGCGGCCTCAGGTTGAGGGCTCTCAAGCTGACAGCTGCCAGAGAGAGAGGGTGAAGTTAGAGTAGTGTAAATGGAGCCTGTATGAGAAGGGAGAAGGAGTTAGTTCAAAAATGAAGTAGCCTACACCCAGGCAGTTGGCATGGTAGTAACATCATCCAAAGGCTCTGCTGTCTACCGGGCGGAGTTCAGATCCTCTGGGGTAGGGGATTTAGGCTATGTGCGTGCCTCTCATCCCTAAAGTAGGGGACACTAGTGCCTACTTGTTTGGGTGCTGGGAAGTGCATGTCAGTCATTATAATGATCTGATTGGCCATTGGGAGGCAGAAAGCCTGCTGTCCAGTTCCTAAATGCACTCGGTTCTCAATTCAGCAGCAACAGGCTGATATCTTTGCACGTTTCCTCTGCCTCTCTTTCTTCCCTCCTTCCAGTGGTGCTGGGCTCTGGCTGTGTCACTGCTGAGCAGGGAGATAGTTTGGAAGATCTGAGCTCTGCTTCCTGCCTGCTGTGCTTTGCTAGGCTCCCCTCCTTGAGAGTGGAGGGTGCAGCCACTGGAAGGGTCTGGGAAGGGATGACAGGGCACTTTGCAAATCTCTCCGAGGGCGGAGCTGCGGATGCCCCAGCTGAGCGATCCCAGGCCTAGGCCTCCACCATTCACCCATCACCCACGCATGTGGACATCCACCTCCTCAACTCCTCTGCTGCCCGCCATCCACTCATGACACAGATGTCATGAGTCCTCGCCAAGCTGCCTTAACATGAGGGAATTCTATCTCAAATATGTTGCACAAATGAATAATAAAAACAAAGGAAAATTACCCTCTTTATTGAAACTCATTTTATGAATAAAACAATTATTCTGGTAATTGAAAAAATGTGTCGTTAAATTAAATGCAGTGGTTCCTATTAAAATTTTAGTGCGTTTTTGCTGCTGCCGGCTAGAGGCTGGTAATTATAGTCGAGAGTTTCGCTTTCTCTTTATTGTTTTTTAATCTCTCTGTGCTGCGGCTTTCCGACGATATTTTATGTCAAAGAGATTTAGAGCTGTGCCCCAGAAGTGGGGAGAAGCTGGCCGAG
>NW_004955553.1:456967-534189 GCF_000276665.1 Chinchilla lanigera | reverse complement strand
CGGGGGGGCGGGGAGCAGTGGCTGCTGCAGCATCTGCTTCTGACTCCAGGTTGCCTGTCGCGCTGCCTGCCCAACAGTTTTAGTTGGTCCCTTCACCCATCTGTCAGCCTGGTAGCAACCAATCACAGCCCTCCAAATGCAGCGCCCGCCCCCTCCACTCCTCCCAGACTCTTCTGCTTGAGAGGGGCAGTGGGGAGCCTGGAGGCCTGGGCCGCAGCTCTGACATGGGCTCCACAGAGCGAGATGGGCAGAGCAGACCTTCTGAGGCTCTTCCTGCTCTTGGGGGGTAGTGAAGGAAGGATGTGGCGCAGTCTTGATGTATAAGCAGGGTGAGGGCAGGGACTCTGCCTGCCTGGCTCACCAGGGCATCCCCAGCTTCCTGCATAACACAGGGTGCACTGGAGGCTTATAATTCATGTCGAGGAAGGAAGGGAGAGAAAAAGGAAGGGCTGTATTACAGCCTGCTTGGTCCAGGATGGGTTTGGTAGAGGATAACAGGGCCGGAAAGGGCCCAGAAGAGTCCTAGGTTTCCTTCCAGCTTTCCAGCCCCTATCCCCTACATACATCAGAGACAGAGAAAACCAAAAGGTCTGCTGCTCCCCCTCTATTCCTGGCAGGAGCTGCAAGGCTCCCAGACTGACTTAGACAGTCAGCGGCTGCCCTTGATGTGTTATATGTCTCAGGCCCTCTGGGCTTTGTCTGGGAGATTAAGCTCCTGGTGGGCAAGGTCTCTGGCTGCACAACCTGCCACTGGGAGCTTGATGAATCCGGCTGGGTTGCGAGTTCTGGGCATTTATCTCCAAGGTACCAGGAGCTGGTGAGGAGCCAGGTACTATTGTCCAGCAGTGTTGCTATGCCCTGGGCAGTGGGCAGGAAGGAAAGCAGGATGATCCCCAAACCCCCGGCCTGTGTGCCACCTTGTCCTCCTGTGCCCTTCTACGCTGTTGCATCTCAAATCTCTTCCTTGTCCTTGCTCTCCTTTGGCCTGAATCACAGGGCACTGTCTTCCTGGTTCATCGGGCTTCCCAGCTAGCTGGCTTCGGGGTGCGTTTGGCTAATGGAGGTGCTGGCAGGAGATGGGAAGTGGAAGAGAAAAGCCAGGGTGTTTTCCCCTCTCTTTCTGCCTCCACTGGCATCTTGAAAGTGGCTATGTTTGGTTCATGATGTCAGATTCGGTGACAGGCAACTCACCTAGGCCCTAAGACCCCTACTTCCTGCCTGGACCCCTCCAGCCTAGGATGGTAGAAGCTTCCTAGCTTGCTAATCTCTGGTTTACCTCACTGCCCTCCCTTGGCTTCCCAGCCCTCCCTCACCTGTAACCAGCTCCCTGTAGCAAACTCGTCCTACGTTAAGACACCAAGTACTTTCTGTTCTCCTCACAGGACTCTGGCCAGACACCTACCCTGTTATCATTCCAGGGACAGAGATACGTGGCCAGTGGCTGCTGGGACTGGCTGTCGACCACTCGGTGGCCTCGAGCATCCTCCCTGTCTGTGCCACCACCCAAAGGAAGTCACTGTGTGCAGCTGATCTCTGCCCTGTGCTTTCCACCTCCCCAAACAAGTGGCTGATCATGTCCAGCCCATTCTAATTATTAAATGCTGATCCATCCACACTGGGACAGCATCTCATTTTGCAGTAATTGAGCTATTTTCCCAGCAGGGCAAAAGGTTAGCAGGTTACAGGTCCTTTCCTGGGGATGTAGGATCCAGCAGGGTGTATTTCAGAACCATTAACCCTGGAGCAGAGTGGCTGGGAGGCCAGGGGGTGTGGGGAACCAGCGGCTCCCTGCCCATCAGCCTGCCACCTCCCTGCCCCTCATCCCCTGCTGCATCCAGTTCAGATTTCCACCACACAGACTGCCCAGACAGGCAGAGCTCGCCCTGAGCTAGGAATGACCAGGGGCAACAGACCAAGAAAGATTATAGGGAGCCGAGGAGGAGGTGAGCTGCAGGGCTCAAGTCTGGGTGGTACAGCCAGCTGCCGGCTTCCCTGGGAGCCCTGGCAACAGGGATACAGTGCAGAGCAGCAGGAGGGTGAACAGGAAAAGTCTGAATCCATCTGCCCCTTTCTACCCACTGGCGTCACCCAGTCTCATTCTGGACCTTGGTCACCCGATTGTGGCCACGGCCTACCTGGCCTCCCCTTGCAGTCTCCACATTGCAGCCTGAGTGATCTTTGATACAGAAATCTGATCCATCACTCTGGTGCCTCCCTGTCATCTTATTTACCTCTTAGGCCTGGCCTCTCCCCACTGTCCCTGAATCTGTGCACACCACCACCACCACCAGAACCACCGCGTACACTGGCCCAGGGTTTTCCCTCTGCCTTCCAGGTTATGTGTCCCCTCTCTATAGAGCATGTTTGGGGACTTCCACCTGTCCTCCGGGGCTTTTTTCAGATAGCCCTTCCCTGAAGCCTTCTCCAGCCCTTCCAGGCAGAGTCCACCCCAACTCCCTCCCACCAGGCACTTTACAATGCCCGGGTTCATCCACCCTCTTTCCCTCCCTATTTCAGAACCAGGGAGTAGGGGCTGAGTTTTGGTTTGCAATGCCCACGACGTGCTGGGTACTAAGGGAATGGATTTGGAATGGATGTATGAAGCATCAAATTTCCTAATGAGAAATTAATCAAGCACAAGCTAAAGGGCAAAGAGTACCCAAAGTCCTGAGCAATGAGGAGGCTGTGAGGACCTTTCTCCAACCTGGGTAGCTCCAGGTTGCCTCTCTGTAGAAATCAAGGAAGGCTGCCTGGAGGAGAAGCTGCCTGCCTTCTTCCTGCTCCCCTCTCCTGGCTCCCCTCCCTGCCCCTTGCTCCTCTTGGCCCATCAGCCCGAGAGCTTCCTTGAGAAGGAAGATCGCTGCTTGCTGGTTTTTTCCTTTGGCAGGAAAAGCATTCCTTTATCAGCCAGCAACAGGGCCAGGGTGGCGGCTGCTGGCACCCACTGCCTCTGTGAACAGTGACCAGGCCGATGGCGTCATGGTGACAGGAGTCCTTGACGTGTCTTCTTAGGAGGCAGCCAGGGTCGTCATTGAACCTCAGAGTGGTGCTGAGAAGGAGAAAGCTGACAGCAGCAGCTGCTGGAGGGGATGACACATGGAGGGGTGTCTGAGCCACCGGCAGCTGGGGCCAGAAGGCTGAGCTAGACCCCGGGGCAGCTGCCTTCCAGGTGCTGTCCCCTCCTGGGGACAGCAGCAGACCTGAGTGCACAAGTCAAAGGCAGCAGTCACACAGGCTAACCCTTGGTTGGTGAGAAGGAGGAAGGCCTGACATTCCGCTGCTCCAGCTCACTCAACAGTGTACAAGCTCCGGGCGGCGTCCAAGGTCAAGTCCTTCCCAGGGAGCAGGCTACTAGCCAGGGCCTCCTGGGGGCGGGTCATCTGCCCTCTGAGCATCAGGCGCGAGTTCCTTCGGACTCCAGCAAGCACGGGGTGCAGAGGGATAAGAAGAGCCTGGTGACGGGGGCAGCCCAGCACCCCCGGCTTCTGTGCATTAGTTCAGATCTTTGCATTAGTTTCCATGTCCCCCTAATAGGATCAGGATTATTGTCACTTTGTGCCCAGGAGGCTGCAGAAAGATCACTGGAGAGGAGCAGGAAGTGGATTTGATGCTGCACTGGCAGAAGGATCCCAGGGGGGCCAGGGAATGGGTTTCTGGAGGCACAGGTCACACCACAGGCCAGGCACCTCCTCCCAGCAGGAGCATCACTGGGCTTCTCCAAGCTCAGAGCAGTAGGAGAGAAATCCACTGCTGCCCCTTCCCAGCCCTGTGACATTAGGCATGTGGCTTAACCTCTCTCAACTTCAGTTTCCTCAGTGCAGAAACTGGGGCAATGATACTTGAGCAGATCTGGTTAAGTGAGGTGGGAAATGTAAAAACACCAAGCACAGTCCTCACATTCCCTCCTCCCTCTGACCAGAAGAAGAGACAATGTGTGGGGGATCTTCACAACATCTGCCCTGTCTGGGGTGGCAGGTTGTCTGAGGTGGGGACACAAGGAGGAGCTGGCCAAGCTCCCCTTGCTTGGTGTGGGAGCTCCACAACTATACCCAGCCTGCTCAGAGCTGTACAGAAAGGTTCATCCTCCTCCAGGCACAATGGCCCAAGACCTAAAGCCCGCAATCTGTCTAGTCCCCAGGGGAGCGGACACTGTGTAGGCACTGGCAGCATTATTCAGCAGCTGTGTCCACAGGAGGAGAGTCAGCTAAGAGCGCAGCTTGGGACTTGGGGACTCCGGGATTGTGCTCCGCCCCAGCTTCTCCTCCTAGCTGCTCTGTTCTCAGGCTTCTAACACATCCAGGGTTTGGGCCTTTGAAAAAAGATTCAGAGATTCTGAAACACAAATTTGCCACCAAATGACAGATTCTACAATGTCAGAATTGAAAGGGGCTCAGGGGTCATCTGGCTGAATCCACAAGGATCCTGAGGTTCCAAGACAGGAAGGAAGCAGGCCTGGCAGGGCCTTATGCACCAGGGATGGCCCCTGCCCTGCTCGAGAATATTCCACCATTCTCTTACCGCCTCTGCCTGCTGCCTCCGGGAGCTGCCTGGCCTGTGGCTTCTATGACTCTTAAGTGTGTCCCATGCCAGGAAGAGGCAGCTGGCCCAGGTGTCACATCAGAGCAAAAGTGCCCATTAAATCGCCACTGGCTGCCAGGCCCGTTGGGTCCCGAGAGTGATGTTCACAGACATGTCAGCCTAATGAATTAATTGATTCTTTCCTCTCTGCCTGAGAGGGGACAGGTCTGACTCTTCCACAGCCTGTGTAGGGGAAAGGAGGGAGGGGGCAACAGAAGCCCATCCAGCCTTTCCGCCAACCCTCTGTCCACTCACCTGTGCCTGAAAGGCCCTTGCCCTGCCTTTTTCCCAGTCTCCCACAGGGTCAGCCTTAGGGGTGCAGCCTACCCTTCCTGAACACCGCCGCCTCCCAGCTGTCTGTCTCCACCCAATCCCAACAGGCAGAGAAGGAAGGAACCCCAGCACCCTTAGAGAGCCCCCGCCTCACCCAGGGCAGTTCCCTCCACCCCTTCCTGCTCACCAGGGGACATCCCTTCTTAACTATGCCAGAGCTGCTTGTAAGAAAGCCCCACTCAGTGGGAGGGCTGGGGGGTCCAGCACAAGCTGAGGAGCCCGCACTCAGGGAGAGGAAGTCTCGTCCCAAGGTGCACTGTGAGTTTAGCAGATGGAGACCAGAACCCTCCCCACTGACAGGCTCCATGTCCTCAGGGCAGTCCTGGGCAGCAGCAGGACACCCCCCTGAGAGCAGCTGGTGGCTGCAAGCACAGCCCAGTGGGACCTTCCATTAATTGGTACTAATCAGGTTGGGGGGAGCAGCTGGAAATGGCAGTGCTGTCCTCTAGCCGTGTCCCAGTGTGACATTCCTAATCAGCCTTTGGGCCTGAGGCAGTACTGCTGGGGCGGGGGAGTTCTGTCCCTAGCCCTTTGCCTGCTGGAAGCAGGGCACATTCAACTCTGTTCTCCCCTCCCTGAGCACATTCAGGCGCCTCTCCCCGACCCCTTATTCGTAACCTCCCCCCACTTGTTTCTCAAGTAGTTCTCCTGTGCATACATTAATTAATTAAGAGATGGTGATACAATCAGCTCTCCACAGCATCCCCCTCCTACTGCCTAGACCCCTCCTTCATACCATGGGGTGGAGCGGGGAGCAGCAAGCAGGGCAGCTGGAAAGCGGGGGAAGGATTGAGTGAGTCCAGCAGGGGGAGCTCTCTGCAGCTCACCTGCAGGGATGCCTTAGGCAGGGGAAGCCCAAGATACAGAGACCAAAACATTCAGGCCAAAGCCCAAAGGAGGTAGTGTCTGGATAGAGAGAGGGTGTGGGTTCAGGAGACCTCTCTCTGCAGAGGACAGGGAGAAAGACAGAGGGGCCAGTGGTATGAGTTCTGTGATTTGCTCCCACCAATGAAGGAGCTGTCTCCAGCAGCCTGGTGATTGACAGGCCCTGGCATGGGGGCCGTAGACTTCTCTGACCCTGGCTGTCCCCCTGCTGTCCTCAGAGGTCCCCTAGGGCCCATCCCTCCTCCATGAGGCTCTGTCTCCCACCTGTGGAATGAGGAGGCTGGACTAGATGCTAGCTGAGGTGATTCTTGGAATGAATGACATGATTCTAGGGATGTTGGGTATCTCAGCCATCTGTCATCCTGCCTCCCTCACTTCCTCCCTTCCTTTCATCCATCCATCCATCCATCCATTTGTCCATCCAATAATGAGGTACCTGTGATGTGCCACATCCCACCACAGACTTTAACGATGACATAGAGACCAAAGAGCCAGGCAAGTTCCTGCTCTCATAGAGCACAGAGCTGATAGGCGACACAGGCACAGGAACTATGGGGATGACACATGGGGGGGGGGACTGTGAGAGCACGTAGAAGGCTGACCCGCTGTCAAGAGTCAGGGAAGTCTTCCTGCAAGAAGTCATCTCTCCTGAGGAGAAGGGGGCCATGGGAACTTCCCAGTGGGTTGTAAGATTTCAACGAGCTCATCCCAGGCAGAGGTAGAAGGCCTCTTATCAAATACAGCAGCCATCACTCTGGGGAACATCTAGCAGCTTCTTATGGCCAGATGCCCTGGTCGTCGGCCCCATGAGACCATCTCTGTCCCCCACATTGCCACACCCACTTCTCTCCTAGTTACCTTTCAACTCACCGTTAAGGCCATGCTGAAAGATGAATTCCTCCAGCCAGGCGTGGTCGTGCATGCCTGTAATCACTTGGGAGGCTGAGGCAGGAGGATCATTGCAAGTTTGAAACCAGCCTGGGCTACAAAGTGAGCTCAAGCCCAGCCTGAATTGCTTAGCAAGACTGTCTCAAAAAGACAAAAAAAAAAAAAAGATGACTTCCTTCAGAGTGTCCTTGACATCCCCCTGAAGCCCCAGAAGGACAAGTCTACCTCCTGTCCATGGTGGGCACCTGTGTCACATGGAGAGTCTCACTGGGGGACTCCACCACATCTTCTGAGTGGCTACCATTCCCCTTCACCCCAAGTTCCTGGGCCGTAGGTCTGGCCCTGTGACCCTCCCGGCCAGAAGCTGGTTAGACCAGGCTGCAGAAGAAAGAAACTGACCTGACCTCATCTTCACCCCTGTCCTATGCAGAGGCCAATGCTTGGCACCCTAACTTGGATCAGTGGCCCTCCCTGGACTTAGACTTGGGCATCTCTGTGTCCAGGAGCACATCCTCAAGCCCCATCACCTTCTGTACTAATAACTCCAGCGATGATTGAAGGGAGGGCTTGGGGAGCCTGGTAGTCCCCACACTGGCATATTCAGTTCACAAGTGCTCCTGAACAGCTAGTAATACAGCCCCCCAAGATGATAAACTTTAACATTGTTATGTAACTTTTAGCACTGTTTTTCATGAATTGGTTGCAGGGTGCTCAGGTGACAGCAGAATGGTCTGTAGGGAGGGAACCAAGAAGTACCATCTCTGCCTCTTGCACTCACCACGTATGGTGTAACTAAACCTGCACGTATCCTGTGTTATAAATGCTTGTGTGACTTCCAGAGTAAAACGCTGCGGTTACAGATACCAGTATTTCAACCAACCTGTACGGATGTGTGCACGTGAAGACGAGTGATTATTGTTGTTAAGCAGACATGCAAGTTTTCCTAATTTAGTATTACATTTAATTTAATTCTTCACTCAGTGTGGCCCAGGCAAGCCGTAAGGTTGGACATGCATGCTAAACAGTGACTCTCTGCCTTGGGAAAGGGGAATGAGGACCCAGCTAAGTGTCGTAGATTCCGTTCCATGGATCAGGGATCTGGGTGGAGTGGGGAACAAATTTGTCTGCAGAGGATGGAGAACTCTGCCATGCCCTCTGTTGGGGACATAGGAAGGACACTCCCTCCCACACTGCACACGAGAGGAAGGTGGGAGTTGGCTCATGCCAGGCACGTGACTCCGTCCTTGACCCCCAGAGAGGACACCCTGTCCACTCCCACTTGTTCTTCCCCCTTCCTCAGCCCTGAGCCCTGCACAAAAGGACAGAGAGTAAACCCGAGGCTGTCGGTCTCCTGTCCCTATGCACAGAGTCACAGAAGCCCTGGAGACTGTACATGGCCCTGGAGGATGCTGCCTGCACTGTGGACCTGCAACCTGACCCTCAGCTGAGACTCAGCCATTCACTGGACCCAAGAGCTGTGCACTCCGGGGACAGGGAGAGAGGGAGTGTGTTTTCTCATGTGTCTTATGACTCTGAGCCTTTGTGGGACTCCCCCTGGGACCAGAGGACATTTCCCATGAAGCTTCAGGTTACCATCTTCACCTAATTTTACATTTGATATTTAATGTTCTTAAAGAGGGCCAACAAATGGTATAAGCTATAGGCGCATTGCAGGCCCAGGGAGGGAGGCCAAGCATCTAATGGCCCTGGCCTGGTGCTGTCAGAGTCCAGGAAGCCACGATCTCATTTCTCCTGCCATGCCGGTTCCTAGAATCTGCCTCAGACAGCCCAGGCTGGGCCCTCGTAGACAGAGGCCACAGGCCACAGAGAGGGCCCTGGGCCAGCTTACCTCCTCTACTGTAATGGGGCGTGCTGGTGCCAGCACCGTGGTACTTCCTGGGAGCTGAAAATCCAAAGATACCACCTCACCCTCGTGTATGAGGCTTGGCGGTTTGCAAGCTGGTACTTCACGGATACTGCTTTATTTAATCCTTATGTTTGCAACAGTCCCCTCAAGGCGGTGCAGATGTCACCTTTTATTGGCAAAGGCTGAAGCTTGGAGAGATTTGGGGCTGTCCTGAGGGCCCACAGGCAAGAACAGACCAAGACTTGCTTCCCAGACCTCCAAGCCCCTCGTGAATTCCAGTGTGAGTCGGGTTGACTAGGAACTCACGCTGGCATGCAACGCGTGTGCTGAATTATCCGTGGGCGGATTCCGCTAGTGACGGGCTGCTTTTCATTCAGTGCCCCTCCTCGCAGCTCCGCCCCGCACCCCTTCCTTCTGCTGCTGTGCATTCTGGACAAATTCATTTTCATATCAAACCAAACAAAAAACAGGCTAAATCAGGAAGGTAAATAGGCCAGGAAGCAGACAGAGCTGGTGGGGAGAGATGGGGAGGATGGGGCCAGCTCTGGCACGGAAATCAGCAGAGAAGTTGGGCAGGTGGTGAACAGGTGGCCTTGCTTCTCCTCGCGTCTCGGTGTCCTCATCTGTGAAATGGGGATGGTGTAGTGTTGCCCTACAGAGATGATGGGGAAGACACCAAGAAGCGGTGTGATGGAGCACTTAGTGAGGCGTCTCACCCACTATGCTGTCAGAGCTGGGCTTGGTTCCTGTCATATGATCTGCAGCCTGGGGATTATCCACGCAGCCTCTGCATCAGTCTCTTGCAGAGACCGCCAAAGCCTGGCACTGTTCCATCTTGCAGAAGGACACATAGCTCTTGGCAGCCGGCCCTGTCTCAACAATGCGCGCCCAGAACCTGAAGGCCATGACCCCTCCCCTGAGCCCCAGCCCCAGCCCAAAAGGGAGAGGGTGTCCCCACAATGAGGCAGGGCAGCAGCTGGCAGAGGTCCCTCGCAGGGCACCTAGTGGCTGACCATTGGCAGTTCGCTGCACCAAGCGCATATGTGCAGGGCGAGAGTTAGAGGGGCAGGGAAACCCACAGAGGGACCGGGGAGAGGGGGGGTGGAGTGGGCATTGGGAGCCTTAGTTTAGCACCGTCATCCGGAGCTGAGGCAGGGTCCTGGAGGTTCAGACATAGCTCCTGCTCTAGTGGAGATACTGGACTGCCATCAACTTGAGCCCCTGCCTCTCAGCCAGGTCCTGACTTCAGGACCAATCAAACAGAGGGGAGAAGCAGGGCAGGACACTCCTGGGGCCCAAGTCTGGGGCTCTCCTACTGATTCACTGGCGTCCCTAAGCTTCCCTTCCCACCTAGCCTGTTTCCTCACTTATGAAGTGGATGTAACAGCCAACATCATCCCTAGTCCCAGGTTCTGTTCGGAGCATCAGAGATGCAACAAAACTAATGGCCATGGTGATATGAAATGTTAACCACAGGGGAAATGGGTATCCAGCTGTAGGAGAACTCTGACGATAATCTTCCTACTTTCCTTAAATTGAAATCTATTCTATGATAAGAAGTTGGTTGAAAGCAACCCCTGCTGTTCCCAAATCCTCCCTTCTCTCCAGACTCCCTGAGAGGTGGCCCCCTTCATTTCCTGCCTCTGTCTTGTATCTAACTTTGCTGTTGACACAGACAAGGTAAAGCTGCCCCAAACCTTGCATGCATACATGCATGCATGCGTGCAATCGGTCCTTTCTATTCGATTGCCAAAGCGAGTATTGAGGCCACCAGCAGGAAGGAGGCAAGGTGGCCCAGGGGTTAGAAGCAGGGACACTGAGAGTGGCCTTGCTGAGCAGACAGCTTTGTCTCCCCGAGACTCGGTTTTGTGTGGTGATGAAGTGGGAAGTGGTGTAGGGTGCCTGGCAGGGTCCCGGCCTGCTGCAGGCTCACACTGAGTGGAGGCCCTGAGCCTTCCTTCATGTAGAGTTCACTCCTGGGCACAGAGTCACATCTGCATACTCCACACTCCTCTCCTTTTGCCCATTGGGAAGGGTCCCAAAGGGCTCAGCCTTAGTCTTCTGATAGCTGTGGGCAGATCAGCCCCAAAGGGAGAAGCAGCTTAGAAACCACGCTGGGCTCCCCTCCTTGCTGTCATTGGCAACCTGGGATTTTGCCAGGCCCTGCCCTGCTTTCCTGGGCCACCCGTCCTTCCTTCCTCCCACAGGATGGCTCACTGACTCACCCACTCACCGGCCCCCTCCTTTATTCCCTGGGCACCTTCTCTGTGCCACGTGCCACTCCAGGTCTTGGGAAGTAGCCACGAGCTTGGAGAGGGACTGCAGCCCTCCCAGAGGTGGTGACAAACCAAACTGATGAAAGAAAGCCACGAGCGAGACAAGCTCAGGTGGTGATAACTGCTAGGGAGAGAACAGACCAGAGAGATGCTCAAGAACGTGCTCGCCACACAGGGAGAGCTGCTCCAAGGAGGTGCCTGGGGGGGTGGCACTGGACCCGTGCCCTGGGCCTGAGCCCTGGGGAGAAAGCCCTGTGCACAGGTGAGGACAGGTCAGTTGGGCAGAAGGGCAAAAAGAGGCCCCCAAGTCCCAGAAGCCACCCCCTCTCATCCTGGAAGGAAGTTTCCATTTTCCTCAAAGGCTGGCAGGGAGCATAGGAGGGTGTTAGGGGTTTTTGTTTCTTATGGTAAACATTGCATACTGTTTACTATTTTAACCATTAGCACACAATTCCGTGACATGAGCTACACTCCTATGTTGTACAACCATTATCCCCATCCATCTCCGGAGCACTTTCAGCTTCCTGCACTGAAACTCTCACTTTCCATCCGTCTCCTCCCAGCCCCTGGTAACCCCTTCTCTTTCTGTCTCTACAGGTTTGGCTTCTCTAGTGACCTTGTATAAGCAGAATGATACACTATTTGCCATTGGTGACTGGGTTATTTCACTTAGTACAGCGTGATCGAGGTTCACGCATGACAGCTTGCGCCAGAATTCCCTTTCTTTTAAAGGCTGAATGTATCCGTTGTGTGTCTGGGCTACATTTTGTTACCCATTCATCCATCAATGGATGCGTGGTTTGCTTTCACCTCTTGGCTGTTGTGAACGATGCTGCCCTCGACACGAGTATGCAAATATCTGCCTGAGACCCAGCTTCAGTTCTTTTGGATCCACACCCAGGTGTTAGACTGCGGGATCATATGGTGCCTGAGAGTATTTTGAGGAAGGGCTTGTTTGCTTTTTAAAGATGTTCTCCCGATGGGTGTGGGATGATAGATATGCAAGTGGGGGCAGGGAGGGCAGGCGGCAGGCATCGCCCAGCTAAGAAGTGACAGGGCGACCAGAGAAGTAGATGGCTTTGGCACGTGCTTTAGTGGAAGGGACTACAGGACTTGCCACCTGAGGATCTGGCACTGAAGGAGACAGGGGGTTGAGGGGGCCTCCCAGGTTTAGAGCCAAACACCAGGTGGGTGGTGGCACACGCTCCTCAGATGGAGGCCTGTGGGTGGCTTGGGGTGGAGTTTATTACGAGAAATAAGTCAGGGAGAGAAGTCACTCTTGGGCTGTGTATTCATTTCTCAAGGCTGTAGTAACAAAGTCCCACCAGCTGGGTGACTTAAAACACCAGAAATATACTGTTTCCCAGGTCCGAAGGCCGGGAATCTGAACACAGAGCCTGTGCAAGGCCTTGCCCCCTCCGAGACTCCTGGTGGATCCTCCCTCGCCTCTTCCTGCATGAGGTGGAAACCACCAGTGCTGGGTGCCCCTGGCTCACACTGTGCCCCTCCTTCCACTCCACCCCACTCTTCGTGATCTCTACTCAGTTACATCTGCAAAGCCCCTATTTCCAATAAGGTCACCTTCCCAGGTACCAGGGGAGGCTGCAGCCTAGCTTTCAGTGGGACTCATTCAACCCATAACAGGCTCCCACCCCTGCGAGACATTTCCTCACCCTGGTGCTGTGTCACCCGCTGTCAGCAGAGGCCCTGGGCCTGGGCCCTGCCATGCCTCCGGGCCCCTCCAGCTCCCAGTTCCCATTCCGCGCCTCTCCTCTCCCCATCAGTACCCCCCTCCCGCAGGCTCCCCCGCCCGGCTCAGCTGATCTGGTTGACTGAAGTTAAAAGCTTAATCTCTGGCCTCCCACTGCCTATGCTGCCTGCCCAGCCTCCCTCCACCTCCCTCCACCCCGCTCCACCTCCTCACCTTCGTTTGATGACAAACTAGTGATTTCTCTCACTCTCCTCTTATGGTTGGTTTTCTTCTTGAAGGGGCCAGCACAGCCTGCCCAGTGAGTGACGGCTAAACAAATTTCAAGTGACAAAGAAGTGTCCCCAAGGTTTCTCCTTAGTTCCTTGGGAAATTTAGGGGGCTGAGCTAAGTGAAAGCTGATTCCTCTCCTCTTGGGGACTCCTGGGGAGCCAAGGCAGACAAGCATGGTGCTGGCTTTAGACAGAGGTGGCCACCCCTCTTGCTCTCTCTCTGGCCTTCTTCGTCTTGGAAGAGAGAATGGTCAGTATATTCCAGGAGTGCAGAGAAGGTCAGAGTAGCATGGAACAGAAACTAAGTCCCCTGCAGGTCAGAGCAGCATGGGGGTGGCCAGAACACTGGCTGGAGTGTCCAGAGGCCTGGGGTCTGGCCCCAGTCTGCCAGAACGTAGAGCTCCACAGGCCAGGTCCTCCCAGATCTTTAAAATTAGGAAGAGTCGGTGGCAACAAGTAGATGTAAATAAATGTCACTTCCTGCCTGTTTCTATCTCCCACCCCAGTATGGCAGAGTTTGATGCTTCTGGATCACAGTTTCCCACGAGCTTCCCCTGGTGGACTCCAGTGTGGGCAGGGCATAGGCAGGACTCTGCTAATCTTGTCTACTTGGAGGCCAGAAAGTGCGCTGCTCCTTCCTTCATCTTTACGTTTGTCACCCAGGCACATGGCTGTGCTTGAGAATTTTAGAACCAGAATCCTGGGTCAGGGCTCCAAGGCCTAGCGTTACATGATGAGGTTCCAGCGAAGAACCCCAAGTGATCCATTTTAAAGGGGCCAGGAGACAAGGGTGGGAGAGGGGACTGACAAGGGGTGCACAAAGCAAAGGAGCCCTGCGGGAGTCTGGTGGAACCTCTGCAGAATGGACTCGGCTCAATGGACTGATATTTAGCTCCCTGACCTTGGGAAGTTGCCCGACCTTTCTTGCTATGCCTACAAAATGGGCATAATCATGATACCCACGAGAGACTAGTCCGTCTGGTTCATTTCAGAGTCCAGCTCTAACTGCAAATGTTCATTGAGCCCTGCTTGCCAGGCCCAGTGTCTTGAAAACCACCATCCCCAAGTCTCAGTGTCAGTCATCTGCAGAATGGGAGTAAAATCCTGTGTTCCTGAGGAGGTAGCTGGGCACCATGCACCAGGGAGAGCCCGCCCCTCCCCCTTTGGCCATTGAGTTTGTGGATAGAGAAGCAGTTTGTTCTTTTGTCTTTCCTCCAGCCCCACTTTCCCTTTTCACTTGTAGGAAGGATGCAGGGTGCTTCCTGGCCAGACAACGGGGAACAGCAGAGTGGGGATGAGTTCATGCACCAGGGAGACGCATCACAGAGCTGGTACTTTGAGAAGAGCATTTTCCTGCCTTGGGGACCTGTTCCCTACCATGGATTGGTTTCTCTGTATTCTTCTGTCCCCAGGCCAGACACATTCTTGCTTTCTCAGGCCTGTGTCTGCTGCAAGGCCCCTAACCCCCAAAGCCTGCTCTCCCAGCCCCTGTTGGGGTACAGGGCCAATCCCTCATCCCTCTCCACCCAGCCTTCCTCTCCATTAGCAGATCTGGAGCCCGATGAAAGGCGCCCTATGAGTCAGGCCAATAGGTCCCGCTCTGGGAGATAAAAGCATGGGGGTGGGAACAAAGTGGGAATGGAAGGCGGGCAGGCGGGCAGGGCTGGGGCAGAGGGGGAAGTGAGAAATCGAGTTCTGAAAGGCCCCAAAGCGAAATCGACAGATTGAAAATCTGCTTTAATGGCCTCTCCGTTTATCTCCCTCGTTAACAGTGTCCATTTGGCAGGGGTGAGGGGAGTAGGGCAGGAGCCTGGCCAGGTTCCAAGTTTGATTTCTCTGAGCTTATGATCCATCGTCTTTTTGCATAAAAAGGGATTAATATCTGCTGCTGAGTATTAACTGAGCACCAGGCGCACATGCGTGCACACGCACTCATGCATCATTATCATGAGCTGCTGATACAACCCAGTAGCATGCTTAGACCCTTCTTCGCTATGGTGAGGCCTCAGGGGGGTGGAGGGGCACTGCTCCTGCACCCCAGGTTTCACTCTTGCCTCCATAGCTGTTTGGAAGATTTCCTCATCCCTATTATGTAAATAAAGTTCGGGGAGGAGATGCTGATCCCATTAGGGGGGATTAGTTGCTCAGAAAGCTTGGAGATTAGAACATCAGCCAGTGGTCCATGGAGGCAGGAAGGGGGCGGGTCATCCCTGTTCACTCTGTCTGCGACCTCCCAATTTGAAAGAGCCCTCCAGTGACACCTTGTCACCTGCCTCTGGCATGCCCAGCAGGCCCAGGTAGAAACCAGTTTTCTGAGGCTGAGTCCTCCCTTTGTTTGCCCATGCCAGGGGCCTCTATGTGCCTGGGAAAGGGAGAGTAGTGACTGGGTCTAGGGAGGGTTCCTGCCTTCTCTAGGGCCACACTTAACTGCTTTGGAAGCCCCTCCTTTTGTGTTCTACCTGACCTACCCCACTTCATCTCCCAGAGATCAGCACACCTAGTACTGTGACACAGAGAGGCGGGACACCGGGGGGACAGGAGAGGAGAGGAGTGGAAACAAAGTCCCACCCAAGGCTGAGGACTGTCTCTGAAGTAGATGTGAAGCTTTTCATGGAAGTTTAAAAAAAAAAAAAAAAAGCACTTCTAACTCCCTAGCACCTGATTCTTCCGCAACCCAGAGGAAGAAGCCGCCCTCCGCATCCCGGCAGCCTTTGGCTGATCAGCTTTCCCTCTAGGCCAGTGATTCTCAAAGTGTGGTCCCTAAAACAGTGGCAAGAGCAGTGCCACCTGGAAACTTGCTAGAAATGCAGATTCTCAAGCCCCAGCCGCTAAACCAGACTTGGGAGGGGAGTGTTGCATAACTGTGTGGAACAAGCCCTCAGGGATTCAGACTCATGCTCAGGTGGGAGGGCAAGCAGCAGAGCCCAGGCATGCTCTGCCCATGAACTTTGTATGGCAGGGGTTGGGGCTCATGTGCCAGTGAGGGCAGAGAATGTGGAGCATGATAAGAAGAGTGAGATGAGCAGAGGGGTGTCAAGTCGGCGTGGAAGGAAGGCGGAGACTCGGGAGGAAGGATGCTTGGTGAGTGGCTGCTGCCCTGGCAGAGGGCATGGAGCACCCAGCTGCCCTCGAACTCCTCCCCGCCCAGAGCCAGGTCCACTCATGGACAATGGCCACTTCTGGTCAAAGCAGGAACTCAATCAGCCTGATCCCAGGGGCAGACAGCCCCTTACCAGCCATCCACGGGTAGAGATTTCCGCTCCACGCCCTTGCTTTGGTGACATGCAGTTGTCAGCGTGCTGTGCACCTCTGTTCCCAGTCTGTGTTCCCTAATGTCCCATTAATTGGCCATGCTAGGAGCCAGGAAAATTGGCAGATACAGCCAGTCCCCTCTTTTTCCTGGATGGCAGGTGGTAAGCACTCTCCAGGCCTGTGGCGTGCAAGAAAAGGGCACAGCGTGTCTTCTCCAGCAGGCAGCCAGACCGCAGTGTGCCCTGCTCACCATCCACTCAACAAGCAAACACTGAATAGCAGGTGAGGAGCTAGAACATGACAGTTGCATCTCCTTTGTCCTCACAGCAGCCCCATGAGGTAGGTGTGGACACCCCCATTTTACAGAGGCATGCACAGACTCAGAGAGGCAGAGCAGCAGGTCCTACACCACACAGCAAGTAAGTGGCAGAGGGTATTTAAGTATGGGAGCATCAATTCCTAGAATCCTCCTCTTGAAAGCCTAGAAGAGACATGCACAAGGCCCATGTGCAAAGGGGGGTTCAAGAGGTTTGGATCCTGTACGTCCCTGCTCAGACATGCAGGGATTGGTGGTATCTTCTGGGATGTCACTAAGAGAAGCAGAGACAAGATTCCACTCCCCCACCCAGGTTCTGGCTGCTCTGAGGGCTTCCCAGGAGTTGCCCAGGGCTTCCTGGAACTGTGGAGCAGGGTGCCTCATGGGACCTCAGGCACTTCCCTCCTCCCTGGTTTCTTCGACCTGGCTCGCAGCAGGCTGACCTCAGCATCCCCAAGGGAAGGCCCAGAAGACACAGCCGGGCCTGGGAAGCCGGTCCTGCAGCCACAGCCTAATTAGAAGAAGGGAACTTTGGGTAATGGCAGCCGCTCTGCCCAAGATGAGAAGGAGGGAGGTCAGGGCCTGGGTGGCCCCTCTCCCAGCTGTCATGAAATGGATAGTTTCAGTCCACACGCAGTCACACCTTCCCACCCACGCCACTGCCACTGCTGTAGCTCCTGCAAGGCTTCTCTGCCGCCTTCCCTCTCTGCCCACGAGCTCTCCCTCCTCTGCGCTCCCTCTTCCGCCCCCTCCTATATGACGTTATCTTCTGTCTTTCTCTGTCCTGTCTATCTTTCCTCCCTCAGCCCGCTGAGTCCCCCACCCAGTCCCTCGAAAGATTTCCTGAGGTCAGGCCTGACCCTGTTAGCACTATCCTCTACCAGAAATATCCTTGCCAAGGGCCCTGGGCTGAAGGATTCATCCAGCATCTTCCTCCACCAAATCATGGCTCTCTCTGCATCTCGATGCTCACTAGTTGTTTAGTTGTACTCCCTGTCCCCCAACGACACACCTTCTGCTGCATTCATTCATTCATTCAGCCAGAACATTCTGAGTCTTTACTAGGCGCTGGGTGCTGCACTGTGCTGAGGGCGCCGAGTACAATAGCAGGCAGCCCAGGCCTTCTCACAGCTTATTGGAAAGAGAGTGGGGAGGAGGAGGGAGATGATGCGGGGAGGAGCAGGATGGCGCCTTAGCTTCAAGCAGAGGTGCAGATGTTGCCCGCATCACTGTGCTCTTCCTACCGCCCAGTTGTGTTTGGAAAGTGATGAATTTCAGCACCAGCTAATTAGTCTCTAATTAGCAAGTGGAGTGTAAACAATCACAACAGATGGGGGAGGAAAGGCATTAGCAGTAATGACCCTTCTTTGGGGGCAGAGTCTCCAAGAGAGGTACTTCCTTGATGGAGGGATGGCTGAGATTCCGGGTCTGCAGGAAAGAGCTGGCTGGTGCCCATGCGGGCTCCTCGGTTCACCCACACGGAGTGGGGGATGAGTCTCCTTCAGGTTAGAGCTCCTGACACATCTGTACTGGGTGTGGCCCGAGCAACAGCCCAGAGCACCTTGGCAGGTGAGTTTCGCAGGTAGAGAGGAGCCCCCTGTGTATGTGACAGTGGCAGTGTGGCAGGGATGATCTGGAGTCAAACCAGTGTGTCCCCTGGGAAGGTCCCTGAGCCTGTCCTGGACTTGAGGTGTCCCAGATGTTTGCCTTCCCACTAGAGACACAAACCTGTGTCACTGGCCACTGGCCACCCCCCAGGGACTGTCAAACTGTGTGGGAGGTGTTGACCCTCCAGGTCTGACAAATTCCCTCTGAACCCAGCCAAGCGACCATGCCAGTTGGCCCTGAGGCCCCCGAGTGTGCCCTGGCACCCAACCTGCCCGTGTCCTTGGCTACGGGGCCTAAGATGCTGAGGAAATGGGTTCAGATGTGGTGTCAGGCATGTCCCCATCAACATGGACCAAATGAAGGGAACACCAACAAGAGGACTTCCCTGGGCCTCGTGTGGCAGAGCAGTCCTGCAGGACACGAGGCTTCCCTTGGAGGAAATTGGAGGACACCCTCGAGGAAGGCATGCACAAACAATCCTTCAGGGAGATGGCCAGGAGGACCAGAAACGGAACCAGAACCCCAAAGAGGAGAGAAGGCCCTTTGGTGTTCACACTTGCCTTATTCAATGCCATGATTAAGTGCCTGTCAGGGCCAAGGTCCATGAAGAGTTCATGATCTGTCCCATCTCTGGGGAGGCTGTGACTGAGGAAGACGTGTCTAACTGTCCTCTCTGGCCAGGCCCCTCCCTTTGGTCCAAGACTGCAGCCACAGCAACGTGAGCTTCTTTCTCCTCTAAAAAAGTGACAAAGCCAAGCCTCAGGCCCCGTCTCTGATGGGACAAGAGAGATTCCTTCCCTCCCACCCGGTTTCCTTGGAAAAATTGCCCCTTTGCAGCTGCCATTACAGGCCTAATTAACAGGCTTGTTTGTCTCATCAGCCTGGCAGTCGGTGTTGGTAGGAAGGGCAATTTCATTGTCTGGCAACGTGATCGCAGCCCTGGCAACTTGTTAGCTAAATTGGTCGCATCCGCTTTGGTTCCTGGAGGAAGCACGCATCTCTCCGAAGGACGATGCTCTCAGCTGCCTTAGTCCCTGCCACCTGGTTCGGTTGGCAGCTCCCCTCCCCCACTGGGAGGCTGAATTTCATTCTAGGGCTGGGTAGAGTATGGCATAGTCACTCAGCAAATACACAGTGAGGGCCTACTATGTGGCAGGTGCAAGGCAAGGCCAAGAGTAGATATAGACAGTGCTTAAGTCTAAACCAGGCTTGCTCAGCCTCAGCACTACGGACATCTGTGCAAGTCACTCTTTTGTTGTGCGGCTGTCCTGTGCACTACCGGATGTTTAATAGCATCCTTAGGGGACTGGGGATTTAGCTCAGCGGCAAAGCGCCTGCCTGGCAAGCGCAAGGTCGTGAGTTCGGTTCCCGGTGCCGGAGAAAAACCAAAAAAAAAAAAAAAAAAAAAGCTTAATAGCATCCTTAGCCTTTGCCTATGAATTGTTAATGACATACTCCTACCTCAAGTTGTGATAACCAAAAATACCTCTACATATTGCCGGGGTCCTCCCAGAAGAATCAGGAAATAGTACAAAAAAAGAGGAACGGTACAAAGAAATCATTATAATGGGATATGACAGAGATGAATGTGAATGATGGAGATTATGCATGTCCTCCACCTCGGGGCTGGAATGGCGGTGTCCAGGGGAGATTGGAGCATCCAATAAGGTAGGAGCAAAGGCTAAGGGTAAGGCCACATGATGTGGTAGGAAAACACACGTCACTGAGTTCTTCCATTTAATTAGGATTTCCAGAACATCCACCCTGTGTCTGTTTCACTGTAAAAGGGCTATGGATGCCTTATTACAAAGAAGTCTTTTGTCCTCTATGCCATGGGGGGCCATGAGGGAACATGAGCGGGAAGCACGTGGTTTGAAATCCCTTTCCTTAAGTAGATTGAGCCAGTGATGGCTGGCTGGAAGTCCATAAAGACCTGGCAAATGGAAACCAGATCAGAGATAAAGGAGATGGTGTGAGGTAGCTTGCCAGGATAAGGGATACTTAGGAGGCAAATCTGGAAGGATTAATGTATTAGTTCAAAAAATATTTAATGACTGCCAAATGTGGGCTGGATGCCATATCAAGTTTTAGGGCTAGAATTGGCATCACACATAGGAGCAGGCTCAGGATCTGGCTAGAAAATAGGTGATAGAGGTGGAGAAAGGAAGAGAAGGAAGCGAAAAGGCCGCTATTGTTTTTGGCTTGGGTGACGGAACCAACAGGGCCACTAAGTATATTAGGGAATTGAGGGGCTCTGCAAGTTTGCAGAGACTTGAGTTCAGCTCTGGATATTTTAAACTTTTGAGCATGGAGCTCATCAAAATACAGTTGACTTATTCAGGCAGGAAATTAGAGTTAAAAACCTGGGAGAAATGAGCATCTGCATGGCAGGTGAAACCAGAAAAGTGCATGTTCTCTTCAAGGGAAAACGGTGGGAAGGAGAAAAATCAGAGCACAAAATTGGAAACTCCAACATTTCAGAGTCTGAGGAGGAAAGAGACCAAAGCAGGAAAAGAGGGAGCGGGGGAGAAGACTAGAAGAGGCCACATCTGGTGGTGTCCTTGTTGCCAGAGTCCCAAACTGGTATAAGGCGTCCACAGCAAGGGGTGGAGCGCATGTGTATATGTGTGTCTTCTGGTCTCCCTCCTTCCTATCAAACTGCCAGGATTCAACCATGAAGGCTCCCCCTCTAATGACCTTCTCCAGTCCTAATCACCTCCAAAGCTCCCACTTTTAAACACCATAGTTGGGTTGATTTTCCACCCTCTTAATACCCCACCATGGAGATTAAACTCCAGCATGAATTTCAGAGGGACAAACCATGTTCAAACCATAGCATGGTGCCCTGACCCTTGCTAAGACCATATGGGGGGAAAGCCATAGCAAGCCCGGGAGCAAGACTGTGAGTCACAGCAGGCATATGGCGGTGCCGTCTGATACTACAGCTCCCTCTAACCAACAGCAAGGCCCCACCCCTCCTCAGGCTCTGCCCAGCTTACAGCTCCTACATCTACTTGTAGGGCTGATGGATTCTAGGGACAGGAAAGTGACAAATGGGTACAAGAGATGAAACAAGAGGAGTAAAGAAACTTCCTCTTCCTCCCGCTTCAAGGCTTGGTGTAACTGGAAGTAGGATGGGAGGGCCCAGTTTTGTGCCTCTGCCCCCATCCATGTAGAACTTCACTTGGCCCCAGTGGGCAGAGGGGAATGGACCCAGGATTAAGGAGCCATCTCTTCCACCACCTTTTACCAGCTGTGTTTGTTTCCTGTGGCTGCTATAGCAGATTGCCACAAACTGTGTGGCTTAAAGAACAGAAATATATTGTCTCCCAGCTCTGGAGCACAGAAGTTGAGGATCAAATTGTTGATAAAGTTGGCTTCTTCAGCAGTCACTAAGGGAAAACCCATCTCATGCTTCCCACTTGGCTTCCAGGACTTGCTGCGACCTCATGTGCACTTGACCCGTATGTGCATCTGTCCGGCCTCTGCCTCTATCTCCATGTGGTCCTCTCCCTGTGTGTCTGTGTCCTTCCATGGCCTTCTCACAAGGACACTCATCGTGGGGTTTAAGGCCCATCTTAGCATGGTACGATTTAGTTTTAATTAACTACACCTGACAAGACCCTATTTCCAAATAAGTCACATTCTGAGGTTCCAGGTAGACATGAGTTTGGGAGGGCACTGTGCAACCCATACCCTAACCTACCTTGGCTCTCTATTATAAGCACCCTATGCCAGCTTTCTTGCCTATCCTGTCAATTATCATCCCACTCTCCATGCTGACTCTACCACCCCTATTTTAAAAAGTGAACATCAAGGCACAAAGAGGCTAGATCGACTGCCCAAAGGCTCCCAGCTTGCTATGGTGGAGACAGACCCAAGTGAAATCTCTCTGCCCTCCAGCCTGGTCTTCCCTCCCCTGCACTTTAGCATCCTGCACCCTTGTTACTCATGGCAGGGCTCCCTGGTTCCTTCTCACAAATGCTTCTTGCTACAAGGTAAACCACCTCCCTGTTCCCCAGAACCATCTTTCTTTTGGACAGAGAACTATTTCCCCTGAGTGACTGAAAAGAAAGCTAAGTACCCAAAAGGAAGTGTTTGCAGAAGGCCCAGATGATTAAAATTACAGAAGAGAACTGAAGCAAGAGGATCAGATGGGAAAAGATGAGAACCCCATGAGTGTCACCAAAAGGAGCTGTGGAAGTTGGCACAAGTTCAGGGCCACCGAAGAAGGCAGAGGTGCCGGACAAGGCTGCTTTCCTGGGTCTTCCCACCCATGTCAGTGCTGTGGTCCAAAGGGCAATAGATGTATTGATTGGTCCTCAGTTATCTATGACTGGGGGTGACCGGGAGCACTCTCTACTCACCCTTCTTCTCCACCGGAAATAAAACTTTGACCTTTGGGGAATAAAGGTAGTGCTAGCAATTGACCACAAAGATGGGTCACTGCATCAGAGCGGGGCCGTGTGTGTCAGCATCAGCAGAAGTGGGAGACGGATGGAGGGATTGGGAGAATACAAGGCTAGCAGCCCTCCTTGCTTACCTGGGGCTTGGCAAGGTGTCAGGTGTCCTTGGGACAAGCAAGAGCCAAGGACTTGACCAGACCCAAGTGTGCATCCTCCTCTGCCGCTCTCTCGCCATGGGGTGAGTGGTTTTGCTCCACCACACGCTCCAACCATGACATGCTGCTCCTTCACCACAGGCCAAAAAGTGACAGGGCCAAGCTATCCTGCAAAACAGAACTCAGGTAAACCTTTCCTCTTTAGCAGGTGATTATCTCAGGTGTTTATTATTACAGTGGTGCCAAGTGACAAACGCGCATCCTCAAGCAGCCTCCACTCTCCAGTCCTAACAATAAGCCTTCTCCTTTCCCCCTCTGAAGCAGCCCATAGTCCCCCGATGTTTCTCACCACCCTACTGCCACTACCAGGATCCAGCAAAGCCACCAGTTCTGTCCTCAGCATCATCTTTCTCTCCACAAGGAAATATTTTCCCCAAATGACTGAAAAGAAAGCCAAGCTTTGCAAACTAGTATTTCCCTCTGGGAGGTCATCTCTGCCCCAGGCTCCCCATAGACTCTTGGCGTCCTCTCTTACCTCCTTCTGCCCCACCATCCTGTCCTTCTGTGCTGCTGGGGGAGGGAGTTAAGACAACTGCCAATCTGGGAATGTCACCTCCATGGCTTCCATGGTCCTTGGGACAGAGCCCTGACACTGGACGCAGCTCACTAAGAAGCCTGGCACCGGGTTGCTGCCTCTTCTCCCTGTTTTATCCCTGTTCTTTTGCCTTCCCTTCTCTACTGGGGCCCCAGCCATAAGGACTCCCTTCCAGCTCTGATCAGGGTGTGAATGGGCCAGGCCATCTGGCCCCTCAGACTCTGACCCGTTCTTCCCTCTCTGCTCTGAATACTGTGCTCCTGTTCTTTGCCTGGCTCCAGTCCTGGCTTAAATGTCACCATGTGGGGAGGTGTCTGTTTTGTGCTGTGTGTCCCCACTGCCCTCTCATACGCATTTCTCCTGCACTGTCTTACACCTGTGTATCCTGGTAGGCATTAAGCTCAGTGCACGCAAAAACTGCAACCGCCTGCCTCCCACTCATGCCATCAGCTTCATCAACAAGCAAATGACTCATGAGGCACCACCTCCTTTGTGGAGCTTCCTTGACTGCCCCGCCAATCCTAGGTGGCCTTGCACTGCCCGCTGTGCCCATCTCCCCACTCTGCATCCGTGGTGTGAATCCTATCTCTGCAGCCAGCTGGCCACGGCCTCCACCTCTTTGTGTTCCCAGAGCCACCCACGGCTGGTGTGTGCCGAGCACCAATAGTCCGAAAGACAAATCATGACTCTGAGATGCCCTGTGCTAAGAAGTTGGGGGCCCACTTTCTGTCCTCAGCGAAGGTCACTCAAAACTGTCCCTGGATCTTCTTTTCCTTGAACTAGTTGGGTTCTTCTTGGAGACAGGGGGCACAAAGATGGAGGCCTCAGCAGGTTGAAGACCTGGATTCACTGCCACCTAAATGAAACCTCAGTGTACACATCAAGATCTCTATGGTCTCCCCACTGCCCCCCCGAGATGCTTTTCAAGCCTCTTAGCACAGTTTAGAAGCCTCCATTCACCATGCATTCATCCACAATGCAGAAACTGTGCTAGAAGATATACCTGCATTTCCTCCCAGGAAGCAGCTACAATTCCGCCTCTCATCCTCTGCTCCAATGAGGAACTGAGCTGGAAGAAGTCATGGGGTTCCCAGGATCATGCTGGGTTTGGACCCACCTCTCCCTATCCAGACTGCTTTTACAGCTGCTGTGCCAGCCTCATCTCTTCCCCCTAGAACTCCCCAAATACCAGGGGCATCAGCCTCTCACATGAACCCTCGGCCTGCAGGTCTTCCTGACTTCCTTAGCCTGGCTGATATCCTGGTTTCCCTTTGGGATACTGCTTAGGATCACCTTCCCTGATGGTGTTTGCTGTCCAGAAAGCTGTGCGCTGCGGTAGTCCTCCTGTATCAAGGGCTGTCTAGTTGTCAAAAGGCTCTGCCGCTTCCCCGGGTGCCTGTGAGCCCCTGAGAGCCGAGGTGTCCTATTTGCTCACCATGAGATCTCCTGGTGCATAGGAGGTGCTCAGACAGCACTTGCTGAATGAGTTTTGTGAGCTGCGGGTGAATGAATGGGTGGAGGGTACGCTGTGCATCTGGCTGAGGGCCAGGATGGGCATCAAGAGCCCTGGAGATCTAGGGGGAAGGCTGGAGCTGTGTGGGAGGTGGAGTTAGAGGAGGCAGTGAAAGCAGAAGGGGAATACGTTCTTGGATGGGGAGGGGGCTCCTGCAGAGGGGCTCCCCACAATGTGGAGGGAAAGACTAGTGTTGAAGGAGGGGAGACGGTGCAGTGGAGGACAGCCAGCACTGCATCTCCGTCCCCAGCCTCCCTGCGAGGCCCCTACCCATTCGCTCTGCTGCTCCGTCCTGCCTTCTCATTCATCCTGTTGACAATCTCACATGGGGCTTTTTTGGACCACATGTTTTATCCCTTGTCACCAGCCAAACAGCCCCATTATATTAATTTATTGTCCTTTCCGGTAACTTGTAGCCTTCCTGTAAACTCTCCCTTTCCTACACTGGGGTTGTCCACTGCCAAACCAGAGCCCGAGGCCTTCCCTCTTGCCTCAGGAGCTGAGCCTGGATGGAATGGGAGCAGAGGTCTCAAGGATCCTGCTGACTTGGCTCTTGAGGCCTCTGCTGGGGGCTGCCTCTCCCCTGTCTCTTCTCGTGGGGCTTACAGTGCTGTGAAAAGACCCCACAGCTCCTGGCTTCTTGCCTCAAGTTCCATCTGTCAAGTGCCTGGGGAGGGCTGGCGGGGCTGAGCGGGTCGTGACCTACAGGGGACTGAGGCCTGGAGAAGGAGCCTGGCTGATGATCACACAATCTAGAGGACACAGGCCTCTTGACAGCCGTCACAGGGCCAGTCACACCGGGAAGATGATGGTTTGCCCCAGCCTGCGCACCCAGCCTGGCCTTTCCCAGGCCAACTCATGCCTTGAAAAATCACATGGAAACCACTGGAGGAAGCAGTCCTCATCTGGGTTGTTTGAGACTTAGCATTTGGTGGCAGACAGAGCACCCAGAGGTGGCTTTGCTGCCTTGTCCCTTTCAGTGGAAGGAACATGAGCTCTGGAGACAGTGCTACATGTCCATCCCGGAGCCCACACTGGCCATCTGCACAGCCTGGGCTCTGTCACTGCATTACTCTGAGCATTATTATTCTCTGCACAGTGAACATTATTCTCTGTACAGTGGGACAGTCATACAGCCTAAAGCTGCTGAGCTCTCTCAGCCATGGACAGAGGCCCTGGCAAGTTGAGACTGTGGCGGAGAACCTCGTCTCTAGCCCAGCCAAGAGGGGACAGTCAGTGTGCAACTCTCACATCACTCTCTGTGGACAGGGATGAACGGCAGAGAGACGGAGAGCACAGGAACGCCTCATTCACTGCCTGAGCCCCTATGCATCCCATCTATCCAGACCCCACCGGGGGTGGGCAGGGCTTAGGTTCCGGGAAGGAGGAAGAGAACAAAGAACAGGGCACTGCGTGGGGGTGAGCAGGGAGTGAGGACCCGCTTCTGTCCTTCCCAGAAAGGCTCAGCTTCTGGGGAATGAACTGGAAATGGCCTTTGATGCAGGGCCGTCCATCACACCAGTGCCTCCTGCCAACATGCCAATCCCGCCGCTGCGGGCTCCCTGCCATGAAGCATGCGTTAGTCATAATTAGCTGAGCGCAGGTCCTGCTGCAGAACGGCTGGCACAGTGTGACTGGCGGCCAGTGAGGGCGAGTTGAGGCCTGGGTGTGAAGTGACCGGTGAGAATGGGAAGTGATGGTTGAGGAGAAGGGTTATAAAGCATCAGCAGGCCCGGGGAAACAAAAGAGGATTCCTTTCATTCATTCCTTCACTCATTATTTATTGAGTTCCTACTTTGTGCAAGAAACTAGACCAGTGACTGAGACACCGAAAAGACTAAGATGTGTCCTCTAACAGCCCGGAATCTGGGGGTGGGCAGTGTAGGGCATTACGGGGTTGCACTGTGATTGTGGACACCCAGGGACACGCAAGGGGTTTCGCTTCTGCTGGAAGAGTGTCCAGGAAGCCACGGAAGATGGGGCACTCCTCAAAGTTGGCTTGTTGTTCGGGGCACTAGGGAGTAGGTTAGTTTCCCAGGGCTACCCTAAGTGCCTACTGCAAACTGGGTAGCTGGAAATAATAGAAATTTCTTGTCTCCCAGCTCTGGAGGGCAGTAGGCCAAAATCAAGGTGTCAGCAGGGGCAGGCAGTCTGCCATGGAGGATTTCCTTGGCTCTTCTGGTCTCTGATGCTCTGCCATTCTTGGCGATGGTGACCGTCCTGGGCCGTGACTGCGTCATGCCAGTCTCTGTGTCCATTGTCGCGTGACTTTCTCCTCCTTGTATTTCTCTATCTCTGTCAATCATACTGGATTCGTCCCCCACCCCACTGACCTCTTAACCTGATTACATTTGCAAAGACTCTGCTTCCAAATAAAGTCACAGTCACAGGTCCCTGAGGTTAGTTCAACGTATCTTTGAAGGACACAGTTCAGCCCCCAGCAGTCCATGATGCACATCAGAAGCACCAGCACCCACAAGAAGGGCAGCGGGGTCTCTGGAGGGAACGGACTCTCTGCCATCAGACGTCCTCAGGAGCACCAGCACAAACCCAGACTCAGAAAAGTACAGTGGCCCAGCACAGTGGTGCATGCCTGTAATCCCAGCACTCTGGAGACTGAGGCAGGAGGGCCACTGTGAGTTCGAGGCCAGCCTAGACTACAAAGTAAGCTCAAGGCCAGTCTGAACCCCATAGAGAAGCCCTGTCTCAAAAAGACAAAAAAAGAAAAGGACAAGTGGATGTCTATCAGGCTCTCATGCCCATTTTGTAGATGGGAAAAATAAGATCAAGAGCTATCAAGTGAAGCAAGATGATGTGTCAGAATATCTGGACTCAAATCCTCTTCTAAACTCCCCTGCCCAGTTTCTCCATCTGCCAACCAGAGGTGATGGGCTATATAAGTTCCATAAATGCTTCACCCTGGAGAAGCTTAGAGGCTGTGGCCACCAAGAGCACTCTGGATCTCACGGCTCCCAGATGTCCAGCTCAGCCGCTGCTGCCTCCCTCACCCCACCCGCAGGAGGGGTTGGGACCAGCGGCAGAACCTTGAATCCCATTTCTGTGTGAGGCACCACACCCCATGGCAATTCTCCTGATAAAGCTGGGCTGCTGTTTCACTGGTGTGACTTTCTCTGTGTCTCTTTCATTTTCCCATGTACAGGCTGCCGCGCGAGAGGGCTCGTGTCCCCCTTGATTAAATCTGGGGACATGGCGTGAGTGAGGGGAGGAAGAGGAGCTGCTGAGTGGAGAAGGCCCAGCTGATCACCCTGGCTATGTGGTCATCAGGATCACAGGATCTGGCAGGGGCCATACACCACTGGCTTCCTCTGCAGCCTCGGGTCTGGCTACCTTTCATGCATAGCACATGGGCTCTGCATTTTCAAAGTAAAAAAGCCAGCCAAGGGAAGAGACTGAGAACACCAGCTGGCTCCTGGGCCAGGATAATGAATGCAGCCTCCTGCAACAGGGGTCCGCTGCTGTCCTCTGTTCCCCCACTTCCAGGCCCCAATCTGTAAATTCCCCCTGCTGAGCAGGCAGACCAGGCTGCTGCCTGGAAAAGCCATTTGCCACCAGGACATAGAGCATTTAGGACAACCACTCCCTCTCTCCCTCCGAGTTCTGCTGGGGCAGAGCCCGCCTTCTCTGTCTGGGGCTCCTGTTTCCAGAGTTGCATGCTCTGATTTCGTCTTGGGTGACACTAGGCTTTGGAAAGGAACAAGAAAACTAACTCAGTCTGCAGCCAAAGCTGCACCAAGCCTCTTCCCATTATGCTGGGACGTCTCACCTCTGCAAGCCCCAGTGCCCCGCTCTGAAAGATGGGACCATTGGTGGCTCCCACCACAGCACTGTTTTGTGTAGCATGAATAAGAGAATATGCCTGAGGCATAGAGTGGGTTCCACATGATCCTCACATGCCAAGCCCTAGGCCAGGCCTGGTGAGCCTGGCTCTGTGTTCTGCTCCGTGTCATTGAATCCTAACACAACCCAGCCAAGGAGGTATGTAGGACCCCCAGGACCCAGCCAGGAGATTGGCTCAGAAAACTTAGGTGGTAGCTAAGTGTGCTGGCCACACCTATCATCCCTGCATTCTGGGAGGCTGAGGCAGGAGGATCACAAGTTCCAACTCAGCCTGGGTAACTTAGCAATTTAGGGAGACCCTGTGTCAAAATGAAATCAAATTAAAAAGGCTCGGGGGCTGGGGATTTAGCTCAGCGGCAAAGCGTCTGCCTGGCAAGCGCAAGGTCGTGAGTTCCGTTCCTGGTCCCGGAGAAAAACCAAAAAAAAAAATTAAAAAGGCTGGGTATGTCGCTCAGTGTGATAGCACTGGGTTCAATCCCTAGTACAAAGAAAGGAAAAAATAGGAAAAGAGAGAAGAGAAGAGGGGAAGAAAGGGGAGGGAAAAGAGAATTTGGTGCTCACACAGAGCGGGATAGTCATACTACTGCCATGACTCAAACGCTGTCTGTCCCCTACAAAGTCCTCATTCCACATGGCCTGTGTCCTTGGGCAGTGGCTGTGGTCAGGGATTCTATGGGAACTGGTAGATTTCAGCCTGAGCCCTGTGACTTCTCAGGACAGGAAGTGGCAAGAAGAATTTTGAAGCTGCTTCTGCTTTTGTGAGGCCTGGGGCCAGGCTGGTCCTGTCCCTATTCTTGATTTCAGTTAAGCTGAGACTCACACCCCATAGCATTACCCATTACAGAGGGCGAAATTCAGTGGGACTGAATACATTCACAGTGCTGTACAGCCATCTCCACCTCTATTTAACTGCTCAAACGTTTCCACCACCCCCAGAAGGCAACTGTAAGCATCCGCTCCCATTTTCCCTTCTCCATCCCCTTGGCAAGCAGCAGTCTGAGTCCTGCCTCCATGGACTTCCAACCATGGATATCTCATACAAATGGCCTCACACAGTCTGTGGCAGGGGTGAGGCTGCAGCGAGATCCCCTGCACTGTCTGCCCAAAACCCCACCTCTGGGCGGGTGTCCAGGCCTGGCTGTCTCCCCTATGGACCTCCTTGCACGTGGCTCTGTGTGCAGTGCGCTGGCCACCAGCTGCCCTAGCTTTGGCCTCTGTATGATGACCAACGGGATGATCTCAAAGGAGTTACTAGGCTGAGGGGCTTCTTTGCTACTGGGTCCCCACATCTCCCCGTATAGTTCAGTAGGAGAAATGGGGCTCCTTCTGGAGGCAAAGAGACCCTACTGATCAGAGGACAGGAGTCCCAGGACTTCTTTCACAGCAAGAGGAAAGAGAGAGGCTGTGGCCCCTGCATTTGGTCCAGCATGGGGCAGGGGGCTGCCAGGCCTGGGCGCTTTCTGCAATCATGAGCACCGGGAAAAGAGGCCAGCAAAGTGGTCAGTTGGGACTGGCTTGGGGCCAGTATCTTACGGGTGCATGAAGCCTGCTGCCCTTCAGTTTGGGCACGGCCCCCAAGATCAGTAACCCCCGGATACAAGGCTGGCCAGCGGGCCCTCTGAGTGGTCAGGGAGGGGCTGCACATGCCTGAGGCAGGCGTGAGCAGGCCTCTGTGTATAATCCAGCTTGTAAATTGCTCAGGGACTGTAGCTGAGAAAAGGGCCATAGAGCCGCGTGGTGTTATTATTTATGATAAAGCGCAGAGGTGCCTACCAGGGACTGGAATGGGCTGAGCGCTGCGTGCGGGATGGACGGCAAATTGAACTCCAATTTTCTGCTCCGCAGTCTTTGTTACACGCCACAAAGCGCCGGTACAGTAGGGTCACCAGCCTGATGGATGTGTGTTCTTCTTCAGCGGCAGGTTCCATCTTTCAGCCTCTGCGTGGAGACAGCGTCTCGAGCTTTGTTTTCCTTCCCCCTGGGCCCTGCACTGTCTCCTTTCCTGGGAACCCAACCCAGCCTGACCCAAGGGGAGATCAGAGCCTCATGTGCAGGTTGTCACAGACTCCCATGAGACCTGGCCCTCTCTGCTCTGAGCTTCAGATGAGAGAAATAAAGGGACAGTGATCACAACGCCCTTCCAAGTGTTTGGGAGGAGTCAGAGAGGAGACTGAGGGGCTCCAGACCACCGGCAAACTCCCCTTTCATGTCCCTTCTCCCGGAGCTCGGCTGCCTGACCTGACACTACAAAAGGGGCAGTGAGGAGAAACCAGTGCTGGGGTTAAATCGATCACCTCCCCTAGCACTGGTCTTCCCCTCACTTCTGTACACTATTAAGTAGTGGCCCTTCTCCCAGAGTGGGCAAGAGGAGAAAGAGGTTAGCGAGGATGCTACCCAGATTCTAGGACTGCTGGTCCACGCCTTGTGGCACAGCCTTCTGTGTCCTGTATCAGGTGGCAGCATCGTCAGCCTAGGGGGTGAACTCTCCCAGTCTGAGGCATGTCCAAAACACCCCTGGGCCACTGAGCCCATTTTCTGGGCTCCTGCTGGCCTGTGGGAGGCAAGTATCTCTCTATCACTAAATGGAAGGCAGCAGCTTAGGAGATGTGCAAAAGAATGGTAACCACGTGGTGACAGAGCTCACCTGTAAGGCACCTTCAGAGTAGTAGCACTTAGAAGAGTCACAGGGACAGAGACTGGTGACAAGTCCCCACAGAGACTCCAGACCCAGTCAGGCAGCTCTCCCCCAAAGCTAGCCTTCATCGATCTGTGGGACTCTCGGGTCCCAGCTGTGAACCTAGAGAATTGCTCCAAACGTGCTGCCCTGCCAAGTGTGGTCCGTGCGGCACCATCAGTCTTCCTCGGAGGAATTTCAGGAGTTAGTGAAGACATTATTATCACTGTTTTTACAGCTCAAATGAATCTGAATACACTAAAATGGTAATAGCACCGTCAGGCAAAAACATTCTAATCAATGGTCTAAGTTTAATCTCTGAACCCTCTGACTGCAGTGTAGGAAAGGGCTCCCTTTTCCCGTTAGTTGCAAAATACTCATCAGAAACGAGAACCATCTTTTTTCCACTCAAGGCTTGGCTACGTGGATCCAGCGGGGAGGCTCTGGCTGTGAGGCCCTGGCTATGAGGCCCAGGTTATGGGCAGGTTTGCAGAGGCAATGCCAAGCGGAGATGAGGGCTCTTTCTCTGCATGGGGCATTAGTCCAAACCCTGGCCCTCACCAGGCCTGTGAGGTAGGCAGTTATCATCCCATTTTTCAGAGAAGAGACTGAAGGCCAGCAGAGTTAGAGAGATGCCCAGGCAGTGCCAGACCCACTAGATTTGAGCCTGAGTTGCCCCATCGGGGTCTAATAGGGACATCACTCATGCAGCTCCTGGGTCTTACAATGGTAGACCTGGAAGGGAACTCAAAGACCCCAGGGACAGCCAGAGCCAAGAGGGAAAGACCGGTCAAGTTCTGCATCAGGTCCCTGGTGCACTCTTTCCTTCATGGGGCTGGGCTATCCTGCATGAAGTCAAGCACCCTGCTCTGGGAGAGAGGATGTTGGGGTGCTCCAGCTCATCTTTCTGTAAGGGACACATTAGCATGGGAGTTGCCACACAGGCAGCTGTGATGTGCATCCCCTATGTATAAGGCAGCCTCCAAAGATCGAGGGCCATGGGGAGGACACCAGGATAAGCGTTAGGGAGGACAGAGCACCTGAGCTTTAAGAGACGCCAGGCAGGGACTACAGTGGATCCAGTGTCTGTTTTCCCAGCACAAAAGGAAAGAAAGGGGTCCCAGGAAAAGAGAATCTCATGAGCAAAGGCCCCGGGACGTGGTGGCATGGTACATCTGGAGAAGGACTCAGGTTTTTCTCTCTTTCTCCAGCATACTGTATTCCATGGAATACGGGACATAAATCCCCATGAGCCACTGTATGAGTTTCTAGGTCTACCATGATAAATACTGCAAGCTGGGTGGCTTAGAACTTACACTGTCACTGTTCTGGGGGCCAGGAGCCTGAGATCAAGGTAACAGCACAGGTATTTTCCATCTGAAGGCTGGAGAGGAGGGTCCTTCCTGCCTCTCCCGTGTGCCTGCTGACTCCCAGCAGTTCCTGGTGCTCCTTCACTTGTGGACACCTGACTCCAGCCTCCGTGTCTGCCTTCTCATGGGCTCCCTCTCCCTGTGTGTCCCTGTCCTATGCTTCCTTTCCTCTTGGAAAGGCCCACACCCTCATCCAAGGCCCCACACCACTGCAGGGTGACCTCATCTTCACTAGTTACCTCTGCAGTGATCCTGTTTTCAAACAAGGTCCCATTCTAAGGCTCCGGGAAGAATGTGAGTTGGCGGGGGGGGGGGGTGTCACTATTCAACCCAGCACGGGCGTCACCTAGTCTCATTCTGGAGACGACTTGATGAACATCCCATGCCTTTACTAACTTTATCAGCACCTTTATAAGCATTGTCATGCTGCCAGGCCTTGTCATTCACTCACCATGCTCTTTTCTGAGCACCTCCTTTGCCCCGGCTCCTAGTGCTGGGGTACAGACACACAGGAGCCCCGGCCACACCCCTCTGGCACCCACATGAGTCAGTCTCTGTAACTTCTTGGCTGAATGTGCAAGGGGCCAAACCCAAGGAAGGCTGGGTGGTAGGGCCAGTCACACACACCTCCCTCCCCAGCCTGAGCCCTGATACTCACTCACAATTCCCCAGAGCTACAGAGAGGCTCCTTTGCGCTAGCTGCCTTGGTGGTCAGGCCCCCCTAATCAGATTAGATGTGTATTCAAACAAATTGATGATCTGTTCCATTAGATGCTTTTTGAACACGCTTTTCTGAGCGAGAAATTCATTCAGCAGCAGCTGTGGAGGCCGAGGCATAATTGATTGTTGCACCTTCCCGGGCCCCAGAGTCAGAAGGTGCTGGCTCCTGAAGGTCACTGGTGAGAATTAGATTAAGGAGGGCAAGAGCCTTCTTTCCTAGCTAATGAAGTACTTGGCATGCAGGCGGCACCAGGCTGAGCAGGGCCAGGCGTGTGCCAGGAGGCAGGGAGGCAGAAAAGGGGCATGAATTAGCATCTTATTTATGGGAACGTAGCAGGGAGAAGGGACAAGGGGCTGGGTTGTTCAGGACCCTGGCTGGGTGCAGGCAGGCATGCCAGGCATGGGGGTGAGAGGTAGGGGGACAGTGGGGAGCCCTGGGTCCCTTGTAGACGACACATTCGTGCACTCCGCGGCATGCCCCCCGAACATTCTGCTGGAGGGTAGGAGACAGCAGGGCCCAGGAAGGCTCCTCCTAGACCTACAGCCCCCTGCCCATGAAGCCCCCAGGCTTAGTCCCATCCCTCACTGAGATTTAGGTGGCAGAGGGGCCTATAGGAGCCCCAGCATTGTCAGACAAATACACAAAGATTTGAGTAAACCTCCAGAGACCCAAGCTGTCCCCACCCGAGTCCTGAGCCTCACCTGGCAGACTTACAAGCCCTCTGTCCAGGACCCAGTTCCTGATCCAGCTCAGAGCAGCATACAGGGAGCTGATCTTGACAATTGAGAGGAGGGCATTTCAGAGACTGTAAGTCCGGGAAAGGGATGGTTCTGAGCAGCAGGAAGTGGGTGCTGAATCAGAACAGCCCTGGCCCCGCTTCTCTCTACAGATCATCTGCAAAGGGATATATGACATGACACAGGGCACCCTTGAGGTGCCAAGCACTGTGGCCCCAGCTTTACACATGTGGGGTGTTCACCCCTCCCAGCAGCATCTGGGGAAGAGTTTCTGTCTGTCTCACTGATCAGACGGGTGCAGATTAGACTCAGCAGGTGAATTTACTCTGTGTCAGACTTTAGTTAGCATAGAACTAAGCATAGGTGCAGTTTATCTTCTTCCCCTTGGGCCTAAAAGCCAGACCCCTGGAAAGAGTGCTTCTCAGGGATATAAGTGGGGAGCCACAGATCAGCCTCCTGTTCTAAGGAACCCCAACCCTCTGCCTGCATGAGTACTATCTGACCTCCTTCATCCCCATTCCCTTCTGTCTGCACCTCACCAGCCCATCCCCCTGCATACCCACTTGAGGGGCCAGCCCCTCCTGGGACATTCTGCTCCACTGTCCTCCAGCCAACTCATCCCCACCCAGGTACCTGGTCACTCTCACTTCGGATCTGGTGCTGGGCCGTGACCTTGCAAGCTAGAGTAGAAATACCATATGATTTCTGCTGTGGCTTCAAAATCATTGCCAGAGAGAGGCCACCCATCACCCCATATGCCCCATCCCTCACTGCCCATGAGGCCATAGCTGCAGGTAGGGATGTGAAAGGTTGAACAGCTATAGAAGAAGTCCTATGTCTGCAACCGAAAGACCTGGAGCTCTGAATCCATGGGACCTGCATTATATCTGTGGCTGAGTCTAAGTACAGAACCTTTTCTGTGCATTGGTTTTCTCCTATATAAAATGGAGACCTGATAGTCCCTGTCTTGAGGTCTGTGATCCTTAACTGGGATGATGGACACAAAGTGTCACGTCGATAATTTCATCAGTACAGTGGGATAAAGGCAGCAGGAGTAGAAGCTTGAGAAGCGTTGGAGCTTGGTGAGAGGGGCTGCCCCAGCACCTACTCCCTTGGCCTATGATCAGCCAGGTCTTGAGTGTGCAGTCTCCCAAGCCAGGCAGCCCTGAGGAGGCCATGGAGGTCAATTCAGGTCAGAGATGGTGCTGCCAAGACCAGGAGAAAAGTTTGCAGACCTAGGGATCCCAGCCTCCAGCCCATTCCCAAGCATCCCAGGGATGTTCAGTTGGTTGGTTGAGCTGTTAAGCTTGGGAGGGAGCTGCGGGAAGAGGGCTTGGGAGGTTTCAGAGCTGGGGAAGGAATCTGTCTGCATGGTGCCCCCTGGAGCTTGCTCTGGAGGGCAGATGGATGTTCTTCCACCAGCGAGGTGGCTGGCAGAGGCCTCCTCCCCAGCTCCCTCCTCCCACTGGCCGGCATTCCCAGCAGAAGTGGCTCCATGGGAGGTGCAGTTCCCAGGGCTGGCTGGGCAGTCCAGTCCCCTAGAGGGCGAGATGGCAGCACCCTGGCCACTCTGGAGAAAGATGACATTATTTTGCCGGGGGCTGGAGGAAGGGGAAAAGTCTGAGCGGAGATTAGCTTCTGTATGGGACTATTTAACCCACAGCCTAGAGTCTCAGGATGACAATGGCAGCATTTAGTGGGCATATCAAAGGAAAATGGCAGTCGGTGGGCCTCCTGCCCTGTTGCAGGAAATGAGAAGGAAGCCCTGGGCTAAGACCTCTTGCTCGCTTCAGGAGGCGACTCTGCCTTCAAGGGGCTCAAGCTATGGTGGTCAGGGATTCCCCCCACAAGCCAAGTGACAACCCTAAATTATACACAAGAGGACCTGTCCTCTCCCCTACCCCCTGCAGAGCTACCTGACGACTGCCTACCCTGCACACACAGGGACCTGAATACACATGAGTACGTGTCTGATTGTCAACAAGTAATTCATGCCTGCAGACTGTGATAGAAAAGCGACGCAAAGGTATAGAGGAAAGTTTCCCTCCAACCCGAGTATGTGACTACCCTGTTCTCCCAGGAATATCTGTCCCTAGAAAAAGCCTGGATGTGTACCTGCAAATGGATTTCACACCAGGGGAGAAAAAGGCTTCTACCCAAGTGGGAGCCGATTTTGCACCCTGCATTTGTCGCTTAAGAGTAGTTCTCAAAGATTTTTCTGCGGCCATCTGCTCTGGCAAACTCTATTGTTGGAGGTACATTTGTTTCCTTTACCAGTGCCCTCTTGACAGACACTCAAGGTAGTCTCCGAACTTCTGCTGTCACATTCATCCGGCTCTGAAATGCTGCCATTCCATACATGCATCTGTGGAGGGGGGCTGCCTTGAGGAGCTGGGGAACCAGGTGGTGGGTGCATTTTGGGCTTTGATGGAATTGCCAGATTGCCCTCTGTTGATGACATACCAAGCTGCCATCCCAGAGGCTGTGTGCCAGCGTGCCTGTCTCTGCAGGCAGCCAGCCTCAGTATCACACTTCTACATCTTGGCTGAATGAGAGGCAAAAAAAATGTAATCTTACCGAGCTTCCCTTATCATGAGCCTGAGCATCTCTGCATGCATTCCACAGGCATCTGTGATTCTCTTCTCTGAACTGTTTATATCCTTTGCCCATTTTTCTATTGGTTTGTTAATCTTTTCCTTATTGATCTGTGGAAACATTTTTATGTCAGGAAAATTAACTCTTTGCCTATGATAAGAGTTGCAAATATCTTCCCCCCAGTTTGTCATTTGTCACTTCTTTTTGCTTGTGAGTTTTCTTCTACCCGTGTAGAATTTTCTCATCGTTGAAGGCATCAATCTGTCTCCCAACCATCTGTAGCTCATGTAGTACTTAGAAAGTACTTGGTGGATATTCTACCCTGCCAGGATTGTGTATTTTTACATTTCTGTGATTTTTTTCTAGTTCTTTTAGAATTTCATTTTCATGTTTAAAACACTGATCTCTCTAGCATTTATTTTGAGGTAAAGTGTGAGGAAGAGATTCAACTTTATTTTTTATTCCCAAATGGCTCCCTGGCTGTTCCAAAACCATTTGTTGAATAATTGATCTTTTCCCCACTGACATGAAATTCCATTTTCATAATGTATTAAAATCCCCATATCTAGTTAAGCCCGTCTTTAACCTCCTAGATAGTCCCATAGTTGGTCTATTCATAAAGACCACATTGTTTTAATTATTGGAGCTTTATAATATATTTCCATATCAGGTGCTAGCCTCCCACCATGACCATTCTTGGTTATTCTTTTGTATTTTTTATGTAACTTTTTAATCACTTTGTCTAGATAAAAAAAGTCTGTGTTTTGTTGTTTTTTGTTTTTTTTTTTTTTGGTTTTTTTGGTTTTTTTCAAAATAAGGTGACATTTAAAAGAATGCTATCTTTCTATATTGAGTTTCTACCCACACTTCTCCCCTTCTCACTGGGAGAGTAAAGGTAGCTATATTAGTCAGCTTTCTGTTTTGAGGGAACATACTTGACACAGAGTTTAAGGCTCATGGTTCTGAGGCTTCAGTCTATGGTTAGCTGGCTCCAAGGCAGAAACAGCCTGGCAAAAGAGCCTGGTAGAATAAAGCTGCTTACCTCATAGTGACCAAAAAGGAGAGAGACAAAGGAAAGAGCCAGAAAGAGAGTAAAGAAGGGGCTGGGGACAATAATGTACCCTTCCAGGTTATGCCCCAGTGAGCTACCTCCTCCTACCAGGCCCTGCTTCTGACAGCACATTTAGCTATGAAGTCACCAATGGATTAAGCCACTAATGAGGTTAGTGCCCCTGTGCTTTATTCACCTTCCAATAGCCCCATCTGTAAAATCATGAGCCTCATGGGAACATTTTTGCTCTAAGCCATAACAGTGGCTGACAGGGCTGGTGTGCACAGTTGCACAAATACATACTGCACCATCCTAGTACAAAGACTGGGCAGAGGGGCCAGCTCCAGCTAACATGATATAATCTCTTCAGAGCAATCTGCCCATCTGCATTTATGAACAATAGTAATAGTAGCTACCCCTTCTTTAGCATGCACCAGGCTCTGCTCTAAGAACTTTATTAATTTGTGCGATCTTCTTGCAGAGATATTCTGCCTTACAGCTAAGGAAACTGGGGTGCAGAGGTTAAGTAACTTTCCCAAGGTCCATGATTTGTACCATCCTGTACATTTGCAACACTGATATGCACAAATACGGATGTGCACAGGTGCATGCAATGACAGTCACAGATACACATGTGGACACGTAGACAACAGCAAACGCACACACACACACTGTTATTCCTACTGTCATCCTTTTCCCTTCCCACATCACGCAGCCAATCCCCCTATGTAATTATGTAATCCCTGTATCCAGAGGGCAGAGGGCACTGCAGAAAGGGGTGATATCCTCTCAGGGGACTGGGAAAGGAGCCTCAGTATCTTTTGTGCAGCCTTGGGGTGGTGAGGAGAGGGGACAGATGGGGAGCACCCAGCAAGGGGCCTGGTACCAATCAGGCCTCCCTCCCTTCTCCTTCCCTCTTCTCCAGCAGCTGCAGGAATCAGCCCATCCAAGTACCAGTCATTCTTCCAGACTGCCCAGCTCTCAGGTCAGGGGAAGAACGAACCAGCAAATGCAGACCTGGGAGCAAACTGCTCGTGAGCAGGTTCACAGAGGCAAGGGTCTCCAGGCACAGAGCGTATGTGTGTGTGAGTGTGTGTGAGTGTGTGTGTGCATGTGTGTATAACACACGCGCACACACACACTCCTGACAGTTGTGGCTCTGAGTCAGCCTTACATGGAAGGAAGGGATTTAATCACTCGGGGGCTGGGAATGTTATTGTTTTAAAACAAACGAGGGATGACAGCCGCGAACAGAGGGTTTTTAAGAACGCGATTCAAAGGGCTCTTGAAAGCTGCTGGAGAATATGAATGCGCCTTTGAAGTGAGAATGTGCCCATTTGTTACGCTGAGAGCAGAGCTGGCTGCCTTGAGGGCAGCGAGGCAGTCACTTTCCTTGGCAAAGGGGTGCCTGCAGCCTCAGGAGCCAGGCCACAGAGGCTCCAGGACCTAGACGCACAGGGCCAGCGGAGGGTGGTCACCCCTCTGAATCTACACTCTAACCGAGGTCCTCCCAACTGTTTTTAAGGCCAGTCTGCTCACGAGACAGTTGTTAAGGGCAGTGGAGAGATGACTGTGAGCAGGCAATAAAAAATGTGCCACTCAGCGGACATCAGTCAGGCAAGGGGGCCTTTGGGCGGCTCGCCTTCTCTGAGCCACCCTCAGGCTTGGGGCTGGTAATAAGTGTGGGAGTTCAAGAAAGAGACCCCCCCAAAATGCTGCAAGTTATGCATTCATATGATTAAGCCTTGGGGTCCAAGGTTTGGGGTACTGTGGGTCAGGGCCAGTGGCCTGGGCCCCAAAAGCCCACTGGGACATTTTTTGTAAATCCGTGCTTGAGCTCAGATGAGACCTGGAAACAAAGACTGAATGTGATCGTGGATGCCCCCTGCTTGTTAGAGCCAAGGATGAGAGGCAGGCAGGGTGCAGGGCTCCTGAGCTCAGCCTAGAGACAGGAGAGCCCCACTTCCTCCACCCCAAGTCGCCCTGATGCCACATGCCCCTTCCTCCTCTTCCTCCCTTCTTAAGCCAAAAGAAGAATGTCAGGTGGGTTTCTGCCCTCTAGGCTCACGAGGAATGGCATCCACCAGCAGGGAAGGTGAGGGAGGGTGATGTACCCCTCCCGGACATGGACCCCCACATGCTAGTCTCTGAGACAAAATGACTATTTGCAGAACACCCATGCCAAGGCAGGCCCAGGACCAGCATTTCAGCCCTTAATCTCATTTGGTCCGTACTGCAGCTATTTCTCCTCCATGCCCGCTGATGGAGATTGGGACTCAATAGAAGAAATGCTTCACCACCACCACCACCATACACACACACACACACACACACACACACACACACACATGCATGCACCTGGGAAGTAGTGGACTGAACAGACGGGGTAGTAGATGCTGGGACCCCCCCACCAGCCAGTGGCCTGGAGGTCAGGAACCTAGGGCCTGCAGCTTTCCTTGTGGATCTGAGAATGGGGATCTGCAGAGGGCACATGGACGTGATCTGGGAAGCCTGGACCAGATCCCATCTGCCACTTAGCCGCTATGTGGCAGGTCTTCTGTACACAGTGGGTGACCACTGGATGAGTTGTTGAGCGGTGCTTTCCGAACCGCACTTCCCCAAGCCATCAAATGCAAGGTGCAGGGCACACAAACTATCTGTGGCTTCCTCCCTGGTCCTTGTTATTCTCCCCTCCCTATCCCAGTTCATCTGAGTGAGGGGCCAGTCGAGTGCTTAGAGCTTTTCTCCTATCTCCAGCTGCGTGACATTGAGCAAGATTCTGACCTCCACCCACCAGGGCTTCTCTGCACCCTCTCTAAAATATGAATTATCATCCCTGAGTCAGGGGTTGCCACAGGGATTAAATGGGCAGATGTTAGAGCCCCTAGATCAACCAGGACTGGCCAGTGCCATGGACATCATTGCCAGATACTGGCTCCTGTCCCCAGCCTGGCCCCACCTGGGGAAGGCAGTGTCTCAGGGTAGAGCTTAGAGCTCTCTTTCTTCCTCTACTTCCTCAGTATTCTTTTATCTCTCTCCTCTACTTTTACTTTGGCCTGCTCTCCTCCCAGCCGGAGGGGACAGAAAGCTCCTCTTCCATCCAAAGCTGTTGGTCAAAGTGGTCCCTTGACCAGAGTGTGTTGCCCATGTCGAGGGGCCGTGGGGCTTATGATCTGTGGGCCTGAGTCAATTTAGAGGGTTCAAAAGACTCTGCAGAGAGGTGCAGCAGCCACTCGGCCCCACGCCCACAGCCCGAGCAGCAGCACTTCCCCTCCCCAGGCAGCTGTCCCGGTGTAAATGGGGAGGTTGAGGCAGGCTTGCTAAGGCCTTAGACGGCAGGAGCAAGCAACCTGGTGACGGAAAGACCCACTGAGCAGACCCTGCCCCTGATGCCTCTGAGGATTTCCCTAGCCTTGGGAAGCAGGATAGGGACTGCTGTCGCTTGCAGCTCTGTGAACCCACTGCTTTGTTCTCTGGGTGACATTTAAGGGGTGGCAGCGGAGGCGGCCAGCCTGGTGTGTATGTGGTAGAGGGAGGCAGAGTTCTGGGTGGCAGGTGAGGAGGACTCTGCTGAAGACCAAGCCCTGGAGTCACACTGACCCAAGTTTAAGTCCTCTCCCCCTCCCCCTCGAGGCCTAGGGCAGGTTACCTGGCTGCAGCTGCTCCCTCTGTCGTGGGTGCTAAATGAGCTAATGCAAGTAGCTGAGTGGGTGCTAACCGATGGCACTGTGTCCTTGTTTCCTGCAGATGATGTGTCCCCATATTTCAAGACGGAGCCCGTGCGGACGCAGGTGCACCTGGAAGGGAACCGCCTGGTGCTCACGTGCATGGCGGAAGGCAGCTGGCCGCTGGAGTTCAAGTGGCTCCACAACAACCGGGAGCTGACCAAGTTCTCCCTGGAGTACAGGCAAGTTGCATCGCCTCCCTGTCCTGATGGGAAACATCCAGGTGTGGGCCTGGCCACAGGCTCCCCGTCCGGTGTTCTTGGGCAGCAGAAGTGACACCGCTTACGCTGCTGACCCCAGCAGAGGATGGCTATCTGGTGGGCTGGGGATTCCCCATACAATGGTGGATGGGGGCTCACTGCCGGCAGCTATGGCTATGGCCAGAGCCCCTTTCTCATTTGTTCCTGAGAAGAGCCCTGCTATCCCAGGGGGCCCTGTGAGAGGGGCCTGGGTACCATGGGGCGGGTAGGGCACTCAGCGGCCTGGGGTTAGTAGGGGAGGAGACATCTTCTCTTGGGGGGACCATTCAGGAGGGGCATGGAGATTGTCTGGGTACCCAGACCTTATCACTCTATTTGTACCGGCTCCTGAGCCCTGGGCTTGACTGGTCCTTCCCTCCCCAGGGCATAGCCAATGGGGAGAAAGATGGGGAGTGGGAGCAGGGTTTTAGCAAGGGCAGGTTTGCCTCTAGCAATGTGAGCCAAGCAGCTATTCCCCAGCCCTGCCCAGCCACCAGCTTCCTCCTGGCCCTGTGCTCCCTCCCTCCTACTCTTATCCTCCCATCTCTGCCTTTTTTATTGGCTCCCAACCCTGTGGCTGGTGATTAATCCCCAGGCCTGATGTGCATAATCGGTTTTGTTGAGGAAACAAGATTGTCTTGCCCTGGGGATGTTGATACAAATCTGCCTCCGGGGACAGGAATGCAAATGAGAGGAAGGGCTTAATTGCTTGAAGACCTGTCCTTCCCAGACAACCATCCTTTCTTTTAGGAAGCAGGGAGGCCCGATGTTGGGGTAAACTGAGCCCCTAGGTCCTTTCTGCCCTAACCCTGGGCTGGGTCTACTGGTGTAGTGTGGCCTCATTGGCCAAGGAGGAGCAGGAGAGGCCAGGGCAGGATTTAGCATCTTCCCCTCTTGCATGGGGATAGCTAGACCAGGAAACAAGAGGTCCTCCATATTGGTTGTCCTGGGCCTTAATCTCCCAAGAGGAAGCCAAAGAGGGGGCTCCTAAAGTTGCCCATAGGAGAGCCTTAAGGGTCCAGAGCTGCTCCTGACCACTGCCTAGCATCCCTAGGGCCCTGACAGACTCTGAAGAGCCCCTGCATCCTTTTGGGTGGGGAACGTGATTGAATGGGATATCAAGACCTGGAAGATGGCCTAACATGAGGATAGGTGGGACCAGAGCCTTCTAGCCTGCCCTCGACTTCTGGGAAGAACCTGGAGCAGGATCTAGGAGGAGAAGAACCTGTTCCATATCTGATTCAGAGCTGATCATTTGGTGCCCTGCACTGCCAGGACACAAGGGTGGGTACCACACGGAAGCAGAGTATAGTTCAGCTCAAGGATCAGTCTTGCTTACCAGTAGAAGAAGCCACATTTGAAAACAGTCAGTTTTTGTCCCTAGAGGAAGTGGTCAGGATTCAACTGTTCATAATGGTAGCAATAATAATAATCATGGTCAGTGAAAATAATTCGTAAGGTCAGCACTATGATGCAGGCTCTGCGCTTAGGACACTGAATCTTACCAGCCATCCTGTGAGTAGGCACGGGCATTTTCCCCATTTTACAAATGAGCACATGAAACTTTGAGAAGTTCAAGAATTCACCCAGGTCCTACTGCTGAGCTGACTGCAGAGCTGGATTTCCCTTCCATCCACCACCCTGCCTCTCACGGAGGAAGGATTGCTGCAATCACTTCCTTAATGTGTATCCTGAGCAATCTTTCTGCTAACCGTGCTCTGCAAATTCTAGAAAACAAAGCAGTGGGGAGAATGCAAATATTCCATTTTATAGCTGTGTTGGGTGGAAGTCATTGGGGGAAATAAATGAGCCTCCACTCGGGAAGCTCCTCCTTTGCCTCCTCGCCAAAGGAGTGTTTGCTGCAATGGTGTGGCGGCAATCACACGCCTGAATGCGGGCTGGTCATTATGTTCCTCTAATCAAAAACTTGCTGTGCCCACAAGGCAGGGCTGAACCCCTCAGTGTGACCTCAGGACTCTTTGTTCGTGCTCCTGAAGGCATCTTCTTACCTCCCGCCACTCCCATATGGGGTAGCACATGCCCAACAAGCAGGCTGTGGTGGTTTCCAACTGGCCCCTTTCAGAGCTTCCTCTCCTGCAGTGCTCAGCCCAAATGCCTTCTTCAGTAAGCCTGTCCTGCCTGATTGCTCCCCTTCCCTTCCCTTCCCTTCCCTTCCCTTCCCTTCCCTTCCCTTCCCTTCCCTTCTTTTCCCTTCCCCTCTTCTCTCTCTCCCTCTTCCTCTCTCATCTGTCTCTCCACATTGCTCCCTCTCCTCTGTCCTTTGGGATTGTCCATAAGACATCCCATTACATCTCACCTTCTAATCACTGTAAATGAACCGTAAGGCTGAGGTCAGAGCCTCCCGAACCTTAGTGGCTCCAGAGACCTCAAGCCTTAGACTCTAGAACTTGACACTGCCAGGTCTTCTTCCCTCCAGGCTGCTCAACTGTACCTGCCTCTAGGTGCAGACTCTATTCTCCTGCAGTGAATGACCCTGAGAAGTTCAAGAGTCACAGACTGTAGCTGCTGACTTCAGACTAGAAGGAAATTCCCCGGAAGTTTCACTTAGAAAGTCCCAGGGAAGGATCCTGATTGGCTCAGCTCTGGTCATCTCGGACCAATCAGTGGGCAGCAGCTTGTCCTACCAGTACTGACCTGGCAAGCACCACGTGTCTACTCCAGGGCACAGGCATTGCCCACACTACAGCACATGGTAGGGAAGGAGGGAGGTTGTTGGCAGAAGAAAGGGAAAAGTGGTGGGCAGATAGAGGCCTCCTCTACTACACCATTCCCGTCCCCAAGAAGGGCCTCGCCCACAGCAGGCGCTTTTTTTTCCTTCTTTCCGTTGTTCCTCCCTCATTCCCTCTCTCTCTCTCTCTCTGTCTTTCTTCCTTGCTTTCCATTTTGAAAATTGTCAAGTTTTAGAAAAATAGTACATCTACACAGACGCATTCACTATTTTTGCTGACCTCTTTAAGAATTTGTTGTAGCCACTGTGTCTCCTCACTTCTAACTAGTGTTTTCTCAGGACAGGGCATTCTCCCCCAGAACCATTGCACAGTTCTTACATGCATTGGTCCAGTACTGCTACCTAACACACAGCCCACGTGCAGACTTCTCCATTTGTCCCACTGTCCACTTGTTTGACCTAATCAATGTCCTTTATGGACATGTTGCTGTTATTTGATACAGGATCTAATCAAGGACCACGCACTACTTTTAGATGTCAGGAATCTTTACAGTCCTTTACAACCCTTCTCCCGATGTGAATTTGTCCATCTGTACCCTCGTTTTTGGTAATAATATGACATGAGTGTGTGCACTTCCTGCGTCATACCAAAAAGCACGTGACGTCAGCTTGCCCCAGTGAAGATGTTAGGTTTGATCACCTGGTTGAGGTGACGCTTACCAGATGTCTCCATTGTCAGCATCTTAAGTTTGGGTCTCTCCCCCCCCCCCACTTCTCTCTCTCCTCCTCCTCCTCCTCTTCCTCTTCCTCCTTCTCTTCTTCCCTCTTTCCCTCTCTCCCCCTCTTTGCTTGTGAATATCAAGCCCAGAGAATGTGCATTGACCTACATCTCCAGCCCTTTTTATTATGACTTATTTTTTTATTTTGAGAAAGGGTCTCACTAAGTTACTCAGACTTGGCTGGAACTTGGCATCCTTCTGCTTTAGCCTCTCAGAGTACAGTCCTGGGATTGCAGGCCCGCTCCCCAGTGGATCTCCTTGCCTTTGTCGTTTCCGAGTGACGAGTGATGTGTGGCTTGAATATGCTCCTCCCCGGGAATTTCCATCCAGTGATGTAGCCTGTGGGTGAATCTTAGCTGAATCAGTTTTTTTCATGGCGTTTATGTTACCGAGATTTTCTTTCACTTCTCTTATTTATCAAGGTTTTATAAAAAGCTTTATCTTCTCACTCCCTGTGAAATAATTTAGTATCAGTGTGAACTCATGGGTTTATTTTTACCCAAATACATAGATATATATGTAAATATATATTCAAATATATGTATTTTTACTCAATGTGTTTTAATTAATCCATGTCATTTCATTTCAGTGCTCTTAATAACCCAGATTCAGCCAGTGGAACCTCTTAAAGCTGAATTACAGATCTTTTCAATGTATACTCATTAGATTTTGAGCACTTTCTTGGTTTTGGCTGAACAAAATGTTCCAGGCTCACCTTTTAATAAATGCACATGGAAATTGGATTATGTAGGAGGCTGGCCAGCTTGACACCTCATGGCTCTCTGGCTACTCCTTGATGCTGAGGGCTTCCTAGACTTTTATAAACCCCAGGCTTTGAGTAAGATGATGGTGTCCAATTTTCAGGCAAAGAAATGGCTAAATTTACTCAGCAAGTTGGAGAAAATAAGATTAGAAGTGCTGCCATAAATTTAACTGTGTTTCCCATCCTGAGTCCCAAGGAGGAAGTTCACACTCGAGGCCAGTCTCTGAGAGTCTTTATTCCTGGCAGGATTTGTAGTCACATGGATGTGGTATGTGGGCATGCTCGTATGTGTGTGTGTGTGTGTGTGTGAGAGAGAGAGAGAGAGAGACAGAGACAGAGACAGAGAGGCAACCCTGCGTATCTAAGTACAGTCCAGCATTGCTTAACATTGGAGAATTCATCACTGAGCAATTTTGTCATCATGGAAACATCAGAGTGCACTTACACAAACTTAGGCAGTGTAGGTGAATCAAATGACCTGGTCTTTTAATGCCATCAGGAGCCACGCTGAACAAAGCTGTCTGAGGCTGCTGCCAGCGTTAACAGTGTACACTCTTTTACAGTGAATTTTTGTATTGGTAGAAGAAATAACTCTAAAATTGTGGTAAAAGTATAGTATAGTAAATACACCACTCACACAGTCATTTACTATCAGGTGTCATATGGTGTGCATCATTGTATGTGCTATAGTTTTGTACAACTGGTAGTGCAGTGGGTGTGATTACACCAGCACTGAGCTACAATGTTATCTTGGCCATGGTGCTACTCTGTGGTGAGAATTTTTTTAGCTCCATTTTAATTTTATGGAACCACTGTCGTCTATGTGGATGGAAATGTTGTCATGGGGCACATGACCACAATGTGACAGTGGCAAGCATGGGGGTCCACATCCATCGATGGTGGCAGAGACTTGGAGTTAGGCTGCCTGAGTTCCTTCCCTCCTCCACTAGCCCTGTGGCCTGGGCAGCAGTCACCTGGACTCTAGTCTCTTCTTGGAACAGGGCACAGTAATGCTGGGGGCTGTGCAGGATTTCATCAACTAAATGGCTCCTATAGAGATTGTGCAACTGTCGGTCTTGATCAAGTCATTGGACAATTTGACTGCAAACCCAGCTGAACTCATGGTGCAGATGAGTCTGTCTCCTCCATGGGGTCACCTGGGGCTCTGTCTGCCTGTTCCAACCTCCTGCTACGGCCCCCAGCCCTTCTTAACGAACTCTTCTTCAGACCTGGATGTGGTCGCACACACCTGTTATCCCAGCATTCAGAAGGCTGAGGCAGCAGGATCTCAAGTTCTAGCCCAGCCTGAGCAACTTAGTGACTCGGTGAGACCCTGTATCAAAGTAAAAAGTAAAAAAAAAAAAAAGTGGGAGGTTGGGTATCCAGCTCAATGTGAAAGCCCTGCATTCAACTGCCAGTGCCACAAAAAACAAACAAAAACTCCACTTTGGCAAGTGCTATGAGACCTTGTTAGTGATGAATCTTTATCCATTTTAAACCCAGCCTTATATTCCCAGTTTGCAAAACAAAATGGCTATGCAATTTGAGAAGTAGCCTTGGGGACAGAGTGAAATCTGACTGTAAAAAAATGAGATCCTTTCCTTCACATGAATGGGACACTGTCTAGAAAGGCCTTCCCAAAGTCCTTGGCCCCATGGCACCCCCTCACCTGTAATAAACGCCCAGGGGATACTGTGTGCTGTGTCTGGATGGATAGGCTCTCACACATCTGTGAGAGTGTGGGAGTGGATTTCTTCACAGCCTCATATGCACTTTCCACTGTTCTGAGAGTGTGTATCTGCTGCACGCCAGGGGTCAGGTGAGTCTCTGACCATGTGGGATGGGAGCCCCACTGGGACGCTTCTGGAGCCGCTTCATCAGTTAGTGTCCCCACACCCCCCGTTCTCAGCTTCCCTCCCCTCTAGGAGCCACCTGCTAGGCCGAGTCAGTCCAGCATCAGTTTACATGCATTGCACCTGCAAGGGCCGTGGGTGGTGTTGTCACCCTTGTCCTTGTGGCCATGTCCTGCCAAAGTCATCAATCAGGTACATTGCCCCACCTGGGGGAGGCCTCCTCCAATAGTTATCTTCACACTTAAACAGGAAAAAGGGTGAGATGAGTGAGGCATGCACACGCGCGCGCACACACACACACACACACCTAGAGAAACATGTAGTCAGGTTTGTATGCAAAGTAGGACCGATGCTTCCCGAGGCACACTTGGTGCCAGATACTTTACATACCTTATCTCACAGTGGCTCAGGGCAACTGTTATCACCCTCATTTGCAGAGCAAGGAGCCTGGCACTCAGGGAAGCCTGGGGTCACCCAGAGAGCAGGGGGGCAGCACATCCGAGAGGTCCGCGGGGTCCCAGTATGTTGTCTTTTCTGCACCTTGGACAGGCTTCTCTGTCCTCACCCTGTCACTGGGTGTCCCCTCTGCCCCAGCGCCCCTTCTGAGGGGCTGACCAAGGCTGCCTGGTGGATGGAAGGGAAGCTGGGTGAACCAGCCCCATGCCTGGCCAGCATCGCTGAAGGCAGAACTCACAGGCACAGCCACATGTGAGGACAGCCCATGTGCGCAACAGCCCCAGAGGGGACCCAGACAAAGGCAGGCGACGCACGCAGGGCTTCTGGCAGGCTTTGAAGGAAAGGCTGAAGCGAGGCTCTGCAGACCAACAGCTGTGTCTCTTATTTCTCTGACCCTCTCTGGCCTTCCTTTCAAAGTGAGGGCCAGCCACAGAGGCAGACACCTGAGACCGGCAGGCCTGCAGAAGGTGCTGGAGCCCATGGCAGGTTGGTGGCAGGAACCGGCCACGTTCTCATTGGCAGCAGTTCTGGGCCATTGGTGCAATTACTATACAGTGAAGGATTATAGTTCATACAGGTTCAGCAACTTGCCCAACGTCACACAACAGTACAAGCAGAGCCAGACATCACTGGGGTTTTTGGACTCCAGGCCTGCATTCCTCTCAGCTCTGTGCTGCTTGGGGATGCTTGTCCTTTGCTAGAGCACTTATAGGTCGAGCCTTTTGGGAACTGACTCAGCTAGCCTCCTAAATCGGTGCAGAAGAAATATTCACAGCTGGCACACAGACTTTTCCTCTACCTGGCCCTGTTTCTTCACTCATTCACAAACTCCCAGAACACAGGGACTAATGACTTTCCTCGTGCCAGGGCCAGACAGCCACTTTCACTTAGGGTCCCGTTCACATCACAGAGCCTGCAGTGGGGCCTCCTGATGAGGGAGGCGAGGGAAACTCTGTTTCTTGGCCAAGGGCTGAAGCCACAGAGCAGAGACAAGCAGCTCGAGGTGCCTCCCTGCCTGGCGCAGGGCTGGCCACAGGGGTGGTTAGTATCCAGGGCGGTGCAGGAGGCAGATGGGCACAGATGACTCCTGTGAGCACCTGGGCTGAGGGAGCTGGGGTGGTTGCTGGCAGAGGCAGCCCTGGGCCCAAGTGGGGAGGAGCCCACAGGCATGGACAGGTGGAGTGAGAGAGAGGCTGTCCTGGTGGAAGGTGCTGGTAGCACTCTGTCCTCGCCACACAGGTCTGTGGCTGTCATGTGACCGGATATGGTATAACCAGGACAGCAAGATCTCCCCTCACACAGGTGGCCGCAAAGTTAAAAGATGACACTGGTGCTGATGGGTGCTGGTCTTGACGGGTGCTATCAGGGAACCCACACGCCAAGAAGATTCCACTGAGGCTGCCCCAGGCCCAGGGAATCAGCCAGAGCTGGAGGAGGCAGGAGGAGGGATGCTGGGGACACACTGGGGCCAGAGGAGCTAGAAGACCAGTGTGCGGGGAGGTGGGGAGAGGTGAGATATCAGAGCCTAGATCAGGGCCAGGACCAAGGAACTTGGTTTTCCTCCAGAAGCTCTGTGGAGGCCTTGATTTGTCCTTCCCAGGGAGAGGAGGAGGTCGGATGCATGTGCAGCATTTTCTGTGGCAGCGGGTAGGAGGTAGGGAGCAGTCGGGAGCTGGGCTGGCCTGGCCCAGCAGGGGAGTGGTGGCTGGGCCATCCTGGTGACAGTGGAGGTGGAGCCATGATGGGCTCAGCAGGCTTTGTGGTCACTGGCTGGGGTTTGGGGGCGGGGGGGAAGGAGGCAGTGGTGAGGCTGTGGTGAAGGAGACCCTGGGAGGAACCTGTGGAAGGTTCTGGGCTCAGTCCTGGGCATGGTGAGCATCAGGGGGAGACGTCAGCAGGTGGCAGAGGAGAACACTAAACTGAAGATTCTAGTTTAGGAACCATGGCACTTGGCACAGGGGGAGGGCAGGGGGCGAGAGTGGAGATGGCACCAGGGGCAAGGGCTGGCAGGTTCCAGAGGGTGACAGATGAAGCAGTGAGAGCCAGCCCTGCAGAGCACAGGCACTGGGCCGAGAGGAACGGGGAAGTGGGAGATTGACGCCCATGGAAGAGAGGGGCTTCGCAAGGACCAAGTGACCAGCGGTCTCAGCTGCTGCTGGACACAAACACTGAGCTGGGTTTAGGGCCATGGAAGCTGAGAGACCTTAGAGGGGGCTGAGTTGAGGAGCCCTGAGCACACACAGGTGGCATCCAGGAGCTCACGGAGGAAGCGCTGGCACTTAGTGCTGGCCCCAGATGGCCGCAGGAGACACCGCGCAGGAAGGGTGCTTCTGGCTGCATCTCTAGGTGCTGCTTCGTCTTCCGGGGATTTGAGTCAAGAGAGCCGGAGACCCTGTCCTGCCCTCTTCCGGGATTAGTCCGGGATTCCTTTACGAAAGGGCTGGGCCAATACTTCTTGACCATCTCTGCCTTGCTTTGCACGCAAGCCCACCGCGGGCTCTGTGATGTGAAGGTGTCCTTACACACCTTTGCTACCTGGTGTGTCTTCCACAGTTTGAGAGGCGTCTGTCCTGTCTGTCCTGTCCCTGACTCACTCCCTGTGTGGCTTTGAGCTGCCACAGCTGCCTGGCCTGTGAGATGGGAACACCAAAAGTAACAGCTGCCTCCCAGGCTGGTCATGAATGTCTTGCAAGATCAAGTGCATAGAGTGGTGTCTGGTCCCTAGTCACTCTCCAAGTGGAAAAGGCCCTCTCAGCGCCGCCAAGAACACGAACATGAGCATGACACTGCCCCCCTGACCGCCCGGCTCCTCCTAGGGGAGAGGCTTTTCCACTTCCCTCCCAGCCACAGCCTCCTCTTCCTCCGCAGAGCCTCCTTCCATCTGCCTGCTGCCAGGCTCTGAGGAGATTTAGCCCACTTCTGCTGAGAGCTTGGACATCTTGTCTGAAAATTGAAGGCTGACAGAGAGAAGGCTGAAGTGCAGGAATTAGTTATGATGGACATAAATTGAATTTTAATAGAGATGTACGTGGCACAGAGCCAGTGTACTCAGGCAGAGGGAAGGTAGTAATTAAAAGTTAACGAGTTTAGAAATGTTGTGATCCACTGGGAGGGGTGGGGGGGGAGCCCCCAACCCAACGCACTGTCCTTCCCTTGACCCAAGGCTGGCTCCTCCACTCCTGGAGACCCAGGGAGTCAGAAACATTGCAGAGTCCCCCTCTGGACCTACGGGGCCCAACTTCTACAGCAAGGGTGACAGTGCAGTTTGAAGAACATGTCAGTCTGCAGCCCTGTACTGCCTATGAGGACAGCAACAGCTGGGACAGGGTTTCCCAAGCACTGTGGAGCTTGAGTAGGAAATCTCACGGCCATAAGGGACCACCTGTGCACCATGAGGTGTTTAGGGGCATCCCATGTCTCCATCCCCTAGGTGCCAATAGCCACCCCCTGCCCATGTGATAAATAAAAATGTCTCCGGGCACTGCCTACTATACCCTGGAGAACATCACCCTCCGTTAAGAACCAGTGTCCTACAGCCAGGCACTGGTCCCCTTGGGTCTCCCAGCAGGAGCCAGAGCTGCCCTTCCATGAATAACTGTCCTGCCACACTGGGGTCAGCATCCTAGCTTGGCATGGGCACAGTTGGCCTTGCACAGGAGGGACGGAGCTGACTGCCCACCCTTGGTTCACCTTTGGGTGACGGAACCCATCCTGCATTCCCCAACCTGGAAATGGTTCGAGCTGGCCTTCTCTGGCTAGTCCTACTATAGGCTTTGGCAGGAAGGTGGGGGCCATTAGTGGGAGAGGACACAGGCTGTGCATGTGGATCTTGGCCATCTGTGGCATCCCCAACCCAGCCCCCAGAAATATTTCCCATCGTGCCCCTAAACTCCAGCCCATCCACCCCCTGAAAACCTCCTCTGTTTTCACAGGTTCTGCCTGGACCAGAGGGGCCCTGGCCCTGCTCAGAATCTGCCACTGGGGCAGAAAAAGCCAGAGGAGGCAGATGGGAGGGAGGAAGGTGACAGGAAGGGCCTCAGAAGGTCAGGGCTGGTGGTGGGCAGCAAGAACACAGCTGCTCCTTGCGCCTCGGCTGGACGTAGCGATGATTATGTCAATTAAAACTAATAAGATCAGAGTGGAAGAGGACAGGCAAACAAGGAGGCTAAGGTCTCTAAAACCTCAGCTGGCTTGGTTTCCATAGCAACCCATTTTCTCACCCTCTCCTTAATGGGTTTTGGGGAAAAAATGAGGTTCCGGCTCCCAAGGAAGGTGGGGATAGACAGGGGTTTCGCCTTGCTGGATCTGAGTCCAGGGAAGAGGGTGCTGGGGTGAGGGGGAAGTGGGTGCCAAGGGCCCTGATAGAGTCACACAGCCACAGAACCTGCCAGTGGCTTCTAGGCCGAGGCCTTGGTTTTACAGCTAAGACACCAGGGTCCTTGGTGACAGTGGCTTCCGGAACAGGATAGGAGTTAATGTCAAAATTGGATTTGAAATCCAGGCCCTGCAAGTCTCCAGTGGGTGCTGCTCAGGTCCCACTGGGATAGTCAGCTGGGCGGCGTTCTGTAACAGAACCCTAGTCAGGCCGGGCACCTGGGGACATGCTGGGTTCACCTCATGGGGGTGGAATGTGTTGTCACACCTGGCCCCACGGGTCAGAGGGTCTGCCCCCCTCACTTCCTTTGGACATCTGCTGAGGTCCCTCAGTGTCCGCACAGGTTCACACTGGGGCGTTACAGCCCTGACGGTGCGGCAGGACAGGAGGACATTCCCATGGAGCCACGGGTTCCCTCTGAAGCCGTGTCCACAGCCAGCTCTGCATGTCCGCACGTAGGGGTGCACAGCCCAACCCCAGCACCACACCCCAGCCGCATGCAGCTTCATTCTTGTTCTCACTTCTTGCTCCCAGCATGGAGGTCTAGAATGCAAAGGTACGCGCGCCCAGCCCACGGTCTCCTTCACCCTCATTGCCTCCCACTTCTCGGCAACTGGTGCTTTTTGCATGGCCAATCCCAGCAGCGCTGGGGACGGAGGCTGCACCCGCAGGCTCCCCAGAGCATGCAGTGCAAAACATGCAAATCAGTACTCACCGCAGCCTTTCATGAAAGGCTCCCGAGGAAAGCTCTTCTCTGATGAACTGAGGCTATTTATTTCCACCACGAGGAAATTTAACAGGCAAATTAAGACGGGTTGGATCATTCATCACCTGAAATTGACATATTTGGATTGAGCCCAAATCTCTGGTAACCATCACACAGAGACGGGCACAGGGTGTGAGAGGCCACAGATCCATGGGTAGGAGGGGGTGGGGGGCCTATCGGAGGCACATATGCTCCTTATCTGGCTACGTGTAAGTGAAACGAGCTGATGAGCGCTGTTTCTTCCCACGCAGCTAAGCTGGAGAGCTGGCTCACCCTCAGGATCCCCATCCTTCCCCTCCCGGGTTTTCCTGCATATCCCACTCTGGCACTCCACCCCCACTTAACCAGGAGCTGGTAATGACCCTACTTCCTAGGGCTGCCTGCCCCCGACTCCCACCACTACCCCTCAGACCCCTAACCCCACAGCATTCTCTAGCTCAGTATGAACAGGGGTGCAGGTGAGACCCTGGGCACTGGGGAGCCACAGAGGGCTCAGGAGCAAGGAGGCCAATCTCCTGCAGAATGAGGAATGCAAACCAGAAAAGACAGTCTTCCCAAAGAAGATTGGGCACCAGCCTTGGGAACAGCCCACAGCATGCCAGGGGCTGCAGCCATAGGCTGCTTCTCTATATTTGAGCCCATGGGAATTGGGGGAGGCAGAGAGTATTCTCCCTGTCTCACCCAGGCCATTCTCTCCAGACAATTATCTACCCCTAAACTTGATGGCTTAACCAACTGTGATTTATTGTTTTTCTGTTGGGCTTCTCAGGCTGTCCCATGAGTGTGTTTGTGGCCATACACTTGGACTTGCTCCTGGAGGAGCTGGGGCTGGGTGTCTCTCTTCATGGAGTGCATCTTCTTTCAGGGCTCAGAGGTCTCAGAGGATGAAGGTAGAACCCACAAGGTTTGTGCTTCAGAATGTTCTGCTGCATTCTGTGGGTGAGAGCCAGCCACAAGGCCACCCCAGTTGGAGGCCTGGGAAATAGACTCCACTTCCTGGTGCACACTGTTGCAGAATAGTGGAGCCATATTTTTCACTCCCAAGTCAGCGCTCGGGTCTGGCTGGAGCCCAGCAGCCGTAGCTATCACCTTTTCCAGATGGTGGCTCCCAGGCAGGTCCTCGGGGCCTCATTAACATGGTTCTGGTCTAATTCTCCTCCGAGGTGTCTCTGAAGTCACCTGCCAGGGTGACTTTGGAGAATCCAGAGACAACAGCTTAGGACAGAAAGTGCTGGGTGGAGGCCAGAGGTCAGGGGTGATGGCAGTCATTCTGGGGCCAACTGCCCAGGTCTGAGCAGATGTTGCAGAGGGTAGAAAGAGTAGCCCAGACTGGGGCCCAGGGCCATGGAGAGGCCACTGTCCCAGATCTTAACCCCTGGCAGCTCCAGCTTAGGCTCTGTTTCCAGGCCAACTAGCTGAGCAAGTGTGGCCCGGATGAGTGGCCTTGGGCCCAGTGTCAGGTGGGGATTGTGAGATAGGACTGAGAAAAATGCTTCCTTCTTTCAGGACAGATGAATATGTGACTAAGAATAGCACCAGCCAGGCGAGGTGGCACATGCCAGATTCCAGGATATGGTACTCAAGGCTGAGACAGCAGGATCACAAATTTGAAGTCAGCCTGCGCAACTTAGCAATATCACATCTTAAATTTTCTTTTAAAAAGGACCGGGATGTATCTCAATGTTAGAGTGCTCACCTAGCATGGACAAGGTCCTAGTTTTGATACCTAGTACCAAGAGGAGGTGAGGAGCAGGACCAATAATAATAGTGGCAGCTGACTAGAGTACACACTACACGCATACCACATGCTTACACCAGGTCCTACCCTAAGCACACTTCATGTCTTATCTCACTTAATCCTCACAGTTGTCCATGCGTCAATCATGCCCATGCAGGCTGGAGCTACAGAGTGATGGTTAGAACACAAAATGTACAGGCAACTGGCTGGGACTCTGCCACCTGCTGGTTGTGTGACCTTGGGCAAGTTACTCATCTTTTCCGCCTGCCAAATGCAGATATAATTAAATCTGACCTCAGGGCAATTAGTCAGAAGTAAATGCACTATCACATGGAAAGTGCTTACAACAGTGCCTGGCTCACAGTAGTATCTACTGTTATCACCGCTATTTTATAGATGAGATGGAAGCAGAGAAGTTAGACAACTTGCTCAAAGTTACAGAGCCAGTAACACAACCAGTACCCTTCCTCCTCCACTGTGCTCACCAACCTTTAAAGCAGAGGTACTGACAGGGAGTAGGGCAGGATGACTTGAGTGATCTGACCTGGGTCATGTGGGGCTTTAGGGACTGTTCCTAGGTGTGTGAGCCATCAGCCTGCCTGGGTGTGGTTTGTGGAACACCCGTTAGGTGTTTGTCAAAGCATCAGGTACCCCCAGAAGTCAGGACACAGCCAGAAAGAGTAGGAGAGAGCGAGTGTGTGTGAGCATGCACAGGTATCAGATCTGAGTCCTGGGTTGTGACGGAAGGCCCACAGCTACTATAAGAATTTAGCTGTGGGCTCACCCAAACCAGGACAGTGTGGCCAGTTCTCATGAGCTCGGTTCACTCTGAATATGAATTTCTCCATCCTTTGTACTCTTCTAGGATTCAAAATGGTCTTTTAGGGAAAAAAATTAAATGAAACCCACATACAGATTCTGTTTTGTTATTTTCCAGCCTTGCTGGCCAAATTAAAGTCGGCCACTCCAGCTCTGCTGGAGCAGAGAGAGATGGTCAAGCTCAGGAAAAATGCACTCCAAATTCAAACCCAGTTTCTCCCACTGAACTTCCAATGCCAGGAGTGTGGGAAACCCCACCCACCACAACCCCACACACCAAGCAAGCGATTCTGCATTAGACTTCCTCTAACCCCATTCTCACACTGTCTATGTAGAGACAGTGTCAGATCCCTGTATTGAAGGTTCAGTCCCCAAAACTGTACACACACACACACACACACACACACACACACACACACACACACATGAAATGTCAGTCACCAGCCCCAGGAGATTTTCCCTGCACTTCTGACTACTGTCAATGGGGGTTTCCATGACCCCTTCCAAAATGTGGCTAATTTCTTAGACCAGCTCTCAGAATCAGAGAAACACTTCCATTCACCAGTTTACGATAAAGAATATTACAAAGGTTACATATAAAAGGTACACTAAGCCAGATACAGAAAGCTTCAGTATCCTGGCCACCACTCTCCCACACACTGAAACTTCCATGTATTAAGCTACTGAGAAACTGTCTAAGTCCCAGCCTTCTGGGTTTTCATGCAGATTTCTTTGCATGGGCATGATTGACGCATGGACAACTGTGTAGAAATATGATCAAACAAAAGGGTGCGAACTAGTAGACTGAGAGGGGAAGTTAGTGAGGGCTATGTGCTCAGATTCTTCTTGGCCTCTCTGTGTATCATTCCTTTTTCCCAGGTATGGATCAGGATCTTCTGAAATGGGATCTTATCATTTGCTGTCAAATAATGCCAGAGAAAGAAAGGGAAGATTGGAGTTTCTATGACCTACCTTAGAAAGAGAAATTCTAATCTATAGCCTGCTCTCGGGAAGGAGATATAGGACAAGAATGATGGATAGGAAGATATATATAGATATATAGATATAAAAAATGAGGTATGATCAAAATATATGGTTAATGTTTAAATAAAAAATACTACAGTAAAAGACATTGCTGTTAGTTCCACTCAAAATATTCCATTATCCCATCATTTTTGCCATTTTCTGAAGCAGTTCTAGAAGTCCTCTTTTGTGTCTCCAAGAGGTGTGATCAAAACTACAGTAAATGCTGCTGCTGAGGGCCATCCAATGGAAAGGTAGGCAGGTAGAAATATAACAGTGTGTGCTCATCCACCGCGTTCACTGGATGTGGCACCTTGCGATTTCTAGCTCATTCCCAAAGCCAAAAGGACCATGAAAAGTCAATGTTTTGAATCACCTCAGGACATCAAAGCAGCCACAACGTGCAGCTAAAGACACTCCCAGAAGACAACTTCTCGAACTGCTTCAGAATGTGGCAGGAATGAGGGGATGTGTTTGAAGTGAGAGGGAGGATTTTGAAGGGGAATAATGGCAGGATGTCTTTCACTGTAATAGTTTTTAAACACTCACCATGTCTTTAATCACTTAGGTACAGCTCCCCAAGAGGAGAAACTCAGCCACACCTAATGCTGTATTGCAGGTGGAGTGAGCCTACCCTGACCTCAAGTCAGGTCTGACCTCCTCACACCCCCATACCCACGCTGCCAACCATGGGCACTGCTGGGTGCCCAGGGAGGCCTCTTCCCAGCTTCTCTCCACCTGCTGGGCGAGTTGCCGGAGCCTCTGGGACACTGTGGTTCATCCTCAGGCTTATCAGCTGCACTAATCCCACAAACATCTGGCCAGGGGAAATCAGGAGCCTGGGGAAGACCAGGGAGCAAGTCTGGGCCAGGCAGGAAGCACAGGCCAACTGGGCAGAGCTTGGCAGGTTCACACCATCGAGATTCACCCAGAGCCTCCCCGGTACCCCCCTTCACATTAATGCTTCCACTGCACATCCAGCCTCTCCCTGTTCTGTGTTAATTAGCTTCTGTGCTTTATGATAGTTAAAGGGGCTGTGGCAAAGTCATTCCGGCCCAAAGATGACCAAATATTTGTTTGTTTAAGTTCCCAGGGGTTTGGAGATGCTGAGGGCCTGGATTTTTGACTCCTTCCCCTCCTTCCCCAGGGAAGCCCCCCTTTTGCCTTGGTAGCTAGTCACAGGAATGAATGAATCGGGAGTGGAGCTGGGTCCGTGCAGTTGTAAATAGCAGCAAGAGCAGTAACATTTTCACCTGGATGGGAGGAACAGATATCACCATGATGCACAGAGATGATGGGGTCACTACTCTTGTTGGCAGTATGAATGTTAGGACTCAGGGCTCAGCAGCGTCTGGCACATTGTAGGCACTCCAGGAGGGGTGGAGTGATTCATAACAATAATAACCTACCTCGGTACAGAGTCCTGCCTACCAAATTTCAAGCATTGTGCTCAGCAGTTCACATTCAGCTCTGCCGTAATAAGATACACATATTTTGTAAATATCCCCCACGTGATGCAAAAGACCACAGTGCTTCTGGGGAAAAGGAGCGAGGGGTACCACACTCAGAATCTTCATTAGCAACACATAAACAAAAGAGGAATCTAATAAAGACGACGGCATAATTTTACCCACGTAAAATGGTTAAGAAACGCATCAGTGCTAAAATACATGTGATGCTTTTGCCTTTGTTTGTGGGAGTGGTCGCTGGAAGGACTGCAGCCCTGAGTTACTGTTCAGTGGTAGCGAGAAGGCTGTCTGAAGTCCAGCTGTGATGCCAAGCATGGGTGGGTACCACTGCAGTGGCCTGAGGACACCGGAGGGGACCGCGTTTTGTGCCTTTTATGCGTCACTATGTGCCTCAGTTCTGCAGAGTCGGCTTTCTGTACTGCCCGAGCATTTCCTGCAGATAAGACCGTGCAAAACCAAACACAGAAGTAACAATGCTCATGTTGTTCTCTAGTCTGCTACTGCGTGGACAAACGAATGTTTTCAAAGCAAGCCTCAGAGCAGAAGGGCCTATTCTTGTACTTTCTGAGACAGACGGGCTGCCTGAGGTCTCACAAGATTTGATCCCGGGTCTGAGGTCACATGCTCTGAAAGTGGTGGAGCTGGGAGTAGAGGCAGGTTGTGTGAGGTCCCTTCAGGGCTCTTGAAGACTGTGATCTCTTGGGACTATCATCAGAGTCATCTGAGCGATGAGGAAACTGAGGACTGACAGGGCAGCACGCTGCCCCTTGTCATCACCTGGAACTGTTCAACTCTGAAACTTCAGTTCCGACCTCCTGCTCTCCAGCCACTGTTCTGTGCATGTGAATCAGCTGTGAATCACCCTGAATGCAGATCCTGCTCAGCGGGTCTGTGGCGGAGCCACACACCTGCAGTTCTGACCGGCTCCCCACCATGGTAGCAGGCCATGGGTTCCCCAGGCCATAATGAGTGACCAGACTGGGAAAAACTTCAATCTCTGGGCCAGTCCTTCCCTCGTGTCCATCTGCCAGCTCCTTGCTGGCTGTTTTTGCCTCCCTGGCCACTGACCCCAAGCATCACATCCTGCCAGAACCTGCAGCTCCTCTTGCTTTGTGGCCCATCTCTCATGGCTTCCTGGAAGCACCTTAGCCTCAGGTCACCAAGCTCTCAGCCTACCTTGCTTCTTCCAGGAGGCGACTGGGCCCTGCTGAAGAGAATCAGTCACCTGTGCAGACGTTACCTGCATTCCCACTCCAGCTCTACCTCCAGCTCCTGCATTCCCACTCCAGTTCCTCGCTGTTTTAGCCCAGAGCCTTGCACTCCCTACTTGTCAGCCTGTGCCTCCTCAGCCACCTGCATGCACTGAGATCCTCTTGAGCCCCAGGGCCATCAAGTTCTCCTAGTATGACGTCAGTGACACCTTTCTGTCTTCCCCTGCCATCACGCAGCCTCGCCCAGTCAGCCCCATCGTCTTCCCGGTGGTCTGTCCGCTGGTCTACACTTGATCTAAGCCAAAAGTCTGAGAAGCGATCGCTCCGCTGGTCTATGGCAAAGACTGCCGCCGACCCTGTGGCTTTGACCGCTTCTTTCCACTCTCCACCTGCAGTCAGAGTCGGCTCTGTGCCGCCCCAGCCCTTTCTTGACAGTGCCAGCGAGTGCCCATTTGCAGCTCTGCGGGCCACATGGATTGTTTAGCTCCACCGTGGTGGAAAGACAGCAGTTGTAGGCAGTGTGTGCAGGCGGCTGCAGGCCAACAAAACTTTATTTATGGCTGCTGAGATTTGAATGTCAGACAATTTCCATTCTTCTCCTTTTGTCCAAAAATATTAAAATCTAAAACCTATTCTTTGTGGACCTCTTGTAAAGAGACTGTAGGCTATAGCTTTGGAGTATGGGCTGAGGTTTGCCAAGTCCTGTTTTATAACCTTGCTTGATACCCTCAGAGTGTTCTTTTGCCCTCAGGGAAAATCCCAAACTCCTTAGCCTGGCCTAGGGCCCATGGGACTAGGGGCATCTAGAGCCCAGCCTCTCCTACTTTCCCAGAATCCATCTCTTCTCTCTCTCTCTCTCTCTCTCTGGCTTTCTGACATCTACTTATCATGCCTGGCACCTCTCATCCATCCTCCCCTCCCTTCAGTACTCTCTTGGACAACCTTGAACAGGACCTCCTCCCCAAAGCCTTTCCTGCCCTCACTGCCCCAGTCTCCATCATCCACCACTCACTTAGCCTCCCAGGCTCCCCAGGACCTACACCTAGAAATCCCATCCACCCCTGGTGCCCCTCAGTCCTTTGGTCATTGCTGTCTTGCCTGTTTAGACAAGGTCATACTGGAGACTCCACTTCTTGTCCAGGGAATCCTTATGGGAGGAAAAGAGAGACCCAGAGAAGAGAGTGCCTCATGAAGACAGACACATGGGAAGAAGCCCTCTGGGAATGGGGCCTTGAGGGATGCGGCCACCAGCCAAGGAATGCCTGGGGCTGTCAGAGCTGGAAAAGTCTGCACAGGGTCCCCCTTGATCCTTCAGAGGGAGAGTGGTCTGGCGGCATCCTCATTTCAGACTTCTGGCCTCCAGAGCTATGAGAGAATCTTCTGTTGTTTTAAGCCACCCTCTTTGTGGAACTTTGTTACAGCTGTCCAAGAAAACTAATCCACCCTGGGGTGTCCCATTGACCTGTGTCCCGCTCCAGACAGGTCGTGTTTCTTGGATTGAGGACCCAATAGCTACAGGAAGGGAAGAGGCGGCTGATGTGCAGCCTGTGTGATTAGACCACGAAGCACCAGCCACTTGGCTAAAGAGAACTGGTTTGCAGGCAGGCTTTTTATCAGCTTGTTTTAATTTGGTTTCTTTCTGATTCACCTCTGCATGAAAAGGATCGTAATGAATTTCATCCAGGTGCCAGGAGCCCAAGACAAAGAAGCCCACCTCAGCCCCAAGCAAGTGAAGAGCAGATGGAGGGCTGATCTCCTGAGCAGAGGCCCCAGGGAGCAACGGGGGAAATTCCCCAGCAAAATTCACCAGAGTGAGAGGCTTGCTTTTCTATTTGTTTTTGAAATAATAACCACTACCCCCAAACCTCAGGATCTCTTCTTTCCAGTTATTCTTTGTAAACATCACGCTGAGACCCCTTGAAGCTTTAACTCTTTGCACCCTGGACAAGTATGGTTCCTTCTGGCTCTTCATCCTTTCCTGCTTCTAGCAATTAAAAACAAACAAACAGGGCTGGGGATTTAGCTCAGCGGCAAAAGCGCCTGCCTGGCAAGCGCAAGGTCGTGAGTTCGGTTCCTGGTACCAGAGAAAAACCAAAAAAAAAAAAAACAAAGAAAACAACCTGTGTCACTCATCGCTTTGCAAGGTGGTCCCCGAGTCTTCTGACTCTTGTTGTCCCTTTTGAGGAGTGATTCCCACCTGGAGCCCAGTCACAGCCCGTGGGCCCTGGCAAAGTCTGGGCAGTTCGCTGGGGTGTGAGGCCACAAGTAGAGGAAAGATGTACTCTACATGATACCAAGGGCCCTAGGATGGATCAAGGGGACAGGCATGGGGCAAGGACACTTCTGGGATCAGGTGGACCCGAAATTGAATCTTGCTCTGCCGCTTCCTAGCTGGGTGACCAAAGGAAATATGTTCAGCCTCTCTGAGCCCAGGTCTCCTGGCTATAGAATGGAGAGAGGGGTCTCCTCCACCTGCGGTTAACATGGTAATGAACTTGATCGTGTGTGGCAAGTATTTGGATCAGAACACATGTTAGTCATGTGTGTCCTATTGCAGGGAGGGTCCTTGCTTTTTCCCCGAGCAGTGACTGTCCCAGCCACCATTGCCAAGTGGCTATCCTGACTCCCAGCCCTCCCTTGTTTCACCCTGTTGGCCTATGAAGCTCCCACGCCTGTGTCTCACCCAGCCAGACTTCTGCGAGGATCACTGGGCTGACGGATGGCGGCTTAATGAAGTCCTGTCCTTAGTCATCAAGTGTAGTTAGCTGGCCCAGGGCCAATGCCAGGGCTATCAGGGTGTTAGTGCCCCCAGATCTGTAACACCACCATCCCTCTCATTGACTACTGGGCCTGGGGATCAGTCGGAGCATTGTGAGTGCCTCAGGGGAGGCTGGGGTGGCAGAGACTGGGGCTGGAGGCCTGCAGACACCTCTGAGCAACCGCCCCTCAGATGCAGGCTGTACAGCCCATAGGCTGCGTCTTCATCTGAGCATTGCCTTCAGGCACCAGCCAGGCTCAGCCCTATGGCTACTCACTCTTCAGAGAATGGATAGCTTCCTTGTACAGTGCTATTACCCTCCACCCTACTGGAGAAAGTCCCAGGCCTAGCTCCACCCCGCACCTGGAGGAAGCCTCCTATGTTAGTTTTCTACAGCAGCTGTGTCAAATTATCACAAACCACACCCAGTTAAAACAAGTACATATGTTCCACTGCAACACTAGAGAGCAGAGTTCCTACAACCAGGGTGTGGGCAGGACTGGTTCCTCTGGAGCCCTGGGGAGGGCCATGTCCTCACCTTGTCCAGCCTCCAGAAGTGCCCCCATTCCTTGGCTCGTGGCCCCATACCTCATACCTCTGCTTCCATCATCAGCTGTCCTCCTCTTGCTGTGGCTCTGCTGCCTCTGCCTGGTTACTTCCTTGGGCCCCAATTCATCCAAAATCACCTCTCACCTTAGCATCTGTGATCATAGGTGTGAGTCCCTATTACCTAGTAGGTTGGTGACCTGTGGCTGCAGCAACAGTTACCACAAGCCAGACAGCTATAACTTTTAGTAGCCTATTCTCTTTGTTCTGGAGACCAAAGGTGGGAATCAAGGTGTTACAAGCTGTGGCCTCTCTTAAGGCTCCAGGGGCAAGTATGTTCCAGTCCACGGCCCTCTGTGGCTCACGGTTGCGGTCCTGTAGTCCCTGCCCCCTCATCCATGTCCTTCTCCCTGAGTCTCTGCATCTCTGCTCCTCTTCCAAGAACGCCAGTCATGCTGGTTGAAGCCCCCACTAGTGGCCTTACTTTGACTTGATCATCTCTGCAAAGATGCTATTTCCAAATAAGGTCACACATACAGGAGTCCAGAGTTAGGACTGTGACCTCCCTTTGGGGGAGACGTAATTTAATCCATGATACCATGTAAAATGACATTCACGGGCTCTGAGGATTAGGTCATCGACATCTTTAGGGCCATTGTTTGGCCTTCTGCACTGGCCATTTCAAATTCATTCATCTGGAAAATGTTCAGGGATCATGTGTATTCTGGGCACATGTGTCTGGGGTGGGACACTAAAAGGAAAGAGGACATTAAGTTGTGATAAACACCAGGACTGGCAGGAGAGGACCCTGGAGGAAGGTTGGCCAAGGCGCCTGGAGGAGACACAGGGCTGAAAGCAGAGAGAGGCCCTGAGGGCTGGCAGCTCGGGGATGGGTGAAGGCAACAGCTTCTACCCACAGCTTCCAGAAATTTCCTTGAGCTGCAGAGTGGGGCCAGCTGGCAGCCTCCCACTTCCCACAGGCAGGACGGGTCCTTATGAGGACCCTCTGCCATGCCCAGCATGGTCCTTGTGTGCTGTAGTGCTCCTGCCACCTGTCAGTCAAGCCAGGACTGATTGCTGCCTTCACCCCTCCGTCTCTATCACAAAGGTGAGTGCAGTCTGCCCCATGCCTGTGTGGACCAGTGGAGGTCTCAGTGGACCCTGATGTCTGACCCAGCATCCCTCTAGCCAGTGTATATTCACTATGAGGTATGCTATATCAGAGGCACAGACAAGAGGGTTATTACAGGAATTAGCTCACAAGCTCACAAGGGCCAGACAGTCTCACAGTCCGCTGCTGGTAAGCTAGAAACCCAGAAAAGCCATGGTGACACCCAGTCTGAGAAGCTGGTAGGTCATGGTGATCAGTCCCTGAGGCCAAAGGTCTGAGAACCAGGAACTCCAAAGTCTGAGGGGAGAAGATGGACATCCTCACTCAAGACAGAGCCTATTCCTCCTTCCTCTGCCTTTTTGTTTCACTCTAGCCCTCTGAGATTGGATGACGCCCACCCATGTGGGTGATGGCCATCTTCTCTACTGGGTCCACCAGTTCCAACTCTAATCTCCTCCCGAACCAGCCCCTACAGACACACCCAGAAATCATGCCTGGCCAGTTATTTGGGCATCCCCTTGCTCAGTCAAGCTGACACCTACCATTCTGTGCTCTGCAAGCACCACCCCTGCACCCTGAGGGTTCTAGGTACTCGGGGGAACGCATCATGCCCAGACTCCCCTCCACTGCTGAGGGCCGCCAGGTCCCTTACTATCTAAAGGTCTGTCCTCTGTAAAGGACAACTCCAGGCCCACCTGCCACCTTGAAAATCTCTTGCTCCTCAGTCCTCTGGCAACCCTGGCTTCCCCAGGCTGCTCCTCCTCTTCAGCCTGCCTACCCACTGAGCCAGGAGCGCAGCATCCACCCAAGTATCAGTAGCAGAAGCCAGCGTGCGTGTCAGACTCTCACCGAAGAGGCGGGAGGGGAAATACAGCTTGCATGGGAAACTGCTTAAAATAGGACAGAAATCACTGTTCCTGAATTGCCTCACCGCTCCCTCCGTGGGGTGCATCCTGACACCATTCTTGGTTCTCCTTCTCTCTCGCCTTCCTTCCCTCTCATTCACCCCACCTCTCACTGAATTCATGAATTCGGGATCCTTGGGGCTGCTTCCAGAGCAGAAACGCAGCGTCCCCAGGGATTTTCCACCCAGAACAGCATAGCTCTGACTGCCCCCAGCCCTGCATTCTCAAAAGAGCCATTTAAGGGTCCGCCTGCCCCATCCTGCTCCTTCTTCCCGAGCCCCTACACTACTAGACTGGCCAGTCCTTAGCAATGGCTTATTAGCATGTTCCAGATATGATTCTCGGCCCTACTCAACAGCACCCCCTTTCCCTCCATGCACAATCTTTCCACGTGTAAGGAGGAGGAGAATCAGCAGCCCACCTGTTCCTCTTCACAGTGAGCCCCAGGAATTCAAGACCCCAAGCTGCTGGGTGCACATCCAGTTGAAGTCCGTGTTGTCCATGTACCGGACTCCACCAACACACTGGGTACCTATTAGATGTGGGACCAGGACAAGTTCCTGCTAAGCTCCGGCCTCCAGTTTTCTCATCTGTGAACTGGGGTTTATGTCAGTTCTGCCTCCATTAGGGTAGTGAGGACTAAATGAGTTGATATGTGTTAAGGCCTTAGAACAGGGACATTTCTTGTAATAATGGTACTGGTTATTATCATGTTAATTGCATAATGATACTTTATGGTTATTATTATTATCTGGTACACAGACTTTTCCCCTTGAGTCACCATGGGCAGAGTTCTGCCTTCTTTCCTGAAGGACCTTTGCAATAGCAAATTCCTAACACAGAGCCGATCCATTTCCAGCTGGCCAGGTCTCAGTGCCACCTGTGCCCTCTGCTACAGGAGTGGGCTTGCTGTGTGCTCACAGGGGTCTAAGAACTCACACACACATGCACACACCATGGTGCTTGCTACCTTTCCTGCTTGTTGCCCAAAAGCCCATGGGAAAAGGGAAGAAAGCCTGGGCCCCCAAGCTCAGCTGTACATTGCTGTACCCAGAACCTGTGTTGGCTCAACCATCTGTGCTGACACCTGCAGGCTGTGGATGTGGACGTGGTGACCCAGCTGCATTCTCCCTGAGCACTTCAGAAGAGGCTTAATGAGAGCATGTGTGATGAGTGTGCATTCATGGGTGTGCACATACATGTGTGCATCGGTGTGTGTGTGTGCGTGTGTCTAAGTCTGCATGCTGGTTGCATCCATGAGTGTGTGTACGGGCACAGCAGTGTTGTGTGAGTGCCTTGCACACCAGTGGGCATGCATGAGTGTGCTCTGTGTGTGTGCGCCTGTGCATACATGCACACTCGCCCTTCCTCCCTGTGAGCATTACCACATGCATCTCCAGGGATCTGATTTATTAACCAGGACAATACAAGAAGAGTGGGCCTATTATTTCTGGTGTCCGCATCAGCTCCTGACAGCTTCGTGGAATTGAAATATCTTATTTAATGTGAGTAAGAATCATTTTAAATATCAACTGTGACACTCAAGGACTCGAACCAAAAAGGGCATTGTGTGTTTCCCCGTGTGCTGGAGAAGATGCCACATTTGTTAGGCAGTTATTTTCTCCCCTCTCTTCTTGTCTCTAAAAATCCAATTATCTGTCCCGGCTTCTTACGCCACTGTCACACTGTGCCCTTCACCCTGAGCCCCTCTCCTTATCTCGGAACAGTGGACTGCCCAGCCACTTCCTGCCAGGTTAAATCAGGACTCTCGGTGCCAAAGATAAGGGTGGGTGTGGGTTCTTGGTGTAACCCCCTTTGCCACCCCTTGCTATCCCCAGCCTCCAAGCCACTCTTGGACCGTCTAACTGGGAGAGAGCAAAGCTGTCTCCATCCAGAAGATTCATCCATGCTCTGCGGCTGTTAAAAAGCCAGAGGAGGCTCTATGTGCAGCTAGGGGAAGATCTCCAAGGTGCACCGTCACCTGCACAACGCAAGGGGCAAAAAGGGAGGCTGAGTCTCCAGTTTATAAAGGGGAAGGATTGAAATTTGAATTTGCTTGCGTTTGCACAAAGAACTCTGGAAAGATACTCCAGAAATGAACAGCAATGCATTTCTTACAGGGATGATGGGCAGCTGGAGCACAAGGGTGGGAGGGACTCCCTACTGTGTAATTTTTCTTGTATTTGAATTTTGAAGCATGTGGCAACACTTACCTTAAATAATATAATAATAAATAAAGCAAGTGGTTCTTTAAAGGGGCCCTGGGGCTGCATAGGTCCAAACGTGCCCTGGCCCCTGGAGGCCACACCACTGCAACCCTCTCTCACTGGATGGAGCATGAAGTTGTTAGTCAATGAGGAAGAAGCTGCCGCTGACCAGCCATCACAGCTCCTCTCCCTGGAGGAGCCAGGCTCAGGCCCCTCCACCTTGAGGGTGCAAAAGGAGATGACTGGGCTGGGAGTTTGGAAGTCCAGGAATATTTAGGTGAGGGAATCTATGTTCCTCTGGGGCTGGGCATGGAGCCCTCAGTGGACACCCACTCTGGGGGAAGAAGGTTCCTGCTACACCATCTTGTTCCTCCCATGAGCCTTTCCGCACCCCCAGTATCTTCCCCAATGACTTATATTTGCTGTCTCACTCAATAAGCATTTGCATAGCACCAAGTGATGCACATTGCACGTTGCCTGGAGATGCTCCAATCAAAGAAACCATTATTATTCCCACTTTACAGATATGGAAACTGAGGCCCACACTGGTCCATAAGTTTCCCAGAATGGGCAGAAATGAAAGTCAAGCTGACATCTCCCCTATTTGGAAGTCCTGGTGCTTCCTGCCATGTCACACTTACTCCTGGGTGGGTCAGGTCTGGAAGACGTTGCTTCCATCCTGTCCCTGGTGGAGACCCAAACAGGGGTGGGCTTTTCCAGTTCCCTGCCTAACCAGCTGCCATGGGTGGATGGGACGGGCACAGCTGTGGGCTGAGTGTGTCCTGGCAGCCCAGGGGACGGGGAGTGCTGTCATTATCAGGGGTGTTTCCTGGGTGCTGGATTCACCAGGCAAGAGACTAGCCAACTGCCTCTTCTACCCGCCTAGGTGCTGGGAGTTGAACTGCAGTTTGGGTAGAGTGAAGTGGGCTCCCTGACAGGAAAGGTAGTGGGTGGAACTGTTACTTTAAGTAATGTCAACTGCAAGCCCAAAATAGGTCTCCCAGGCAAGGAGGGAGCTCAGGAAGAGGGAAAGGAAGGTTAGAAGGGCAAGAGAGAGTGCGCATTGCTGGCAGAGCCCCTGCCTCCCATCACAAAGGGACAGAGGGAGGCCTTGGGAAGGGACAGACCAACAGCCTGTCACCTTCCTCATGGCCTCATGTGGGGTCTGGCTGAAGTGAATGGACAGAGTCTTCCACCAAAATTGGCTTATTAAAGTTTAAATTTCACCATGCCTCACTGGCATCAGCAAACAAATCCAGATCCAATGAGTCCCTGGTGCCTTTTTTATAATGTATACTTAAATTATACAAACAAAGTGCATTTTTTACATTTTATTTTTAAAATAAAAGCAGTATATGTACACGATAAAACTCTGATGGCACAGAAAGACATAAAATCAGAAAATAGGAGTTCCTCTCCCTAGTTGTACTGGATACTTCTCCCAAAAGGGAGATAACACGTTCTGAATGCGCCATCTCTGGAAAAATTTTTATGTACACATGGTTGTATTAGTGTGATTCTATGCATGTGTGTTTGTATATGCGCATTTGCATATATGCACGTAAATATACTCACTATTTCAATGTACTCAGATGGTAACATGCCAAATAGCATATCATCATAGCGCTCTTTGACTTTCGAGGGGCAGTGGCAAAAATATTAAATTATTTTTATTGGGTCATTTTGCACGCATGATCCAAAACACAAAACGGGATTCGGTACCCTGAATTACTCAATGGCAGCTCATATCGTGTCATCATTACTCTTGTTCTTAACGGTCAGCTGTGATCTTATTTAGCCTCTTGTGACCTTCTGGCTTTACTCCCATAATTCCTCCACACTCACATATCTCTCGAGAACTTTCTGTTTCATCCTGTATGAGTATTCATTCATGCCTGGGCTGCAGCACTTTTTTATTGGTCCAATTCTTAGTTGATGAAAATTTTAGTTTGCTTCCAGTTTTTCTTTGTTTATCACTGTGATTAAAAGTAATGCTACTGGGAACATATTTTTATCACATTGTTGCAAGTATATCTAAAAGGCCAGGGCCCAGGCGGCAAGTCCTGGGTCAAAGAGCTCACATATTCAGAGAATGAGAGATGTTTCTCCGAGGGCCGGGCCAAGTTACTGTGCCACCGACAGACCTGTGGACACACCCATTCACTCTTGCCTGCCTACACCGGCTGTCTCTGAAAGTCATTGGCAATCTGACGTAGAGGGACCATTATCTTACTTTGCTTTGAATTTCTTTCATCACAACAAAGGCTGAGCATCTTTTCATGAGTTTAGCAGTCGTTTCTATGTATTTTCCTTCCCCTGGTGCTTTTTAACCCTATCTGATTCCATTTCTAAAGGTGGGGAGCCCTTCCAGCCTATCTCTATTTTCATTGCCCCCCTCAGGTCACCCATCACTTTGGAGAGACAAACAGTTTTCCCCAAACTGCCTTCTTGCCTTGGGAGAGACGGAGCGGCAGGCAGGAGTGAGCACTTGGGATGAGGTTGAGGATGAAGGGAAAGAAGCAGACAGATTTGCCAGAGCTTGGGTGCCCGTTATCTCCCCGTCATCACTGCACACAGTAGCAAGGGACAGATAAGAGCTGCAGCCACTGGCAGAGATAAGGGGCGCGGGCAGCCAGAGGCGCTGCTTAATGCTGCAGAGCCGGAGCAAACGTGGCACCTGCCCAGCTGCGAGCCAGGTGTGGGCAGATCTAGCATGGACAGTGGGGTCCTGGGAGATGTGATCTCAGCATCACTTGGCTCACATCCAGGCTTGGAGTCAGGCTCAACGGGCCGCTAGCCCAGCTTCTTATTGCGTGTGAAACTACAGTCAGTGCCAAGGTACTTAAGAACCTCAATTTCTTCTCTCTAAAACGGGGTACCTCCTCCTCCATGGTGTTAGTGTGGGGATTAAGTCAAAAGCTGTCAAATGCCGACCTGTGACAGCTGGCAACTGTGCATGTGAAATAAGAACTGTCAGGCTACTATAGTGGGCTTTGCATAAAACTGAAGTTTAAAACTTTGTTAAAATTGCCTCTATGCTGAAATTAGGTTTCTTTTTTGTCATCTCAGAAATGTCCTTTTTAAATAAAATGCTGACCATACCTATTTATTTTTCTCTCCCTGGCACTTTTTAATATTATTCCTTTTAGTTTTTTTTTAAGCGTTTGTTGCTTGATTCTGTTTTGCTGTTTGGTTCGCTGGTTTTAATGATCTTAGCAAAGTAAAAAGTTGACAGTCTTATGACGAGCCCCATTTTTTTAAGTGTTACCGGTCCATGATATCCAATAGTCTGGGAACTGCTGTGTGAAATGAAGAAATGTATGAAAAATACTTAATACAGAGTCCAAAGCAGAGACGGCGTGCAGATGAGGGCAGCGGTATATCGACACTGTGAAAGCGATGATGATGGTGATGATCATGGTGATGCTGATAGACATGGCTAGGACTCATGTAAAATAAAACTAGCCACTCTGGGAATCCCAGGCTTGATGTGCCCTAGGGACAAGTGACAATGAACTTGTCCGCCAAAGCAGACCGGCAAACCCTAGGACACCCAAAGACTGAGGAAAGATATCCTAACCCCAAATCCTTATCCTTCTGAGGATCTTGCTAGACCTTGCCCAGGAATGGGAAAAAGGATCACCCAGGGTCACCAGGACAACTAAGACCTGGTCCCCAGTCCTCTCTATACGGCTGATCCCAGCCACCTATGTCTCGCTGTCAGAAACCCCTCTCACGGACCATCTCGGCCAGGTAAGCATGCCATACACTTGCTCTTCAGCCACCTTCTTCCTGTCTAGACTCTGTAGCTCTCTCGGTAGCAAGAGTCCCAGGAGCCAGCTGCTAAAGGGCTGGCTTGAAATCATGCATGCAGAACGTGGCCTGTCACAGAAGACTCTGCCTTCCCTCTACTGAGCTGTGGTGGAGCTGCCTGTGATGTTAAGGAAGGGCCAACAGAGCATTTGGCGAAATGTATAAATTTCCCTGCCTCTGTTACCCCATCCATTTCAAGTAATGTGACAGCACAGTCCTGGGCCTGGCCCAAATCCAGATGCCCCCACCCCTCGGTCATGTGTGTCACAGGCAGGGAAGGACACCACCCACCAAGAGTCAGGCAGGGAAGGTCAGCAGCCTCCCAGGAAGCCAGCACAGCTCTAGGTAGCCTGGCCACGGCAGGGTCAGACTCAGGCACAGCTCCTCCTTGGGGAAGTGCAGGCCATGCAAAGCCTAGTTGTCTGTGGGAAGGACCCATTATTTATAAGGACCTTTCTGTAATCCCATGACAGAGCCCAGGGGTCAAGAGCTCCCCTGGTGCTCTTAGTTACAAAAAAGGTGACCCTGTGACCTTTGACCCTAAACCCACTCTGACCTCTGCACCCTGCCTCTGCCTGCCTTGTTCACTGGCTGTCTTGTCTATCCCCTAGGTACATGATCACCAGCCTGGATCGCACCCACGCTGGCTTCTACCGCTGTGTTGTTCGGAACCGGATGGGGGCCCTGCTGCAGCGGCAGACCGAGGTCCAAGTGGCCTGTGAGTATGACAGGGACCTGGGGCCAGGAGAGGATCTACAGGGCCCACACCCACCCACCATACCCTGGGCAGAGTCAAATCCACTGCCTTGGGCCAGTGGTGGCCCTTTCCATCTATCCTGGCAGGTCCCTGCGTCTTACCTTTGGTAGAACCAATGCCCAGAGACAGGATGAGAGCTCCGAAAGGTCACACAGCTGATCAGTGGCTTATGCATCTTCTGGCTCTGTAACCCTGTGAGAGGCCAGTCAAGAGATCCCTGGCCCTGTTGGTTCCACAAGAGGGAGACCTCTTCTGTGCTCTCTAAATAGGAGTGGCCCATTGGTTTCTTGAAAGTGGGCTTTGCCACTGACTTTTAGGGCTTCCTGTAAGACCACTTCATACATGGGGACGTCTCTTTAGAATGCCAACTTGAACCTTACCAGCTACTGAACTCTTGCCGGCAGATTTCCCAGAGCTCCCATGACCTTGACTTTTCCGTCTTCTGACTCACTCAGCCTTGGAGCAGCTTGGGGCCAAAGTGATCTCCAGGGGGTTTTAGGTGGAGTCTCAAGTGGGGAAACTAGAGCTCAGAGAAGGAGAGGGAAATGATGAATCAGGGCTCCCAGTTGGGCCGAGTGGGCGGAGGCTAAAGTGGCAGGCCCTCTCCAGCCTCTGGGGGTGACGGCCTTCTCCCCAGTACCATCTATCTCTAGGAAGTCTGCCTCAGCTACAGAAGGGAAGATGGCATCAAAGAACTCCAGGGACTAGGCCCTCGCCCCGTAACTCAGCATCCCCCACTCAGAACTGTCCCTTCCTCAGTTATTTCTGTCTGCTGGAAAAGGGACACGTTATAGGCTGCTTCATTCTAAATCTGTTAGTGAGGGAGGTCCAAGTCCACATTTTAGGGTATGGGGATATGAGAATCCTTACTGAGCCCTAAAATTTCACAAAAAAAAGGCCATTCCCTCATCAGAGCCCATGGGGCAGACTCTGAACTAACGCAGGCCAAACTTGCTTCTCAGAAGCCGTGGAGAGAGATCTAAGAGCAAATCTCATGTGAGACCGAGTGTTTATAATAATTATGGAAAACAGCTGTAATCAAAGCGGAGGATGCTTGTCCCATAAATCAAAGACAATCCAGCTCATGCCCAGCTCATGCCACAGGAGTAAACCTGGGCTCCCAGCACTGGGCTGTGGCCAGCTGTCAGTGCCCGAGGATGCCCATGGAGTTTCATTTAGCCCATCTGAGGGTTCAGTGTGCAGGGCAAGGTGTGGCTGGGCCTTTGCAGAGACTGCAGGTGCATGTGTTAGCACAGTGTGTGCAAACATGCTTGTGAGGGTCATCTGCCTCTTCCTTGAAGTGTGCAAGGAGAATCATTATACATGCAAATCTGTGCATGTGGATATGTGTGCCCCATGCACATGAGCTTGAGTCATGTATCTGAGTCAGTCTGCCTTTCCATTCACCTGTGCCTTTGAGAAAACATATGTGTGTGCAAGTGTGTACCCATGCATCGCATGTATCTGTGTATGCACATGAGTGTGTGCATATGTGTATCCATGTATTTGTAGTATGTGTTCCCAATTGTGTGTATGGATGCACAAGTCTGGGTGGATCTGCACCTTACCTGTGTACAGGAGCAAATGATATGGGGGGTAGGGGTGTGCGCATGTGTATGTGTGTCTATGTGTGCAATTGGAAATGCCATACAGGACACAGGAGTCCAGGCTGTGGCAGGTGTAGGGTGGGGCATCTGCTCCAAGCCCTAGACTCATGGAGACAATAGGAACTTTCCAGCATTGAGTCCCTGAGACGTGATGACACTGCCTCCTGGGTTGGCTGTGCTGATGAAAAGGGGGAAGGAAGGGAGGTCATCATCTACATGGCTGAGATACTCCTTGCTTTGAGCATGATGGGGATCCAAGAGCCCCAGACCCAGACCCTAACCCGCAGCCTATATGCACACCTGCTCACACAGTCGGAAACCCAGCATGGGACACGTGGTGAGTGGTCCTCCCTAGAAACCAGGCCAGACAGGTACGTGGTCCCTGCCTCAGGCCCACAGGGGCCCTACTGCCCTAGAGCTGCAGGGTGGGTGTGGCCACACCAGATGCACCTGTGGAGGGCAGAAGACCTTCACTAAGGACCGATTGAGCCTGGTATTTTCCGTAGGGTACAGCCATGAACCTACCCTTGACCCCTGGTCAAACGCCAGCTCATATTTTGCAAGCTGTGTGACCTTAGGCAAGTTCCTAACTTCTCCATAGCTTCATGTCTTCATGTATAAAAGGAAATGCTACCATGAGCCCCTGTTTGGCTGGGTGATTGCGAGGATTAATGAATCAGTGCCCACAAACCATTGCAAATGGTCCCTTGCCTGGATGACACCGGGGGAGAGCAGACTTCTGTCCCTCCAAGATGTCAGCCAGGAAAGGCAACCTAGAATAAACATAGACAACCTTCCATTCGATCTATGCAAGTACAGCCATTCCTTGCCTCTCCTCTGCTCTGCAGGGCTGGGACCAGGGGAGGCAGATAGGGCGCAAGGTACGTAGTCTAAGGAGCCCTCCTGCTCAGTCCTCAACCTGAGCTTGCGTGACCTGTGAGTGGGATCCTCACTCACCCAACTCGATCTTGGTCCCACAGCTCACACAGGCTTCTGCCTCTGTCTGCCTGTCCCTCCGCCTTCATGAGCGTGGATAGGGCGTAGCTGCTTCTTTCAGAGCCTCCCCTCTCTGGCTCTTTCCTCTTCCCATGAGAAGGTTTTGTCCCTCTCCTGCAAGCAGCCAGTTCGGTGGTGGCTATTGTCCTTTGCACCTCTTTCCAGGGATCGTGGATCCAGGCAGGCTCCACCCTGGCTCCCAGCCCTTCCCAAAGAGGGCCTATGAATTGGGTTCTAATGAGAAATTAATAAGGCAGCTGTGCTAACAACTAATGATAATGGCAAAGTCGTTACAGAAAGATTCTTTACATGTTTTTAATTACAGCAATTAAGAGCAAGTCAATAAAACATCTCCCCCCCCCAGCACCCTTCCTGTCCCCACACAGAGCCTCTTCTTTGTATTTTTAAAGTCACCATAAATTTCTGGCATTCAACGAGTGTGGTGAATGGCCAAGAGGGTTGGGAGAGCGCTCCAGCATCCACAGACTTCCCCGAGCCTGCGGTTTGCCATACCCAGGTTCTGCAGGAACCTTTGTGTTCTCGCCTGAGCGATGGCCCCAGCCCCTCCCCAGGCCTCACAGGCATGACTCTGACTTGGAAACGCACCCCCCAGCACTAGACTCAGCCACACACCGGGGCAAGGGCCCTGCCCACCCCAAAAGCCCCGCCATCTTCCCCTGCTAAGCAGCAGGTTGGCAGTCCCTCACCTACAGTGGGGAGGACCTGTGGGATCAGCTGCAGTCCCGGGGGCTGGCAATGCCCCAGACACCTCCATGGACCGCTGTTCACGCTCCCCCATCCGAGGCGTGAGTACTGGTGCAGGCCATCAGGGACGCGCAGCCGCACAGGATACCATCGTGGCATCTGTCTGGTCATCCCCTCTACCTGTAACAACCGTCATAGCTGCATGGTGCCCCACTATAGGCCCAGCACTGTGCTACGCAGTGAAGACACGATAGAAGATAAAACCAGGACACCTGTCCCTGTCCTCAGTGAAAGTAGTGGGGAGATGAAAGCTAAAAGGTGAATGTAGAATATGATGTATGATGTCCTTAAAGGGAAATATGGGAAAAACAAAGACAAGTAAGAGAGATGGAGGATGGGTGCAGGGCTCTTAACTGACACTGTCTGGAGGGTGACTACCCTGGGGAGATGACAGTGAGCAGAGTCTCAAAGGAAGAAGGGAAGATCATTCCTGGTCAGAGAAAAGCAAGTGCAAGGGCCCGGGGCAGTCCTGGGCTTCTGAGGCTGAGGTGGCTAGAGTGGATGAGGAAGCAGAGAGTAGCAGGAGGCGAGTGGGAGAGACGGGCACCCCAAGCTGTAGTCAGAACGAGGTGGAAGTCTTGGGGGCAGAGGCGCGATCGGATCTGGTTGGAGGAAGACAGGTTTTCACAACACACACATAAAACCACAATGAAATGTCCCTCCATGCCCACCAAACTGGCAAGACCCAAGAGGGCAGCCAGAACACATACGGGAGGAAGCCCATACCACTGCTGGCCAGCCGGAGGATGAGCTGGTAAACTGATGAAATTTGAGCAACTTTACATTATGAGTAAAAGTAACACACACATACCCTATAGCCCAGCTGCTCTATTTTGGAGTACAGCCCCTAGAGACCCTCACAGCCTGTGTACCAGTGAGCCCCAAGAAGCCGTTTGCATTCTTAGCAGGAGAGCAAAGCATGCGGATCAGGCCATGCAGGCACAGCATGTGTCATTGTGACCCGTGGAACGCCACACAGCCATGAACATGACTAAATTAAAGGTAAGGGTCTGGCTAGAGTGAACAAAGTCATGTTGCCCCGAGAAACATATCACAGAAGGCTACCTACAAAATAACCTCAGGGGTAAGGGCTTAAAGCAGCTAAATTAGCCATGAATTGTTTCAGGAGGCACTTGAAAATGGGGAGATGGAGAAAAAAGCTTGGCCATCATCGCCACTGCGTTCAAGAGAGAAATTAGCCCTGCGAGGATGTGGGGAGGGGAAGGACCCTGGGAAGGGGACAGCATGTTGGCTGTGATCTGGCTTTTAAGCTGGGTGGTTGGTATGTGAATATTATTCTTTTTAAACTATCCATGGAATCATACACACTCTTTTGTATGCATGACATAACTCATGAGTTTAAAATGATTTTAAGATAAAGAAAAGCAATGAACATATTCTGAAGTGGAATACATAATTTACAGAACCTTTTAACTCTAACAAAGAACAAGTTCTAGGCCACATCCAGCGGGGCCCCAGAACCACACTTCCTGCTCTTGGGGGAATGTGTTAGTGAGGTTAACTCGGCCCTACAGACGTGTGTGTTCATTTGCCATTGTGGCAGGGAGGTGAACACGCAGCACTTCGGGGAACGCTGGACGGAAGCCTCGTCTGTTCCTGCCTGAGTGTGAAGGGTCCCCCAGAGCCCTGGGCCCCACCTTTGTCCCCCGCCTTCCTCCGGTCTGTTGCCCTGCACGGATTGGCTGCACCACCTCCCTCTTAGCAGCCCCTCTCTGCAGTTGTCCATGAATGTGCGTGGGCACGCTTGTGCCTGTGTGAGATACAGACACACGTGCTTGCCCACTCAAGCAGGGCTCCCTGAGCGACCCAGGAGGCCCATGTGGCAAAGTGGGTGGAGAGAACAGGAGGACACTTGGGCCTGGGGGCCATAGTGAGGTGGAGAGATTATGGAACGCAGGGGAGGGATCCATGCAGAACTTGGACCAGGACCAACTGAGCCCCTCCTTCCTCCATCCATTCCTTTATGTATGTGCATGTGTACAACCATCCACCCCACTATAACTGTCCATCTCGCTATACACATGTACGTACACACATACATACATACACATGCATACATACATAAAATCATCCACCCCACTATAACTGTCCATCTCTCTATACACATGTACATACACACATACATACATACACATGCATACATACATAAAACCATCCACCCCACTATAACTGT
>NW_004955553.1:418584-456387 GCF_000276665.1 Chinchilla lanigera | reverse complement strand
CCCACTATAACTGTCCATCTCACTATACACATATACATATGTGCAGATACATACATGCATACATAAAACCATCCACCCTACTATAACTTTCCATCTCATTATGCACATATGCATACGTGCACACATACATACATACATACACTCATCCATCTCACTTTAACTGTCCATCTCACTATACACATATACATACATGCAGATACACACATACATAAAACCATCCATCCCACTATAACTGTCCATCTCGCTATATACATATACATATGTGCACACATACATATGTACATACATAAAACCATCCACTCCCACTATAACTGTCCATCTCACTATACACATATACATACATGCACATACATACATGCATGAAACCATCCATTCCACTATACGACCACTCATTCACCCACACATACAATCATACAACCATACATACATATATATACATATATATAACCATCATCTCCCCATATATAAAAAATGCATATATACAACCATCTATCCACGCGTACCACTTAACCCACCATACAAATATGCAGACTCCTAGCCATTCATTCATTCTTCTCCTTACCCAGTTGCCCATCCCTCCATCAGCCAATATGTATTAAAATTGGACTTATCATGTTATTGGGAGGATTAAATGAAATAATGCACACAGCCAACCGTCCTGAACAAACAACCCTCCACCCATAGAACCCTCCATCCAAGGTGTTTGTGCGCTGAGCAAACCCGTTCCTGCCCTACCAACCTTTCATTTCCCCCACTGCTGCTTTCCCCCACCTCCCGGCCTTCATGTGCTTATTTCCTGTGGACCCAAACTGGACCCCTGTACACCTGTGCACACACTTGCCAGACACCTCTGTATTTATGGCTTCACCACACCCTCCCCGAGCCTGAAGTACCTTCTCTTGCTACTGCCTTTCAGGGAAGAAACCCGTTCCTGTTCCCAGCTATGCTGCACCTGCTGTCACAGGTGCACCTGCTGTCACAGGTGTAAACGCTGATCATTTGCCTATGTATACCCGTCTCCCCGCCAAGACTTTATGCTCCACAAGAGCACGGACCAGGTCTTTCTTCAGCGCCCACCACAGGTCCCACCTGAGCCACAATAAGGCTGTGCAAGGAGCTGTTGAGTGAAGTCAGGTGGTGCTGGGTGAAGTCAGACAGATCCCGCTGTGTGCAGAGGATGAGCCTCGTGTCTGGTAGAGATTTGCTCATGAATGCGCTGACATAGAACTGCCTCACCAAGCTTACGGTCTACTGGAAGATAAGAAAAGTTCATGGGGAGTTTCATTGTGGGCTAGGAGCCAGTAAAGAGGGGGAGGGTGTGCAAAGGGAGGCTGAGCCAGGCCCAGCCCTGGTGCCTCACGCCGGACAAGCCACTCTGTCTCCATGAACCCTCATCTCCCCATCGACCAAATGGAGCTAATAAAAACAGAAAGCAGAGAGAAACACTATTACCACGAAATTGCTCTAAATTGTTTAAATACATCTTCTGAGTTCTGTGAAAAGTTTCTTAAACAGATAAAATTATTGTAAGAACTGAAATCAGTGTGATTTATTGATGTAATTTTTATAGACAGAGCCAAGTAATAGAAATTAATAAACCACTAAAACGTATATTTATTAAAATTGAGCTTGTCGTGTTATTGAGAGGATTAAATGAGATAATGCACGGAAAATAGACCCAGAAAGAAACCTGGCGTGGGTTAAGTGCGCAACAAATCTGTTTTTTAATTCTATTTTGATGGTTTGGAGTAATCTTTATTGACGAGGTGATATTTAAACTAAACCATGAAAAATGTATGGGATTCCCATATTTTAATACTGAAAGTATTAGATATCATTTTCACCACTTTTATATACTCTTCCAGTTTCTATGCTGGGTAACAAATCACCCCAGGATGCAGTGGTGTACAGCAGTCATTAGTTACGCTCACAGATTCTGTGACTCTGGAATCTGAACAGGGCACAGCAGGGACAGCTTGCCTGTGTTCTGTGATGACTGAGGTCTCAGCTGAGACATGCAGGCTGCGGGCTGAAGTCACCTGATGCCTCACCTGTTTGTTCAACTGTCTGGTGCTGATGCTGGCTGTCACGCTGGCTTCTGTTCCCCACCATGTGTTCTGTTTCTGTATCTACTTGGGCTCAACTGAGCTTCTGCAGGACAGTGGCTTGATGCCAAGGACCAGTGTTTGGTGAGCGAAAGCCAGGTAGAAGCTGCATCTTTTTATGACTTAACCTTGAAAGTCACACAGCATCAATTCCAGCATGTTCTATAGGGGGAAGAGTCACAAGCTCCAAAGACCCAAGGGGAAGATACATAGGCCACCCCCCTCCCAATGGGAAGAATATCAGACACATTGTAAGAAAGATATTTGGAGAGGGGGATAAATATTCATCTTTAGAGAGATTCAGCCTTGCACACACATATTATCTCATGTGTGCCTCAGTTTAACCCGTAAAGAAAGCTCTCTTTTTTTAAGTTTTAATTTTGTAGAAGAGGAAATTAAAGCTTGACAAAGTCAAAAGTTTGGCCCAGTGTCATAGCCTGTAAGTATCACAGCTAGGATTTGAATTCCAGTCTCAGAGTTACCTAAGCCCCACGCACATACTACCTACCAAATTTAGAACAAGAATGCCAATAGGAGTTTTTATCCTTGGAAACTATTTTGGCTACATCACCAGGGATGCTGTAGAACTATGGCATGTCGGTGACTCATGGCCTATTCTGGTGGCATTTCACGCAGGTGCTCAGCAAAAATAGAGGGCGGGAAGTACAGTGTGTGTAATTCATAGTGGCAGGACACGGTGTGGGCCCTTAGGCAAGAAAAGCTGGTTGAGGCCCAACTAGGAGGGACCCTGAAACCAGGCAAGGGGATCCAGACTTTCCTGGGGCAATGAAGAGGTGCTGAAGTCTCCAAGCAGGCTGGCCATGTGGTCAGAAAGTTACTCGGGAACCTTGTGTAGGAGGGATGGGTGGTAGGGGACCATGCTAGGAGTCAGAGGCTGGAGACAATGGGACTAGCTTGTTGGCAGGCCTGTGGGAGCCTGGGGTCTTGTTTCATAAGAGTGACAGCCCAGAGGAGGAGCTGAGGACTTTGTGAAGACCAGGGAGGGAAGCGCCACCAAAGACTTCAAGGGGTTGAGTTCAGCTGACTGGGGCAGGGTGGTGGCAGTGGTGGAAGCAACAAATAGAACCAAGGGTGCAAGAAGGAGGACTTGTTGGGGAGATGCTGAGGGGCCCTCCCGACGGAAACACCCAGCAAACTGCTGGAAATTGTACCTTGGAGCTCAGGGGAGAGCTGGAGAGGAGATGTGAGAGTCATGTGCAGAGGGGTTACAGTTAAGACCAAGGGCGTGGCCCCAGAGAACCAAGTCCAGGGCTTGAGGAAAGGAGAGTACAGGCCAGCGGTCTCCAACTTGGGTGAGCAGTGGAATGAGCAAGGCAAGGAACAGCGACCCAGGTACATTGTGGCAGGGCTGTCCATGGCCTGGGGAGGAGGCAGGGGGACACTAGAGGGTGAGCCTAGCCCCGGGGTGACTCTGAGATGAGCCACATAGAAGAGCCCTGGGCTATCTTCAGGCAAGACAGTATGCTTGACCTTGCCTGGAGCTTCTGAGTGGCTTTAGAAACACCAGTGTCTGAGCCCCACCCACTCCAGTGATTCTTCCTTTGGGAAAACTAAGGGTTCTAGAAGGGGCAGCCAGGCTGGGAACTCCAAGGGGAGGAGAGGAGGAAGAGGCCATGGTGTCAGGGAATTGAGAAACAATAACTGCCATGGTAGGAGGAGTCCAGGTGGCTTAGGATATGGCACCCCTTGGTTAAAGAGAGGCCATCAGGAAACTAAGGCCCAGAAGTCCGTGGTCTGTACCCTTTATGGCACATAGGCCTATGGCTCTGGGGAGTGTGGCAGAACACATCGTAGGGTAGAGTAGTGGTGGTGAACTTATGGCACGCGTGCTGCAGCAGCCTATTTATTACCACTGAAAGCACTGGCAGGTTCGCCATGACGGGGTTAGAAGGTAGGGTGGTGGACTGGTGCAGGGTGCTCCCTGCCTGAGATTCCCTTCCCCTCACCCTGTACCAATGAAATCAGAAGCTTTGGGGGTGGAACTCCCAGCAGCACTGTCTAACTCCTCAGGTTCCTGACGCAGAGCCTGTCTGGTATGCACAGTGAGAGTCACAGATGAACCTGGATACCCTTTGAGGGCATCCTGCTGGATTGCTGGTTCTGGCCCGGTGGTCTGGGTGGGCTGAGACTCTGCCTGTCAACTGGGCACCTGGCTGGTGCTGTGGGCTCACGGACTCCACTTGCATTAACAAGGCCGCACACTGATTTTCAAGGGTGTGGTAGAATCTCGATGCCCCTTCCCAAAGCCCCCTGCCCAGGCCGCTGCTGTGAGACTCAGTCCCTCCACCCTAGCCCTGCCCAGCAAGCAGGCAGGGAGCCAGAAGGGCCTCCTGTGTGTCTCCTCTGCTCTCTGCTTCCCTCCTGGTTGACAGAACATCAGAGCCAGGATAAATGCTCTTCCCCTTTCTACTAAGGAGGGAGGCATGCTTTGCAAAGAGCAATATGGTGTTTATGTTTGCACATACGCACAGCCGCACACGCGCCCCGCCCCCCGGCACCAAAGGGAACTTTTCTCCACAACACACCCCTTTATGAGCATCCAAGACCCCAGTCGCTCCAGTGTGCCCCCAAGGGCACAGAAGTCACACCTATGCCCCTACTGTGCCAAAAGCAACACCACAGGGCAGAGGAGAAATGGCAGCCCAATGCCAGAGTTCCTTCCTAACTACATGACCTTGGACAAGTTAATTAAGCAGAGCCATTTTAGTGTTTTTTTCAGTTATAAAAGGTGTGAAATAATGATCAGCCTCTTGTGGCGGTTGGACAAATCAGTTGGTTCAAGGATATATGGATACCTGCAGATATAAATGGATGTGAAACCCAAACTCATGCAGCAGTGTATGTCACCACTGTGGGTTAAATGGGGAGGTGGGGTGGGGTGAGATGCTCTGACCGCTTAGCGTCATCTTCCTGTGCCATCTTGTCTGCTTCATGTCATCCCGCTGCTGTAGACACTGTCCCCAGGAACCCTGCAGTTCCTTAGCCCCTGATTCCTGTTTACCTTCTCCCACTGCAGACATGGGGAGCTTCGAGGAGGGCGAGAAGCACCAGAGCGTTTCCCATGGAGAGGCTGCCGTCATCCGCGCCCCACGCATTGCCAGCTTTCCCCGGCCGCAGGTGACCTGGTTCCGTGATGGTCGCAAGATCCCACCCAGCAGCCGCATGTGAGGCCTTGCCCTGTGGGGACAATGAGGGAGGCTGGGCCTGTGGGAGGGGGGCTGGGCTGGATCAAGTTTCTCATATGCTGAAGAGAGCCCTTCTACAGAAGCCTCTGTCTGGGACAGGGCCAGCCTCGGGACCTCCTGGGTAGGGACAGAAGTTTAGTTTACAAGGGACTTTCTTGAAACCTGCCTGTGAGGACTTGGGATCTTCTGGGAATCCCAGGGCATTGCCTCCATGCTGAGCTGGAGAATAATTCTCCAAAAGGACTTAAAACACACAAACATGCACATGAACATGCATGCACAGGCACACACACACACACAGGCCCAGGATGTAAGCAGGAGTGCTAGGGTGATGGAGACTGGACATCTCCATTGTGGTTGTGTGGGTGTGGTAGGTGTGCACCAGGGTGCAAGGGCAGTGTGTGTTTGGCTGTGAGGAATGGATGTGGTCAGGGGAGGCCTGGCACAAAGATATGCAGTGCTTTCCATTTGCACAAGGATCCCTCTATGTGCCCCCTGCCTTGGCCCTGGTAGCCTTGCTTGTGTGTAGGAGTGGCAGAGCCAACACCGCTCCCCACCACAGAAGGCAAGGAGCACAACATCCCTCCAGAAGATCCTGCCTCAATCCCCTGTTGCTGCTCAGGGTCAGAAACCAGCCCCGGACTTTCTTTTCTATGGCTCCAGCTCCTCCCTGCTCCCAGAAAGCCTTCCTCCTGACCTGCTGGGCTACCTTTTAGAATGGGCGGAGCCCATCCTGTTCTGTAGGGAGTCAGGGAGATATGCACGATTCTCACCTTTGGGGAGTATTAGGTCCCATGACAGAAGTATAATATCATAACAATGTCATAGTGATGATAGTGACTTGTTGATTGAGTGACTGCTATGGTCTCAGGACCATGCTAAGCACAGGTACATCTCCTCTTCTCTGAGAAACTGCCCTCCATGAAGAAGGAGGCTCTCTCAGTCTCCTTCTCTTTCCCACCCACTAGAACATCTGCTCCAAGACCAGTTGCTGAATGCATGACCCTCACAACTGCCCCAGGAATTGGCTGGCTTTATCCTCACTGTACAAACAATGCACTGAAGCTCCCAAAGTTGAACTACTTGGCCAGATCTCACATAGTTGGCTCCAACCCTGCTGACTGTAGAGTCAGGGTCTATAACTCTTGCCTTCTGTGACACTTAAGTGTGAACAAGCACATAGACTTGAAGAAGGGACTCTGCTTTGGAGAGCTAGTCCTGGCTCAGAGATTCTCAACCTGGCTACCTGTAGAACTCATTTGAGAGCTTTGGAAACTACTGATCCTTGGATTCCACCTTAAGGCATCCTGATTTAATTGAAATGGGGCATAATTTGGTCATCAGAATGTGCAACCAGTGTTGAGAACCTATTATGTATCAGTCACCTATAGTCTTAATAATGCTGCATAACAAAACATACCAAATGCTGCCAAAACAATAAGGACTTTGCTATATTTTCCTTAGGAGTCTGCCGGTTGATGATTGAGACTGGGCTTGCCTGGGTGCTTCTTCTGGTCTTGGTTGGGCTCACTTTTCTGGGGTTAGCTGGATGGCCTCACACTAGATGACAGGTGACTTGGCTCTCCTCTGCATGTCTCATCCTCCTGCCAGCTTGCCCTTGCATGTTCTTGGGCAATTACAGAGGAGCAGGAGAAGAAGCAGAACCATAAATTTCAGGGTCTTGCTAACATCACATTGGCCAAAGCAAGGACATGGCGGAAGTCAGAGTCAAGAGGTGTGCTCTATCCATCCTCTCTGCCATATGCCATGTGATGGAGGGAAAAGACCACAGGCACATGGCAGATGGGGTGATACAGAGTGAGGGAAAGGACTGGAGCAGCACCACAGGTTAAAAGTGGACTCACGGGGGCTGGGGATTTAGCTCAGTGGCACAGCACCTGCCTGGCAAGTGCAAGGTCATTAGTTCGATTCCCAGTACCAGGAAAAAAAAAACAGTGGACTCACACTGTGAGAGCCAGCATGGCCCCTGAACCTAGTATTCAGTAAAGCCACAGAATGGATGTTGAGATTGTGCTGTAGAAGAATGCTGGGCCACACAGGTGCTGGTTAGGTGAGTCCCATCCCATCCTAACTCCCTTTCTGAGGTTGCCCGCGTGTATCGCTGATGGCATTCTGTATGCAGATCAGCAGGTAATGACTGCCCGGAACACTACAAACATAGTAGAGAAAGAGCCACTCCCTGTGCAGCCAGGGCAGACATTGCTAATCGATTGTGATGCTCTTTCCCATGAGGCTGGATGGGGCCTCAGAATCCTTGTCAACACAGTGTTATCCTTTTGCTGGCACCTTCTCATCTCCTTTTCTCATCTCTGGCCTCTCTTTTTACTCTCTCTGTCTCTGGCCTCTCTCATTCAGGACAGAATCACCCTGGTCTACTCTCACACATGCACATTTCCTGATCACCCACGGCTATCCCTCACCCACTCTACCCAGTGCATGCTAGAACACCGGGGCACTTTCCCTTGGCAATTACCATAGATTAATACTCATCATGGGCAGAAAGGAACCCTGGAGGCAGGTTCCCGAGGGGATGCATGTCTGAGCTCCGCATCTGATGAGTGCTATCAGCCAGAGAGGCTGCAAGCCAAGGAAGGCCCTGCTACCTGCAGAGGGCCGTTGCCACCACCAGGCAGGACAGGGATCAGCGCCACCTCATGAGCCCCAGAGCTCACTATGGGAAAAGAAACAAGATTCCTAACAGACGTGCAAGCTGGGGGACTTGGGCACATTCTAGGATGACTTATTTTATTCCTAATTGAATGATGGGTTGGGTTCGCACTGAGCCGAGAAAAGGGAGATAGTGAAAAAGGAGCAGTTGGTGGAAGGTGGGCAAGGGCTGGGCCTATCAGAGGAACCAGAAGGAGCCTAAAGACTTGGAGCCAGGGGTATAGCCAAAAAAGATAACCTGTCCTCCCGCAAGAGTTGAGCACAGCTGTCCCTGCCCCCCGCCAGAGTCTTTCCCCAGCTTCCCTCAGTGTGGATACATCTGGGTACGGCAGCCTAGATGCCTTCCCAAGGGCCACAAGCAGCTGTGTGCATGCTGGCAGTGAACTCGCCTGTGTATCAAGGGGACAGTCATCACGCAGATGGCTGCAAGCCCAAGGACTTCCGTGCCTTCCAGCTGGAGTCAGGCAGGCGAGGAAAAGGCGTTTGGGTCTTCTGTCCCACTCCGTGCTCAAGGCTCAAACCCGTGTCCTGCGGGGCCCAGGCCCAGCTGCTGCCCTGCAGGCACTTGGAAGGGCAATGCTAGCTGCAGTACCAGGCAGACCCCAGGCCCCAGTGACTGGACACAGAAGGTAATGTCTGGCATGTAGAACATCCTACCTTGGGTGAGCGGCAGAGGGCTGTTCCCCCTGCACAGTTGCTCCAGGTACAGGTTGCTGGGGCTCTGCTGTCATGCAGACAGGACTTCCCAGTCACCCTGCTCTGACGGAGGGGAGGGAGCAACAGAAGAACAGTGCAGGGTCCCTGTGGGGCCAAATCTGGAGCGTGTATATCCCCTCCTCCATGTCGCTCTGTACAGGACAGGAAGCCGGATCCAGCAGCTCCAGTCCTCTCCAGGAGGGGAGCCTAGAACCGAGCTGGGTAGCTGGCCATCTCTGCCGGCTCAATCAATGTCCACCCCTCCTAGGACAGGCTGTCTCCATGGATCAGTCCATTTTCCATGGCTAGGAACACAATACCACAGGCCGGGTAAAGGGATGAGGTTTATGTTGGCCCATGATTCTATAGGTCCAAGGTCAGGGGCTGGAACTGGTGTTGGCCTTGCCTGGCAGGGTGGTACAGGATGTCCCATAACAAGAGACTGGGTGAGCGCATGTGTATGTGTGTCTGTCTGGTCTCCCTCTTCTTTTCAGGTCACCAAGGTTTATTCACGGGCTGCACCCTGATGACCTTGTCTAACCCTAATCATCTCTCAAGTTCCCACACTCTTAATACCTCACAGTGTAGGTTACATTTTCAATGTATGAACCCTTAGGGGACACATTCAACCACATGGATGCCACAGTACTCAACCATGCCATCCAGGGACTGTCATTCTCCCCACGGGGCTGACCTGCGCATTGTGGGATTCCAGCTTAACAGCATTCATAGCTTTTGCCCCTAGCTTTGAGGAGCCCCTTCACAGCTATGATAACCAAAAGCCTAGACATTGTCAGTGTCCCCTGACAATGGGACAAGGTCATCCCTGGTTGAGAATCACTGAACTGGAAAAATTGTCATAATATAAAAACATAGCTAAAGAAGAAGATGGGCCATGAGGAGCCCTCCTAGTCAAGAAGAAAAGAAATTGGAAGGAGGGGTTCCTTCTCTGGAAGCCAAAGGGGGCTCAGGATGGTTGGGTGAAGAGAGTAGGCCTGCAGGTGCCTCTTTTAGACCCACCCTACAGTAGCCTGTCAAACGGTGTGGCTGGTTCCTGGACCTTCGGGGTGCCAGCGCTCTGCTACCCACACAATTTCCTCCATCCTGAAGCCAAATTCGACCAGGTGAGAGGTATGGGTGGAGCCAGCCAGAAGGCTGCTGGGCTTGTGTGGGCCAAATGGAAACAAACAGAAGCAGCAACAACAGGATCCAGCATCCCTCAGCCTCGGCCTGGAGGAAATCCTAGCAAATATTTGCTCCGACCATTGCAGAGGTGAGGCAACAGGCCCGGCCATGAGGAAGTATGTGCCCCCAGCAGCTGGGACCTTAGTTCTGTTCCAGAGCTCAGCGCCTGATCTGCCACCCTGCACCCAGCAACCCACAGCCCAGACTCCCTCCCTGAGCCTTCAGCCACCCACATGCTACCCCTAAGGACAAAGTTCCCTGCGGGAGGCTCACAGGCAGGAAGATGGTGACCATTCTGATCCTGTGTTGTCCCCTTTAAAATATTTTAGCCGGGCTGTGGTCCTATCTCCTACCATTTCATTAGCTGGGGGTAAAAAGCTTTCCAGGAAAAGAAGAAAAAAAATGGACATCATTACCTTCTGTGCATGGGGGGAGGGGTTCCCTCCCTCCTGCCCAAAGCTCCATTGATGGGATGGGTCCTGGTAGATAAAACCCCCGAATCAGGAGGGGGACACTGCACACTCAGGCTGGAAGAGAACTGGGCTGGAGAGGCATTAGCAGGCGTGTTTATTTGAGAGCCTGCTTAAAACTCTGTAACATTCACCTAATGGGAAAATTTGAAAAGAATTCAACTGGATTTGTCCTTGTTAAACTAACATTAAGGATGTTTAACAGCTGTCTCGGGCACATCGCATTACAATCCGGAGATAGACTTGGCAAACTAGTGGTTTTGTTGTCATCAGGAGAATGGGTGAAAGGCACAGGCAGAGTGGGGTGGGCAGTGCTCCCCACACCACTGCGTCCACATTCAGGGGACCCCAGTCTCTCTGTCTGGAGGACTTGGCCTGCCGAGGGGCTGCATGATGGGAACCCAGGAAAGGGAACTGGCCTGGGGACAAGTGGCCTAGCTCAAACCCCACAGCACAGCCGCCCTTCCTTTCTCCTGTTAGGCAGCCCGGTTGGCCCTGTGCATGTTCTCCAGCTTCAGGAAGGGGGAAACTGATCCCGAGGGAGGGGGCTGGAGGGAGACAGGACCCTAGAGAGCTGTTTCAGGCAACCTGTGGCTTTTGAGTCAACCTAAAAAAGGAATGACTGGGGCTGCAGCAGCAATCCTGGAATGGCCCTGCACATTTCCGGGTACATTATTACCGCTCAGCTTCGCTCATTTGTCCCATGAATATGTCTCCAGTGCTGAGACGCTCATGTGCGGAGACAGCCTCACAAAGTCGTCAAGGCTGTGTCCCGGGAAAGAGTAGAATTCCATGGAGACTGGGGAGGAGGCCCTAAGCCCACCCTTGGGGTGGGGCTGGGAAGGTTTCAGGTGGATGGCCTCAGCCTCTGGGTGTCCGTGCATCCTATTTCGGCCTGACACCAGCACCAGAGATTGTCGGGGTTCTCTGCATACTAACTGTGAGTGGGGCTGAACAGCAAGTGGCTGGGTAAGGGTACCCTACCTCTCCTCTTTCCGGCTGGGCTGGGGTGACTCCATCAAGCCAGCAGCCTCAGATCCTGGCTCCCACCCCCAGGAGGCTCCAAGCCCCTCCAGGAATCCGTTTCCTCTTCCCAGAGCCATCACGCTGGAGAACACCCTTGTCATCCTGTCAACGGTGGCTCCGGACGCCGGCCGCTACTATGTGCAGGCTGTTAATGACAAGAACGGAGATAACAAGACCAGCCAACCCATCACTCTCGCCGTGGAGAGTAAGTAAGCACAGGGCCTGGATGTCTCGGAGCGGGTCATTAAATCTTGGGAATGGTGCTCCAGGGGGTCATTGGGAAGATAGAATGGAGGGGGCGGAGGATGGGGACAGCAGCAGCAGGAAACCCTCCCAGGGAGGGGAAGAGCGAGGCTGGGTGCTGTGCTCTGGTGCGAGTACCAGGGTGGGAACAGGAGGGAGCTGAGCTCTGGAAGCTGGTCTGAGTCCCTGCAGGAGGAGATGGGACTCCTGCCCTGGCTGTCAGCGGGGCCACTGAGGCTTAGGGAGGGGAGGAACAGAGCGGGAGAGAGTGTGCCTGTGTGGATCACAGCCATCCCGGGCTCAGGTGCTGACAGAGAAAGCACCCCAGGAGATCAGAAGGTCATTTAAAAAAAGAAATACACTAACTGCCTCTGCTCAGCTGGCAAAGCACTGTTTTTGCTTGGAGCCAGGCAGTTCCCACCAGCAGCAACACAGGCAGTCCCTGCCTCCTACCTAAATATGCCAGTCTGCCTAACCCTGGATGCCCTGGGGCTGGGAGAGAAAAGCCTGGCAAGAAGTGCCTGAAGGGAAACTCCTTGGGAGACCTTCGGCAGAGTTTTGTCCAGCCAAGACCGCAGCCAGGGATGTGGTCCCAGGCCAGGCTGTCCTCTGCCAGGCTACGTGCTCCCTCCGGGCCCCGTCCCAGGAATAGAGAAGGGGATGGGGCGGGTGGGGTGCCAGCGCAGGCTGGGAATCACAGAGACCAAATCCAAGCACATGGGGTGATATTAGCACTTCCCGGAACAGCCAAACACCACCCAAGCTGAGGGAGCCAGATGTTCACGTCCCTCCACATCTGTACCACTCCTGCGTTCCCAAAGCAGCCTCATTTATCATCCATGGTTGCACTGGTATGTGCCCACCTGCAGCAAGATGAGAGCGCAGGCAACCAGGGGCCTTCTGGTACCTCCCCCGGATCCCAGCCTCTGTCTGCCAGTGCCTCCACTGCCCACAATCTTCCCAGCCTCTGCCAGCCCCGTTCCTGGGTTTTCTGAGCTCCAGCAGGATCTCTCCCCAAATTCCCAAATTCCCAGTTCTGTCCTTTTTCCTTCCCAGGTTCCAGCCTGCCTGGAAAGACAGGGTAGAGAATCCATTCTGGCTACTGACCCATCATCCATCAGAGTCACAGGATAACTCTCCTATTGGCCTGAGCCAGGCTCTCAGCTGAGTCCATAGCTTGAGCCCCCAACCATGCATGAGCTAAGGCTATTGTTTCCATGGGAGGAAGAAACTGAGTCACAAAGGGAGCGCTTTCTCCCATATGTTTCCCAGTGACCATAATACCCACAGTCTTATGGAGCCCGGTCACCTGGTTAGAGGCAATGCCGCAGATGCAGAGTGGCTCGGTGTCCGAGTCAAAGGCAGATAGCTTTCTCGGTGGCTCAGTCTACCCTAGGTTGGGGAGCCTTTGCTGTCTTCCTCCTGCACTGCCCAGCTCCCCGCAGGAGTCAGCACTGACGATGGAGTCGCTCGTTCTCTGCGCCATCTCAAACCACCCCAGCCACCCAACTGGCCCGAGGTGGGTGGGCAGGGCTCCTCCATCCCCCATCTGCCAGTACCTCGCCCAGCTGTCTGTTTCGTCCACCCCAGCACTCCTTAGCGCCTGCCTCCATGTGGTGATTTGTGCTAGATTGTGAGGAGAAGCGGCTGATGTTTAGCTAATTTCCCCTCCCGTGAGTGATCGCACTTCAAAACCCTTTTCCTCGCTCTGACACAAATTCCCCAGCCTGCCTGCCTGCCTGCCAACCGATTTGTGAGGAGCAATTGCCACCTCACCTACCACGGGCTCTGGCTGCTTCATTCACTCCTCCAGCCTTCCCTCCCCTCCCCCACCCCTCCTCTATACCGCTCTGCTCTGATCTCACGGGGATTCTCTCAGCAGCCTGCTGGGACCCCATGCTCTTTGGAAATGGGGAAAGAAAGAGGAAAACTGGGAACCCCAGGCATTGACCTGGCCAGAGCAATCCAGGTGACTTCGCATGGACCATCACCCCTGGCCCCACACCTTGGGAGCAGAACCACACTGCCCCATAGAAACACAATTTTAAATTTTTGCAGTAGCCCCACTTTTCACAAAGTAAGAAGAAATAGGTGGAATTCGTTTTATGAATATATTTGATTTAACCAAATGTATCCCAAATATCCTCTTATATACCTTCAACGTAGAAAATATTAGTGGGGTATTTTCCACTGGGTTTTTGGATACTAAGTCTTTGAGATCTGTGTGCGTTTTACACTTCCAGCACATCTCAATTTGGAATGCTAAATTTTCGTCTGAAATACGTGATCTGTGTTTTTATTTCATTAAATTTACAGCTGAAAATGTAGAGTCGTATGCCCCAAGTTGCTCCACACATGCTTAAAAGTGTTCTAATAACTGAATTGGGGAATCCGTTTTTAATTAAATGTAAATTAGTTAAAATTAAATCATATGAAATCAAAGGGGCATTGGCCGCATTTCAGTTACTGGGGAGGCACATGCGGCTCGCGGCCCTGTGTGGGACAGTGCAGGTCTGAAGGCCTGAGTGCCCTGGTGCCCAGGGCTGGCTGCGGTGCAGTGCCTGGGATCCTGCCTAGGGGACAGAGGGGGTACAGCCCTGCCCTCTACCCACAGGACCTATGGCCAGCAAGGCCACGTTGTCCCTGAGCCTCAGCTTCCTCATCTGTAAAATGCCTCCCACGGCAGAGCTGGCAGCATTAACAAGATGATCTGGGGAGAACGGATCACCCTAAAAGCTCCTTAGGGAGGCTGTCAGGAAAATCACCCTGGGCTACTGCCTCCAGCATGACCTGGTACGGGGCCCTCCATCTGTATCCTCCTGTACCAGGGGCCCTGTCCATGTCAGGCGCTCACGCGGACGATGCCACCCTCCTTGCTTGGGCCCGCCTGTGATTTTCATAGCTTAGCCTTTGGCGCTCCCTTTGCTCCAGTATTTCCCCTGACCCCGGAGCTGGGGCAGATTTCACCTAGAGTAAACCTCTGCCAGAACTACCCCGTGCTGAGTTTAGTCAGCCTTGGTCGGGAGGGGCTGAGCCTCCTCCTCCCTCGTGACTCCATAGACTCCCATCGGGAACAGCAGCCCCACCAAAGGTTGAGGACTCTTGGCTGCTTGCCGTCTTGCCCTTCTGGGCTTGAGCAGTGTCAGAGGCATGCGTTTAATGAGGCATATGTCCTGCGTTGGTGCCTGAGCTGTCTACTACCCTAGCTAGTCACAGGAACCTAGACACAAAAGACAACTTGGCATGCCCTCCCTAGCACGGGCATCTGACAGCCAGGTGTGTCCTGCAGAGGGTGAGCCACATCACCCCTCGGCCCTCACCCCTCCCGTTCTCCACACTCCGGGTGCCGCGGAACTCACCTGTCGCTCTTTATGACAGTTGTGGGAGGCAGGCCATGAGTAATAATAATTAGCACAGTTTACAGTTGAGCAAGCTGAGCGAATCAGCCCAGACAGGTGCTGGAATGCACTTCCCAGGGGCATCTGCTGGGAACTAACGAAAGCAAGCATGGGACCCAGGCATCCCTGACCCCACAGCCCACACCCCAACTACTGCATCTTTTGTCTCCTGGAGCTGATCTCAGGAGAAAAGCTCATGTCCCTTTCGTGGTGCTCCCCAGCAAAAGGCTCCTGTTGCCTCCTTCCGTCACTTTGTAGGAAGCTACACTTTCTTGGCTGTATTGCTGCCCTGGCCCCTCTGGCGCCCGCTCTCTCAGCTCCGTTTGCCCCTCCCCGGCACTCCATTCCCTGAGCTTCCATCACCTGCTGCCCACCCTGTGTCCCCTGACACTCTTTCTGCTACATCACTTCTGCCCCCACCCCAGCGAACCAGCCCAGCACCCAGGGCTCAGGCATGATCTTCCCATGGACATGGCCCTGGCACGACGATCTCACCCGGGACCACTGCACATCCCCCAACAGTGTGGCTCAGCCAGTGCTTCTGCACCTCTCCACTTGCATGTCCCACCACCATCTCAAAACCATGTGAAAAATCCGACCTCCTCACCCTCGGAATCTGCTCCCACAGGCTTCCCACTTTGCTCTGTAAAGGGGTCGGCCCCTCTCTAGGCAGCTGGTATCTAAACCATCACAGCCCTTCTATCTTCCTGCACTCCAGCCCTGTGGATTTGTCCTCCTGTCTGTCCTCCCATTTATGATCACAGTGCTCACTGGGGGCTGACTTCCAGCACAGAGCCCAGCTCCTAGTTCTGCCATCAGGTCTCAGTCTAACCTCTCCCAGCCAAATCTACCTTCCCCCTGCCTAGTGGGAATGGGACGTGGGCTTCACCCCACACGCTAGCTCTGCCCTTTTGTTGCGTTAGGTGGGTTAGGAAGGATTCTGAGGCCACTGCTGGGCTCAGCTAGCAAAAGCACTGGAACGAATTAGCACTTTCTCCTGCAGGCAGAGAGTAGCACCTTGGGATGGAGCAGCAAGCCCGGCAGAGCCCACGGTCTCTGCTCTACAGAAGCAGTACTTCCCCTCCTGCCTCCTGGTGTCCTTAGGGCCACCCTTCCCATCCTACAGGGTCCCCCTCTTCCCCCTCCTCTGGGTCCTAGCAAGTCCCACATCCCCCCTGCAGCTGTTTTCCTGCCTCACCCCAGGGAGTGCTGAGGCTCTACTCAGTGTCCTGGAGCCCACACATGCACGGCCCCCAAGGGTCTGTGACTTCCACCTCTCTGTAGCTTTGAGGTGTGTCACTAGTTCTGGGACAGTGGGACAGCGCTTTTCAGCCTCGGCAGGTAAATCCCCAGGAGCAGGGGCTATTTTTACAGCACCTGCTGTGTGCCACCTCACCCCGGCCAGCTGAGCCACCCACCTGGGCCCTCCCTCCCACCCCCTATCACCGCATATCCGCACTGAACCCCCTCGGGGAAGGACCCTGACGTCTGGCTCCCTAGAGAATCTCTAACTCCTGGCATGTGCCAGGCACTCACCAGGACAGACTTGCTGAACGGGGCAGTTGGGTTCACAGAGCCCTGAGCAGCAATGAGTTTTATCCCACGTTAGCCACTAAGAAAATGGGACGAGGTAACCTACTGAGGTCATCACGGACACTTAGTGCAGAGTGAGGCTTTGAACCCAGGCTCCCTTGGACCCTGTGTCCCTGTGCCTGGGCAGCCCAGTGGCTCCCCTCCCCAGCCCAGTGGCTCCCCTCCAGCTCTGCACTTCCTTCTCCACCCCTCCCCATCCAGGGAGCCCACTGAGGCCCGGGCAGCCTCCTGTGCCAACTTGCCCGCCGCAACTCACCTCCCCCCAGGGCCGTCTGTTTACCCGGCTGCACTGCCGGCGCTCCAGCCCGCCTCTAACTGTCTGCCTCCTCCTCGTGCTCCATTAATCTGGGCCGTGGTACCTGCACGCCCCGGCATGTAATAAACAACTTAGAGCACACTTTTATGGATTCAGCTATATCAGCAGCTTTCAATCCGATCGCTCTTTATGGCACCTACATGAGGCTTTTATATTGTTGCAATTACTCTGCTTTATATGCTTCCTTTCTTGGCCCTTCATTTTACTTTATTTTTACATTTTATTCCCATTCTTCCTGCGCCTTTTCTAGCAAGGCCTGGAGTCCAGGTGGAAAAGCCTGCCCGGGGCTGCCTGGGGTGGCCCAGAATGGCATCGGGCTTTTGCCTGCCCTCCTCCCACCCCATAGAGGACGTCCCATCGCTGTTCACCCTGGGCCATGCAGGCCAGCGTGGCTCACCACCTCTGGAGCCTCCTGGAACGAGGCCAACTGGATAGATTTGTTGTGAGAGAAAAAGTCCTCAGAGGTTGTATTTTCAAGAGCTGTTGAGCGGATGTACAGAGACTATCGGAGTTTCTGCCAATACTGGACCTAGGCTAACCCACAAAGACAAGAGCCTGGCCACCTCCTGAAGAATTCAAACCCTAAGAATAGGAAATGGTACCACTGTGATGAGAACAGTTGGGGTGGTTTCTTTTTTTTCAGTGAAACCTACTCATGGGAAGCTCTTCTTAATTTCAGTCATAGACCCTGGGAGCTGTAGGATAAGAGCTCTAGGTCTATCATGGCTCACTAGAAGGTGTTGAGCACCTACTATATGCCAGGTGTCACTGTCCGTGTCATTGTCTGCATGGCGGCAGCAGAGCTGTGAGCCGGCTCGAGCGCCACAGCAAAGCCCCAGGCTGAGGGTAAGACACGGTCACTCTCACGGTCTTAGAGCCGGAAGTCTGAGATCAGGTGGTCCAGGTCCGGTGAGGGCTGTTTCTCTGGCTTACAGAATGGCACCATGTCAGTGTGCCCTCACATGGCACAAAGAGAGAGAGAGGGAGGGAGAGAGAGATTGAGAGATGGGCTCTTACAAGGCCACCCCCCTCTCACCAGGACACTAGTACCATCATGGAGACCGTACCTGCAGGGCCTCCTTAAGCCTACACACCTTCCCCAAAGCCGCCAGCTCCACATCCCATCACACTGTGGTCAGGGTTTCAACAGATCAACAGAGAGAGGACACAGTTCAGTCTGTAGCAAGGACTCACAAGGTTTCTGCCTTGGGGTGTCTCCAGTGGCCACAGTATCAAAGCACTGCTACCTGGGAGGCTTATTCCACAAGGGATTGATTCCCCTGTGGTCTGAAGCCCAGGGTTATGACATCAAGCTGTCCACAGAGCTGCGCCCCTCCCAAAGGATGCAGGGAGGAGCCTGTCCGCCTCCCCAGTGTCTGGTGGCTTCGGGCAGCCCTTGGCATTCATTTCTTGCCTTGTGGACATATCTCTGTCATCTCTACCTCTGCCTTCCCAAGGTTTCTCCCCTGTGGATCAGTGTCTAAATTTCCCTCTTCTTACAAATAAGGCCACCAGTCACATTGAATCTTGAGCCTGCGCTAATCCGGCGCGGCCTCATCTTTACATCTGCTAATACCTTCTTTCTAAATAAGGTCACACTCATAACTGCCCAATTGGCATGAATGGGGAGGCTATTCCATTCAGTATGGGGAGTTCGCATGCTGGTGGAGGAGTCCAGCAGCTAAGATGTGAACCTACAAGATAAACTGAGTCAGGGAGAAGGGTTTCAAAGGCAGCAAGAAAGGGCAAGGTGCGGAGGGAAGAGGCAGGGCCGACTTACAGGAGGGGTGGGCCGGGCCTTCCTTCACGGTCAGGAGGGTCCCCAGCGGGCTCTCCTGGACACTGCTGTAGCAACTCATTGCAGAGGAAGATAGGAGGGACAATAATCCCTGGGGTGACGGTGCAGGGGCTCCACTCTGAAGCTGCCCCCACAGCTATCTACACCATGACAGTGGTGTCCCTCCCTGCTCACTGGGGAGTCAGCCTGGCCAGGCGGGGGTGCGAGTCCTGACCTGTGCCCAGCTAACACCTGGCCTCTTTCCAGATGTCGGGGGGCCCGCTGACCCCATCGCACCAACCATCATAATCCCCCCCAAGAACACCAGTGTGGTGGCTGGGACCTCGGAGGTGATCATGGAGTGTGTGGCCAATGCCAGGTGAGTGGGGCTTCCTTGCGGTCTCCCTGTCCCTCCTAACGCCATCCACCACTTTGGGGAGCACTGCTGAGATTCAGAAAGTTCTGCAAGCCAAGCATGGTGATGCATGCCTGTAATCACAACACTCAGGAGGCTGGAGTAGGAGGATCACCATAAGTTCAAGGCCAGCCTGAGCTACATAGAGAGACCGTGTCTCAAAACTCAACCAGAAAAGAAAGAAAGGAGGGAGGGAGAGAGGGAGGGAGAAAAGAAAGAAATAAAAAGAGAAAGAAGAAAGAAAGAAAGAAAGAAAGAAAGAAAGAAAGAGAGAAAAGAAAGAAAGAAAAAAAAGAAGGAAAAGAGGAGAAAAAGAGAGAAAGAGAGAGAGAAAGAAAAGAAAGGTCTAAACCCCCGTGGGATGATGGACATGAGAACAGAGGAGAGACGCAGGTGGCTGCCCAGCTGTTGTCTGGAGCCGTCATACACAGCAGGACCAGTCATTCTCCAGGGCTGAGAGAAGAGGGCCAGGCCATGGGCCTCATGGAGAAGCTACTCAGAGAAGGGGCGGTGGCCTTGCAGAGCTGAGCCCTCCCAGCCTGCGGGGAAGGCAATCACCATGGCACTCGAGTGTGGGCTCCTTTAGGAGGCTGAAGCAGGATCACAAGTTCAAGGCGCACCTGCACACCTTAGCAGGTCCCTGTCTCAAAATAAAATAGAGCTGTGAGTATAGCTGAGTCTCATAGCCCTCACCTAGAACGCACAAGGTCCTGGGTTTTATCCTCGGCATGATGAGAAAGACAGTGTGGACTTTGGGGGGCCTTGGGCCAGGTGCTATAGTGGCCCCCTTACCGCTCACATGGGAAACATGGAACCATCCCTGAGCCTCCTGCGGTGACGGCAGTGTGCAAAATGCTCCTCACACAACCTCTTTTGCTCAACAGTAAATGCACAGCACAGGTGTCAGGACCCTGAAGCCCAGAGAGGGCAAGCCGCTGGTCCAAGGCCACCCAGCCAGCTGTAGCAGTGAAATATAACTGGCTGCCCCCAGGGTGCACTCACTGCCCTTCTCCCAGCTCCCCGGTCTGGGAAGCAGGCGTGGCCTCTGCCTGCACACAAGCCTCACCCCTGGGGCTGGGCTGAGGGCAGAGGCTGACCCGGCTTGACTGGACCCCTTCTAATTGGTCAGGAAAGAAAAACCTGTAATGAGAGGTGGGGAGTTGGGTGACAATCCTAAGGTCGCCCCCTGCCGAGGGCTCCCGAGAGAGTGTTCCCTGTAGCAGTGTTTCTGAAAGCCTGCCACGCAGAGCCCAAGTTTCTCACCAGCCTGGGAGAGGTGGCTGGACACACGTTAAAGGCCCTGAGAAGCCCTGCAGTGAAAACTCTGACCAACTTCTTTCCCGTCAATGCTTTCCAAATTTACAGGACCACAGAGTTTCTTTTCCAGGGGACCCTCTGGGTTCCCCCCCCAAGCAACTTCACAGCCTGGTCCTTGGGGACCCACTGGGTGCAAGACAGGAGTTCCTAGCAGACCGAATCTCCAGGATGTGGACAGCAGGAAAAGACGCTGGGCAGGCACGTCCTGCGTTGCTGGAGCCACTGCACAGGGCTCTCCACTCCTCGTCATCAGCCCCCATTCCAAGAGCGTTTCTTGCACTAACACACTCATCTTCACAACCCAGGGATTACCCTGTTGGCCCCATTTTACAGATGAGGAGACTGAGACCCCAAGCAAAGGACCATGCCTCAGCGTTCTCTAGCTGGAGGCTGCGGAAATGGCAAAGCCAAGCTGCCAGCTCCTGACATGCTCCTTCCCCGCCCTGCCCTGCTTCCTGGGCTCCAAAATCCTGGGCTGACCCCTGTCTCCCCGCGCCCGCAGGCCCCTGATCAAGCTGCACATCATCTGGAAGAAAGATGGAGTGCAGCTGTCCAGCGGCCTCAGCGACTACAACCGCCGCCTCACCATCCCCAACCCCACGCTCAGCGACGCCGGCTACTACGAGTGCGAGGCTGTGCTTCGAAGCAGCAGCGTGGCCCCTGTGGTCCGGGGCGCCCACCTCTCCGTGCTGGGTGAGCCGGAGGCGCCGCTGGGGCTCCCCAGGGGGTCGGGACAGCGCGGCTGGGTGGAAAGGCCCACGATCTGACCCCTGCCCCGGCCCTTCCTCTGGCAGAGCCGCCTCAGTTTGTCAAGGAGCCAGAGCGACACATCACAGCTGAGATGGAGAAGGTGGTGGACATCCCCTGTCGGGCCAAAGGTAATGCAGCAGGACCAGGGACGAGGACCCTGGCCTTCAGCAGCTCCCCTCCCTGCTGGGGCATTTCTCAGGCGCACCTCCTCCTCAAACGTGCGTCCCAGGTAGAGCTCTGGAAATAAACGGGCCAAACTATGCAATCTCAGCCTGGAAACCAACCCTCATTACTATAACTTGAACCTAAATTACTGTAATTTCAGGACAGGTGACAGGTCCAAATGGCCCGTAATCTGAGAGCTGCCGACCGTGCCTTGGTGGCAGAATGGCAGATGTGGGTGTGTCTCACTGGAGATGAGTCTTGGGTACCCTACTTTTTGCTGGAGGGCCACTTCCTCTCCTCTCCACTATTCCTACTTAGACCCTTGTCCCAGTCGCTGGAGAATTCATCTTCACCTTCCTTCCAGGTTCTGCCAAGCCAAGATAAAGCTGAGGGGGCAGTGGGGAGGCTGAGGCAGGAGGATGGCAAGTTTGAGGCCATCTTGAGCAATTTAGCAAGACCCTGCTTCAAAATAAAAAATAAAAGGGGCTGGAAATGTAGCTCAGCCCTGGATTCGATGCCTTGTACAGGAGGGCAGTGCTCCATGACAGGGCAGGGGGAAATACTGAGCAAAGGGTAAATACAGCCAGGCAGGAGGTAGTGGCATGGAGGAGGAGCAGGAATAACAACACTCCTCTGAGCCTCCACACTGCAGGGCGATTGTTCAGGCAGCAGGTCCCTCTTGTGGGGTGACCATGTGCCTGCGTTGCTGTCGGGGCAGGAGAGTCCCAGAGTGAACCAGACAGCCAAATCCCTGCTGTTTAGGAGCTTACGTTTTTGCCAAGGAGAGGAGCAAACCAATAAACAAATACAGATACCTTATTTCATCTCATCTAAAATGCCACGGGTTGTAAGATGCCCCATTATTTTATGTACCACTAAGAAAGAAAAAAGGCTGCCAATTAAATCATGACATGCCGTCGATTCTGAGACACAGCCTAGTCTCCGAGACATTGAGGGATGGGCTGTGTGTGCTGGATGAAACACAGTGACACCAATGGAGGGGTGCAGGGAGGGAAAGCGGGCAGGCTTCAGGGGGCAGCGCTGGGGGAGCCCCTCTGGGGAAGCCACATTTCAGCAGAGACCCCAAGGGATAGAGCGGGTGGCAGGAGAGACCTCAGAGAAGAGTGCAGACCAGGGAGGAAGGGGCTTCTGAGGGCCCCCAAGGAACCTGGGCCCCTCTGCAAGCTATTCCACGACCACCCCCTACCACGGATTCCCAGAGCCCACAAAAGCTGTGCTACATCCTGCAATTTTTTAAAAACTTAGTTTGTCTACCCCAGCACTTGTAAGGTAAGTTGATCCTGGGATCTTTTCATTTTCTTGGAATCCCTACCGTATCCCAAATCATGTGAGAAGTGCTGTTCTAACGTCTTCCCCCTCTCGTCAAACCCAAAGGGACAGCCCTGAGAAGGTTCTAGAGACCAAGACACGCCAGTGCCCCCCTTTGCAGACTCCAGCCCTGGCTGCACCCCAGAACCCCTCCAAGGCAGCCAGGGCGAAGTTATGAGTTGGGCTGAGGTGGCCGGGTCCCCCACAGGTGTGCCGCCGCCCTCCGTCACCTGGTACAAGGACGCCGCTGTGGTGGAGGTGGAGAAGCTGGCCCGCTTCCGGCAGCGGGGTGACGGCGGCCTGCAGATCAGCGGGCTGGTGCCGGACGACACCGGCATGTTCCAGTGCTTTGCACGCAACGCGGCCGGCGAGGTGCAGACCTCCACCTACTTGGCTGTCACCAGTAAGTTGGCCTCCCCTGTCCCACTCCCGAGTGCTCCTGGGGCACAGTGTCCCCCAGCCGAGGGCCGTTGTGAGGACAGCATGTGCTGTGACGTAGCAATAGCATCTCAGAGCTCAGAGCCGCCCCTGTGCAGCGTCTGCAGCCTGCCTGCTCCCCCAGGCATCAAGGGCCCCCAGAGTCCTCCCTGATGGCCTGGAGCTGTTTCAGGGGAGGAGCCCTGCAACCAGGTTCCTACTGACCATGGGTCCACGAAGGGCTGAGTCCTGGAGAAAAAAACCTGCTCAGGGCTCCAGAGAGAACTAGCGCTGCATCAGGGTTCAGCTGCCTTGTAAGAAGCTGGAGCCTCAGATTCGAGTTGATGAAGGATGTGTCCATGTGCCTTGTCATGGAGGTTGGGAGCCGCCCTCTGGGTCCTCGGTTTCCCCTTTTAGGAGGATGAGGTCCAGGCAGGGGTGGGGTGGGCGAAACCTGCTCCCCCTGTATGTCAGGGCGCTCTGGGGAGTCCACACGGGCTGTCCAGTCTCGCTCCCAACACTAGGGTCTCGTCGGAGCACCTGCAGAAAGCCCGGCAGCACCTGGGACGGCAGGGGTGTGAGGACCCAGCTCCCTGGCCAGGGGCCCTTCCCGGGCAGCTAATTGACCCTACTGCCTCTGTCTGCAGGTATCGCCCCCAACATCACCAGGGGCCCCCTGGACAGCACGGTGATTGACGGCATGTCAGTGGTATTGGCGTGTGAGACCTCGGGGGCACCCCGGCCAGCTATCACTTGGCAGAAAGGTAGATGGGACAGGCCTTCGGTGGGTACGGCCAGGTGACAGCCTAGGACAGTCTTCAAAACTAGGTTCTGGAGTCAGCTCGCTTGGATTCCCCAAATACAGTTACAAAAGTTGTGCACTGCACAACCCAAGAGAGCTGCCTCCTGACACCTAGAACAGAGCATGGCATACAGCAGGTAGATGGACATAGGCATAGGCAGGCAGGTGCCCAGACCTGACGACAATCGCACCGACCCGATACAGGTGCGGGCAACACCCTTGGCTTGCGGGCTCACACGGAGACCCCCTCCCATTGACAAGCAGTTCTTCAAACCGGAGCCAGCCACAGGAAGCTGCCTGGCAGCCCCTCCTACACAGGCCCGTGTGTTCTCTCCCGGCTCTGTGTCTCTCTGTCTCTGCCCCTCCCCCGCCCAGCCCAGGTGCCAGCTGCCTCCGAGGCTGTGCCTGGCTGCTGCTGCCTGCCACCGTCAGGACAATGCGTGACCTCGTCCCAGGAAGGGCAGGCAGTGTGGCGGGTAGAGGAGCATCAGGAGGCGCCCCAGTGACCCTGTGCCTGTCACCAAACCCCCGCCCAGCCCTGCCCCAGCCCTTCCGGGGAGCGGGGGAAGCACCACGTGAGTCCCCCATGTCGCCCGCAGGGGAGCGCATCCTGGCCAGCGGCTCCGTCCAGCTGCCGCGCTTCACGCTCCTGGAGTCGGGCAGCCTGCTCATCAGCCCCACGCACATCTCCGACGCCGGCACCTACACCTGTTTGGCCACTAACTCTCGGGGGGTGGACGAGGCCTCTGCAGACCTGGTTGTGTGGGGTGAGTGGCTGTGGCAGGGGTGGCGGGGGGCTCTCCAGGTCTGCATGAGCCGGCCATGCCTGCAGCTGCCTCAACACGGAGGCGCCCACAGAAACACACGGCCCCAGCATCCCCACACTGCGCCTGTGTCTCAGCCAGAGCTCTCATGATTGGACAGACAGTGACAAATTAATCTAGAAGCCAGAGACCAGCAGGGCCTCAGGGTGCAGAGTTCACGCAGTGCTCGGCCGGGTGGAGACGGCTTTGAGGTGGCGGGAGAGAGCAGTCTTCAGATTCTTCAGGGCAGAAATCAGGATGATGTTTTCCATAAAGGGCCAGGTAGTAAATATTTTAGGGTTTGTGGGCCAGACAGTGTCTGTCACAGCTACTCAGCTAACTTCTGTAATGTCCGGGAAGCAGCCAGGGGCCGGCGTGATCTGATGGGCCCGGCTGTGTTGCGGTAAGAGTTCAGTCCCTCAGACAGGCCATCTGCCAGATGTGGCCCCAGACAGTGGTGCGCCAGCCCCTCCTGTAAGAGACTCACGCCCACACCCCTACGCCTGTGCACACCGGAGGCTGCCTAGCTGGGTGAGCCTGAGACCTGGCAAAGCACCACACTGGACATTGCAGAGCTCGTTGCGACCCTGGCTGGGTCACCAACAAGCTGTGCAGATTGCTATTTCTCCATCCTTTACATGGATTTATAAAGGAACCCGCCCCCCCCATGCATGTAGGTTCCGTGAATTACAGTGTCACAGGAGCACATTGCTTTACTTGTGGTTTGTTTTGGTTTTTGTTTGTGGTCCTGGGGATTGAACCCAGAGCCTTCACCCTGAGCTATAACCCCAGCTCTTTTTAAAATTTTTTTTATATTGAGACAGGGTCTCACCAAGTTGCTAACTTGCCCAGGCTGGGCTAGACCTTGGGGTCCTTTGGCCTCAGGCTCCCAGGGTGCTAGGATCTCAGGCACGAACCACCACCACGCCCAGCTACATTGCTCTTTTTAACTCTCCCCGGACTTTGACTACAGCAGGTCCTTGTGCACCAGATCTGCCTTCAGCCAACCACAAAGCTCGAATCTCATGGGGCCTGTGCTCACTCACCCTTGTCGCCCCCAGATTCTAGAACCCCTGCCCTGCTCAACATTTGTCTCCGCCATTTCTTTCAGCCCGGACTCGCATCACCAGGCCTCCCCAGGACCAGAGCGTCATCAAGGGCACCCAGGCCTCCATGGTGTGTGGAGTGGCCCACGACCCCCGGGTGACCATCAGGTACTCCGAGGGCAAGCCCTAGATAGCATGCGTGGCTGGGAGGTAAATGCGGCCTGTAGGGGGCAATGGAGAGGGCCGTGTGCAGGAAAAGAGAAAGGAGGAAACAAGGAAGCCGGGACAAGAAAGAGACCCGAAGCCCATGAGCAGGGGCGACTCTGGCTCTCTCTGGGATCGAAGCCTTCGCTACAAGCATCTCCCTGCCCCACCCCATGCTCTAGGCCTCTTGCAAAATTCATGTGGACAAATTCAGTCAAGTCCCTTAGTGTCTTCACAGCAGAGTGGGTAAGAGGACACAGGAGCAGCTCCAGAGCTGCGGCAGAAGTGACCCCTGGGGTGACCCTCGCAGACAGGCACATGAGGAGGTGCCCAACCTGGGGTCACTCCCACCACGGGAGGGGGCTCGGCCTCCCGGGCTTCAGTCACACTCCAAAGCCACTGGAGAAGCTGGTGGGATGGAATCCTGTGGACAGAAGCAGCAAGAAAGATGTAAAAGCAGGGACCAGGACACCTGAGCCAACCTCCAGGAAGCTTTAGGAACTAAAACCAGTGGGAGGATGACCCTCGCTCTCTCTCAGGAGCTCCAGAATGCTAAGGAACTGCTTCCCCGGAAGTGGAGATGGCCTGTGTGTGGCCGCTGTATCCAATGAGCAAAATATTATTGTCAAACAGCGGGCATGGAGGCTGCAGGGCCCAGCTTAGGCCTCCTGGAGAAATGGCCTCCCTGGGCTCCACGTGGCAACTGCGTCCTGCAGCGCCACCTGGTGACCACTGGAAGCAGCACAGTCTCACCCTCCACGCTGAGACCCGACCCAAGGTGCCAAAGGAGCTCCATGCCTTGCCAAAATGTCAGCGGCCAGGCTGAGAGACACCTCATTAAACATTCAGTTGTGACCTTTTAGGGCAATCGTCACACACCAGCACAGAGGCAAACATGAGCCCTGAAATCGTGTAGACGTAGTTGGTATCTTGTTGGCCAATTAACCAGATTGTCCTCATTTCTGGGTTTATTAGATTTTTATTTTAAAAATTAATATACTAACTGTGAAAAAGTCCTCAGAGAAAACCCACATCGAGTACTTCTGAGAGTTCCAGCTTCAGATGTGATGTAGTAGCCATACTTTTAGCATCCATTAATTGAAAAACTCCATAATCACAAAACACTGTATTAATTCAGTAGCACTTTAAATTGGTGTTTTATTTACAAAATATCATCTACTTCTGTTTGAAAAACGCTTGTGCATTTTATTCTTTCTCTAGATAATTTTTTTTTTGAGACAGGGTCTCACTATGCAATTCAGACTAGCTTTGATTTCACTTGATAGCCAAAGCTGCCCTTGAACTCCTGGTGATCCTCCTGCCTCAGCCTGCGGAGTGCTGGGATTACAAGGGTGTGCCTCCTCACCTGGCTTCTCTAGATAATTATTGATGAACACAGGGACTCAGAGATATTTCAGCAGACACACTCTGTAGAGCCCCACAGCTATGTGCAGGATTGTCCAGATTGTCCTATTCCAGTTTATGGGAAGGGGTCATTGCCCTAGCATGAAGTGAACCATCTAGAACAATCTTTTCAAGATGGGAGGAGAGAGAAGAATAGGTTCCTCACCACCTTCCATAGGTACAGTCGATGCCTATGGCCAGCCATGCATCTCCCCTTCCAGCTTGGCTCCGTTATACGGTGGGAACCTCTGCTGCCCTCCACCCTCTTCAGCTAAATTGGAGGAGGGGTGCCCAGACCTCAGCATTTTTAAAGCTCTCCATGCAATTCTAACATGTTGCCAAAATAGAACACTCTTTTTCTAGGAACTGGAATAGTGGCACATACTGTACCTGTAGTCCCAGCTACTTGGGAGGCTGAGGCAGGAGGATCCCTGAGCCCAAGAGCTTGAGGCCAGCCTGGGCAGCATGGCAACTCTAAGTAAATAAACAAAATTTCTCCCTTCTCAAGTGGACACCATCCAATTCTGAGCAACATGTTGTCAGCATCAAGCCAGGCCCTAGGGGTGAGGCACCGAGCAGCACAGATTACCCCTGTGAAAGCCTCTAACACCATCCTAGAGGGGAATGCTTCTACTTGCTCTCTGGGGCAGATCTAGACCAAACCTGAAAGTCCACTTGTAACCATTATTATTAATAACAAATAATTTAACTTTTCACTGTTTAACAAATCCATCCCATTTTAGGAAAAGAAAATATAAAAAATGCAGACGAGAAAAAAATTAAGGAGAAAGCAGAAAAGTTGATGTATGTGTTCCCCTTAATTTTATAGACAGAAGCAGTAATAACATTTGGGTGCCACTTTTAAAAAGCTAAAGATGTGCTGTATATTAATCTGATTTTTCCCTCAAGTACCTTCTGTGCCTTTTTATATCCATATTTTTGTATCAACTCCAATTACACAATCATTCAGAGGTACACCGTGTGGCTGGAACATGATTTACACTACTAGTTTCCTGTTGCTGGATATTTAGTTTATTTCTAAATTTTGCTAAATTTATCTGACTATGAATGTCCTTGCAGCTAACTATTTTTACACATTTTTGATGTGCTGAGGACCATCCATTGTTACATAAAGCTGAGAGGGCCCCTGAAAAGGCACTCATCAAAATTGCTAAACAGCCAGTTATAGAATTGCAGGTTATTTTGGAACATTTTTATCATGACTATGATGGATGTAGGGTTTTTCTTTTTTGCATTTTTGTTTAGGAAAGATGATGTTAAGAGTGTGTTTGGCTTTATAGGAAACCACCGTCTCTGTCTTCCCTGCTTTCCTTCCCTTTGCACTTCCCCCAATAGGTAGGGAGACAGTCCCTGGCTCCTGGGTCAGCGCAGTGCTATCGTTATTCTGGATGGTGGCCATCCCATAGCTGTAACATCTGTCATTTGCATTTCCCGGAGGATGAGTGACATGGAGCATCTTTTCATATGCATGTTTGTCTTCTGTGGATCTTGGTTGGTGGGCGGCAGTCTGTAAGAACTTTCTTTCTTTTCCTCTGGCTACGTTTTAAGAGTTCTCTGTATATTTTAGATAACAGTTCTTTATCAGGTGTTTGTTGTCTAAATAATTTCCCCCAGTCTGCGGCTTCTCTTTTTATTCTCTTGATCATATCTCTTCAGAAGCAGAAATTTTTAATTTTAATGAAGGCTAGCTTATCATTTCTTTCTCCCTGAGTCAGGCCTTTGGTGTGGCATCTAAAATATCAGAGCCAGACACTAAGACTTCTGGATTTTCTCTGCATTACCTTCTAAGAGTTCTAGAGTTCTGCAGCATATATTTAGGTCTGTGATCCATTTTTCTTTTTTTTTTTTGTAGTGGTGGTACTGGGGATTGAACTCAGGACCTTCACACTGAGCCACATCCCCAGTCCTTTTTTATTTTTTTTATTTTGAGATGTTTTTTATTAAGTCGCAGAATTCCAACTTGTGATCCTCCTGCCTCGGTCTCCCAGAGCTCTGGAATAATAGGTATGGACCACCATGCCATACTCATTTTTAATTAATTTTTATGAAAGGTGTGAAGTGTGTGACTCTCCCAGTCACTTTATTTTGCACATAGGTATCCAGTTGTTCCAGCACCATTTGTTGAGAGGGCTCCTTTATTTTCATTTGCATCTTTATTTTTTTGGTTTTGTTTTTGTTTCACATTTACGTAATTGATTTGTTGGAGAAACCAGGTTCTGTAAGACATTGGCCAGCAAACTATTTCTGTAAAAGGCCAGAGAATAAATATTTTAGGCTTATAAGAACTGTAGATTGTTTGTCATAATTACTGAACTCTGTAGAGCAAAGCAGCCATAGGCAATATGTTAACAAGTGGTTATGCCTGTGTCCCAATAAAACTTTATTTATACAAACAAGCAGAGGGCCATGTGTGCTGACCCCACCATGGACTAGCCTATGTGCTGGATTTGGTTAGCTACTTTCTCCTGGGGATAATTTGTTCTTCTAGCCCCTGTATTTCTAATTAGATCAAGTAATTAAAATTCAACAGCCTTGGCATATATATTTCACAGGCTTCATATGCTTTCTGAAACAAAGAATGTCTGTTTGCCTTGGGGTGTTTTTTTAAGCAGGAATTACTCTCTGCCTCTAGATTTGCTTTTAAGGAAAATTTTGCCCATTCTCAATGTTGACAAAGATGATTCTTTTCTAGGTAAAGAGAGAGTGGAAGGTGATTATTGTTGTAGATTTGTTAAAATGCATTGTAAAAGCCTTAAAAATTTACTTGGCAATTTTACTGCTGACAATCTGTCCTTCAGGGAGTGATGTGGAGTGTGAAAATATTTTGCCAAAAGCACATTCAGCACAGCGTTAGCTATAATATCAGGGGGGATAAAGACGCTAAACTGTATATCCAGTATTAGGAAATAAGTTAAATGATGGGACAATCATTAAGCCATTCTACATCTGATTTTTAAAAAACATGGTATGGAAATGTCATATTAAAAAAAGTATATGAAGCTAGGCATAATGACACAAGCCTATAATCCCAGCACTTGGGAGGCTGAAGCAGGAGGATTGTTGTGAGTTCCAGAGTAGCCTGGGCTCCGTAGCAAGTTCAAGGCCAGCCTGAATTACATAGTCAGACTCTGGTTCAAAACATTTTTTTTAATTTTAGGAAAGAGTATATGATATTTTGTTGAGTGGAAAAGACAACTTTAGCCAGGCATGGTGGCACATGCCTGTCATCCCAGCACTTGGGAAGCTGAAGCAGGAGGATCATTGCAAGTTCGAGATCAGCCTGGGCTATAAAGTGAGCTCAAGACTGGGCTGAACTGCATAACAAGACCCTGTCTCAAAAAGACAAAAAGAAAGAAAGAAAAGACAACTTTAAAATCAGGATGGATGGATGATGGGTAGATCAATGGGTAGGTAGGCTGATGGATGGAAACATGGACAGAAGGAAGGATGGATTGGTGGATCAATCAATTGATAATAAGTCAGTCACTAGAAATCATTAATGCACATGTGCTGTGTCAGCAAAAAGACTGACAGCTAACTTCTCCTGACCACAGTAGTATTACCCAAGCACTGCCCAAGTATTTCATGCTAGCTCCACAATCCTTACAGTAACCTTATGAAGTGGATGGTGTGGATTCCCACAAGTTACAGATGAGAAACTGAGACACAGCAAGGTTACATCAACTTACTCACGATCACAAGGCTAGGCCAGGGCAGCCTCTCAGCAGGGAATCTGACCGTAAAATACAGAGGCGCTGCGGTCCACTACCTGTCCATGGGCAGGAGAAACATCTGTAGGACGAGACTCACATGCATAAACCATGGTTCCCCAGTGCTGGAGAATGTCTGGGTTTTCTTTGTTCTTTTCCTTTTTTCTTTTCTTTTTATATCTGGACTTTCTGTTTTTCCCTTGATTTTTCCTTTCAGACTCAGCTTAACAATGTTATAGACTCCGTCTCACTGCCAGTGTTGCAGTCTCTATTCCCAGAGAGTCTTAGGACCCTGTAGGACCCTGAGGCTCACACCCCCCACCTGACCTCCAGGTGACAGGGGATCTCAGAAACACCCCACTCCTCAGTCTGCCTCGAGCTGAGAGCCATGGCCAGACTCTCGGGGGGACAGCACTGCACTCCCCAGGCAGGGCCAGCCCTCCGGTGTGTGCACGGCGATAATAACGTCTACATTCCCTCCAGAACAATTCCAGAGGAGATATTTCTCGTTGTCAGGCACAGGCTTGTGTGTAATTTCTCAAGTCCCCCTTTGTACCGACTGACCGAAGCTAAAGTGATTTTTTGGACACTAAAGTCAATTTGTCACAGTGATGCATCGATCTAATGATTTTCCTCATAAAACTAATTCCAAAATGTAGTCTGTGCGGAAACTTTAATTCTTTCCCAGCCATAATCTTTTTCACCTCCTCGGGAGCACTCTTTTTGCTGGCTCTTCTGTGTTGGCTGTTTCGTGGTGGCTTCTGGCCAAAAGCAACAACGCTTTGACCCGGGCCTGAACTGCAGGTGTAAACGACCAATAATGACTTAATGTGAGACCGCTCCTGTGCACAGCGCCCCGCGGCAGGAATGATGGACTCCTAGGCCCTCAGCCTCCACAGCCTCCTCTCCAGGGCCAGTTTCCTGCCCGGCCAGAACCAGTGTGGCCTTGGGTTGTCACCTGCCCAATTTTGGTGGACTCTTTCCAGGAGGAGCTTTGGTCTTTCCCTCCCCCCCCTCCCGCCCCCCGTCTCTTTCTCTCTCTGCCTGCTAAGTGGCCCTTCCTGCTCCTAGGTATGTGTGGGAGAAGGATGGAGCCACCCTGGCCATGGAGAGCAACCCACGCATCCGCCTGGACAAAAACGGCTCCCTGCACATCACACAGACGTGGTCAGGGGACATCGGCACATACACCTGCCGGGTGCTCTCAGCCGGCGGCAATGACTCCCGCAGTGCCCACCTGCGAGTCAGGTAAGGGCAGCAGCCAACCCGCACCCTCTTCACAGCCCAAGGTCCTGTGTGACACGGTCTCGCATCAGGTCTCTCAGGAAGCCGGTGACGCTTTATCTGTACTTACAGCCGCTCCGCATGGCTCACATCACCGCCTCAGCTCCATCTCCTATCAGGTCAGGAGCAGCATTGCATTCTCACAGGAGCTGGACCCTACTGTGACCCATGCAGGCCAGGGATCTAGCTGCTCTTCTTATGAGAATCTAATCCTGAAACCATCACCCCCACACATAGCCCAGCCTGGCCCACGGAAAAACTGTCTTCCACAAACCCAGGCCCTCATGTTGAAAAGGTTAGGGAGCATGGCTCTCAGCCTAAGCATCCTTCTAGGCCCCTCTGTCAGCTCACAGCGGCCTTCTGTGAGGAGCAGGGGGCCTGAGTAGGGCTTGGACCTGTGGGCTTCAGTTCCAGGGGGAGAACTGTCCAGGTGGATGGCCAGATGCCATGTCCTATGTCTGAACACGAGCTGTCATGGAAGTGCAAGACCCACCCAACCTGAATCTTGGTGTCCCTGTCACATGACCCTAGACCCCTCGGGCAGCTCCCCCAATACATCTCTCCCCCAGGCAACTGCCCCACGCTCCTGAGCACCCAGTGGCCATGCTCAGCACCGTGGAGAGACGGGCCATCAACTTGACGTGGGCCAAGCCCTTCGACGGGAACAGCCCCCTGATCCGCTACGTCCTGGAGATGTCAGAGAACAGTAAGGTCCCAGTGTCACTCGGGCCGGGGGCTGGGCCGGACAATCTCCTGATCTCCTGTGCAAGGCAGGTCGGGCTGGGTCCCCACTCCTCACCTCCATGTTCTGGGGGTCTGAGCAACCTGGGCTTTCTCCTCTGTATCAGGAAGAATGGCCTCTGCTCTCCGGTCATTGTGACAGCCCAGGAAGAGTGTGCAGGAGGTATTCAAAGCAGGGCCTGGCAGAGCAGTGGCCTCAAAGACAGTGGTTATTATTATTATTTTTATTTTTATTTCTCCAAGGCCCCAGGCTATGAACTCCAAAATTAGCAAGTATAATCTAAATTGTGTTTTCTATACAGTTTTCCCTGAGGTCATCAATTTGAGAGAAAAGATGAAGGCATTTTAGTTTCCATGAGCCCTTGCTTCCTCCAATGCTCGCCAGCCCCATCTTAGTTCCCATGATCCCCTGCTTCCTCCAGTGCTCTCCAGCCCATCTTAGTTCCCATGATACCCTGCTTCCTCCAGTGCTCTCCAGCCCCATTTTAGTTCCCATGATCCCCTGCTTCCTCCAGTGCTCTCCAGCCCCATCTTAGTTCCCATGATCCCCTGCTTCCTCCAGTGCTCTCCAGCACCATCTTAGTTGCCATGAGCCCCTACTTCCTCTAGTGCTGTCCAGCCTCATCTTAGTTCCCATGAGCCTCTGCTTCCTCCAATGCCCTCCAGCCCCATTTTAGTTCCCATGAGCCCCTGCTTCCTCCAGTGCTCTCCAGCACCATCTTAGTTCCCATAAGCCCCTGCTTCTTTCAATGCTTTCCAGCCCAATGCCACAAAGGCTAATGGGACCCAGAAGAAAGATGTGACAGGTGCTACTGACCAAGCAGGGAGGTCCTCACCCTCCTGCCAGCCCAAAGGAGGCTGGACTCCTGCTGGGAAAGAAGGAAGAGAGCATGTCCTCTCCCCACAGGATGCCCACCCTGCCCCACCCACTGTCCCTGCAGATGCCCCATGGACCATCCTCCTGGCCAGCGTGGACCCTGAAGCCACCTCAGTGATGGTCAAGGGCTTGGTTCCAGCTCGCTCCTACCAGTTCCGTCTCTGTGCCGTCAACGATGTGGGCAAAGGACAGTTCAGCAAGGACACTGAGAGGTGAGGGGAATATAGCCACTCCTCCAAAGACATTTCAGCCACTGCAGCTGGGACCACAAGGGGCCACCTGCTGCCCATCCAGTGTGACAAGGGGGCAGGATCACAGGGCTCAATGTCTTTGCCCCTCCAGGCTGCAGTCTCCTGCTTTGTAGGCTCCTAACTATCACTCAGGGGCAGCATGAGCGGAAGGAGGTGATACAGGCAGACACAGGCTGTGGGTGGAGCGAGGCACATGATAATGCCACCAGGAGTCAGCCTGTAACCCTGTGCTGTGCAACCTCAGAACTCACTTCTGCCTGCTCCACACCTCCATGTGCTATCACCATGGTCAAAGGACACAGAACTGGGGGCAGGGATTTCACAAATGTCAATACCCAGTGCCACGCGTGCTACTGGGCCCTGGGGGGACTCCAGCAGATCCTTACAAGACAGTGGACATTGAATATAACAACAGGCAATCCATGCCCAGCACTGCACCCATTTGTGGAGAAGGTGCGTTCTGCCCAGCTAACCCTGCAGACAAAGCGGCCACCTCTAGTGGGAAAGAAAATGTCATTCCAGAGATCAAAATGTCTGTGACACAGATCACATGTCCAAGCTGTGACTCAGCTCTTTGAAGATGCTTCAGTCAAGCATGTGGTTTTGCCAGTGTTCCAACGGGCTCCAGCCTGGGGCTGTCACTAGAGACATCCACAGGGGCAGGACCCTCCAACAGGGGAAGAAGTGACAGTCCCCAGCCCAGCGTGGCAGCAGAAAGAGGGGAATTCATTTGCTCAGTGTTGTTTTCTATGGTGCTGGGGATGGAGCCCAGGGCCTCACACATTCTCTGCTCCAGGTCTTGCTCACTGTTTATTGAGCACCTGCTATGTGCCCAGTTGTGTGTGGCCCCCTGCAGGTGACACGGTGAACAACACACCTGCCTGCCCCCAGCTCTTCCAGAGCCTTGGAATCCCAACAAGGGGACCCCAGTGCAGGGGACCCCAACACCCACCTCCCTTGCCTTGCGGCCTCACTGTGCATTGCTGACTCCTCTGATCATTCCAGCCACCACACGAGAGATTAAATCATCCTGGCTCTGGCCTCTGGGAAAACGCAGTACACACAGTGCTGCTAGGAAAGCGATCCATCAGGATGCAAAAACAGAAAAATAAACAAAGAGGGAAAGACATCCATCAAAAATAATTAACTTTTGTTTTTAATACATAAGTGTCAGTCGTGTGAAAAATACACTTTAGGCGGAACACTGTGTCCCACAGCAGAAAGAGAGAGAGACGGGGCACCGGGCTCCAGGAGGCGGGCGACGCCTGGGCCCCACCTGCCTGCCCACTGCACCCCCCCCCCCCCCCGACAGCTCAGCCGGTCAGTGAGGAGGCCTGGCTCAGGCACATCACCAGCCAGCTGGTGGGAAATAACTACCAACACTCCTCCTGCCGAAATGCTTGAACACCTCTGACCTCATCAACCCCAACACTAGCTTCTTTGACAAATGGGCAACTGAAGCACCTGGCCTTCAACTGCACCAAAAATGCACACATTTGGTGTTTTGTTGTGTTTTTAATTAATAGATGATAGATAGATAGATAGATAGATAGATAGATGGATGGGGTCATTTGAGACACAACCAGTCTTATAAGGCAGGCAAGATACTTTTTGTAGAAACAAGCTCAGATGGGTTAAGTGACTTGCCCAAGGGCACACAGCAAGAGACAGAACAGGACAGGCCTTGGCCTCTTCCCTTCCTGTTAGGTGCCTGTGCTGTCCCCAGAGACTGAGTGAAAGGCCCATCTGCTCTTTTATTTTCTGATTCAGGATTTCCCTCCCCGAGGAGCCTCCCACGGCCCCGCCACAGAATGTCATCGCCAGCGGCCGGACCAACCAGTCCATCATGATCCAGTGGCAGCCGCCTCCTGAGAGCCACCAGAACGGCATCCTCAAGGGCTACATCATCAGGTAGGCGTCTGCCTGGGGACAGGAGGGCAGCCCAACCCCAGCGGAAAGGGATGGCAGTGGGCACCGGAAGTAGATTGGAAAACAGTGCAAACTCACAGCAGTGCTGTCCATCTAACAAGGCTCAGGCCTCAGGAAATGCCCACACTGTAGCAGGAAGGACTGAGGCTAGACATCAGGAAGAACTTCCTGCAGTGAGAGCCTCGGGAACCAGCAGCAGCGGTGGAAGGCAAGGCGGCCATGCCAGGGCCGACATGGGAGCAGGGCCACCGGGTACAGGAGAGGGAAGAGACCACTGTCCCAGGCCTGGCCACCTGGGAACCCCAGAGTGTTCCATCTCGGCCAGACCCTCTAGCTGGCTGGGGAGTGCAGACGCTAAGAGGGCAAGAATCAGAGGAAAAGCGAAAGTTCTTTCTTTGGTCGTTGCTGGAGAACAGAGTCCAGTTCTGTAGACTTTCACTGTTACAGTGGACTGGTGACTACTATACCAGTAGCATAACGAGTCATGAAGGCCTACCTAAGTGTGGTATTCATAAATAGCTCGGTATTTGAAGTCACTGAAAACTCTAAGCTGTGTTGTTACTCCCAGTGGATGGGTAACCCTGAATCAGACCCACGATGCCAGGCCACTCTGTGGGTCTCTTTCCCGCATCATGGGTGCTGGGATCCCCCAAAGTTGGAGGGCAGCCTTAGGGATCTGGCTGCTCTGTGATCGGCTAGTTTTGCTGTGAGTTTTTGTTTAATCCTAAAGGGCTGTTGTTCTCAAAGTGAGGTCCCTAGCCCAGCGGCCTTTGCACCACCTGAGTGCCGTTCAGAAATGCAAATTCTCCGGTCCCATCCGAGACCTATTGCATAGGAAACTTGGGGGACAGGCCATCAGTCTGTTTTTAACAAGACTTAGGGTGATTCCAACGCATGCTAAGGTCTGGAGAACCACTGCTGGGGAATATTAGAATGTACTGACATGCTTTGGGGCTCTCATTTTGCAGTTACTAGACTCTGATGCCTGTATGCATTGTGGTTCTCCTATGACTTATCTACCCTCCTTATATGACTCTTAAATTGGCTCCTAAAACCCATTTCCTTGGGGGCTGCGGATTTAGCTCAGTGGCAAAAGCCTCTGCCTGGCAAGTGCAAGGTCGTGAGTTCGACTCCTGGTACCGGAAGAAAAACAAAAAAAAAAAAACTAAAACCCATTTCTTTGTTACTGTGAGTTGTTTTCCAGGAAAGATAGATGTGGGAAGCACATCTTAGATATTTTCATTCCACCTCAGCAAGGGAGCCACTATCCGAGAGAGAGAAGGGAAAGGAGCTCAGCATTGGGAACTGCTCTCCTGCCAATGGCCTTCAAAGGCTGAGCGCTGTGAGACCTCAGCATTCCTGCTCAGTCACCCTAGTTACATCCTCTTCCCCCATCAAAAAGAAAAGCTGGGCTAGGGATAGAGCTCAGTGGTGCAGCACCTTCCTGGCAAGCATGAGGTCCTGAGTTCAATTCCGGGTACCCAAAAATAAAAGAGAAGCCATGACCCATCCCTAGACCCGTGCCGCCCAGTAAGGTATAGCACCAGCCTCTTATGGTTATTCAAGGCAATTAGAAATACATCAGAGAGGGGCTGGGGATTTAGCTCAGCGGCAAAGCGCCTGCCTGGCAAGCGC
>NW_004955553.1:413007-417698 GCF_000276665.1 Chinchilla lanigera | reverse complement strand
CCCTGGCTGTCATACCTGGGTGGAATCACCACCCTGCATCCGGCTCCTTGCAGGGGGCTCCTGAGGGGCAGCGGAGGAGGAAGAGTCAGGTGGGGATATGGGGAAGGGCAGAGGTTTCCAGGGTGTTAGGATCTTCTGCGAAGATTCGCATGAACTGGATCGCAAGACACTGCCTTTTGTATTCTGCCTGACACCCACCCTCCCCAGCACGATATGTGACATGTGCTCAGCCATCACTTCGTTTATCAGTGCCCCAGGAGCGACCCAGGCCAGGTTTATTGAACCTGAACTAAGCCATAGATGAGAAGGGGGCACCTGGAGTCTGGGCAGAGGAGGAGCGGTCTTGGAGAGTGCAAAGTGCCGTCTGCGGGCCTCTCCCCCATGTTTTCTCTGTTGAACTGGGCAAAGCAGACTGATGGGCCCCTCCGCCCACCCTGTCTCTTGATCTCTTCTAGTTCCCACGGTCCCCCCAGGCAATGTGCATGCAGAAGCCACCAATTCCACGACCATCCGCTTCACCTGGAACGCCCCCAGCCCCCAGTTCATCAATGGCATCAACCAGGGCTACAAGGTATGCCGCAGGAGGAGGCCGTGAGGGTCTGGGGCGTGCAGGAAAGGCAAGGGATGAGCAGGAGGGGGTCCCTTCTGTCTGAACTCCTGGTCTCAAGCCAAGCGGAGGGCACACAAGCTTCCTCCAACGAACCGTGGCCAGGGCCCAGCTGTGACCAGGGCAGAGGCCATGTACAGTGACACTGAAACGTAGATAAGCCAGGTTTACTCAGGCCCAGCACCCCTGGTGTAGCCAGGACCCAAAGCAAAAACCCAACACTCACTTCATACATCGCTGTGTAGCTCTGACTGGCATCCTGCTGGGGCAGGTCCTTGGGCTGTATGTGGTGAAGGGTGCAAGATTAGAGCTCAGGGCCAATCCTGCCTTCCCCTCTGGCTAGCTACCTGGACAAGCTGTTCCACATGCCTGTGCTTCAGTCTGTCCATAAATATTTATTGAGCACCTACTATATGCACTGCACTGGCTGCTGGGAACTTCAATGTGGTTTCCCCGTTGGCAAATGAGGATGGTAATACCCGTTCCTTAGAGTAGTTGAGGATTAAATGCGATGATATCTGGACCCAACACAGTGACGAACACATTACAAACACTCAGAAAACGATTTTGGCAGTAGTCATGCATTTGTTTGCTCAACCTGCTGTCACAAAGTGGTGGCTTAAACCACAGACGTAAGTTTTCTCACAGATCGAAGCGTCAACAGATTTGGCTTCTTGTGTGCCCTCTACCCTTGGCTTGCGGGTGCCGCCTGCTCCCTTTGTCCTCCCTCATGGGTGCCTGCGGCTGATCATCTCTTACCCCAAGGAGACACCAGTCACATTGGATCAGGGCCAGTCCTGGGGACCTCAGTCACTTTAATCACCTCTTTAAGGGCCCTGTCTGCCAATATGATCACCTTCTGAGGCGCTGGGGTTAGAAGTGCAGCTCAGGAAGTCTGTGAGGATGCAGATGTAGCTCATAATATCTATGACAGCGGTTGTAAGTAGCCCAGGAAATGTGTTACAGCTGTAACTGTGCTGCAGGTCAGCGCTTCTCAATCACCGCCTCCTGGAACCCCACCCTGGGATCCCAGACCTGCGTCTCCCCTCTCCTGGCCCGAGGCGCCCTTCGAGAACTGAAGGCAAATCACGTGTGCATGGTCTATACGATATTTTTAAGGAATATCACCTGCCCCCAGCACTTGTGGCAAGTTCGAGCTGCTGTCTGCTCCCTCCGAATGTGGGGCTCCCTCTAGGTTAGGGAATGGAAGTGGGTTTTTTGGAGGGCTGTACCTCTCAGGGAAAGCCAGGGAAGACTCGGGGAGAGCTGCAAGCTCCGGGGGACCTGGTGACTTTGAGGCGACTGCCGCCACATGTTGAAGCCTCACGTGCCCCTCTGCACTGTGTTTGCTGCGTGGGCCATCACCAAGATCAACCCCAGGACAAGCCGCCTTAGGCTTTATCACTGCAAGGCGGGGGCGGCTGGACAGGAAAGGAATGGGTTGCAGTTGCAAATTCAATTTTCCACTTATGTTGCAAGCACAGAAGGGCAAGTCCAGAGCCGGGTGGACCTGCCCCGGCCACGGCCCTCTCACTCCCAGGAAGGCAGCCAACCCAAGGCTGCGGAGCCTCCCCGGGGCAGGGTGCTGCAGCCCTACGTGCCTGTGCTAGCTGACTGGAACAGGCTCCTAATTGGGACCCGGGGGAAGGCGAGGGAGGGAAGGAGGGGGCCCGCATTGCTGGAGCACAGGAACTGAGCTGGGAACAATTAGCCTCTCTCAGCCAAGTGTAAGCACAAGTTTTATTATACATATGGGAGGACTGAGCTATACACTTCTAAAGCAAACAGCTCCCTAGGGGCCAGAAGGCCGGCCAGTGGCCAGGACAATTAGAACAACGGCCCATGGTGACCCAGAGTGGGAGGAGGCTACAGAAGTCCCCTCAACCCCCTGATTCCCAGGCCTAGCCGGTGCCCCACATCCAGTAGCCACTGCGGGAGGACCAGTGGGAATGAAGTGCTTGATGTTCTCAGTGCAGAAGCAGAGGGAAGAACAAGAGGGGGATGCACTTAAGGGGTACTTCCTGTGCGCCAGGCACGTGCTGTGTGCGTCACTCTGCCTTCTTGTGCATCCTGCGCCAGAACCCCAACATAAAAGTATTATGATCATGACCTCAGTTTTCCAGAGGACGAAGCTGAGGCAGGAAAGGGAGGTCACATATTCAAGGACAAACGATAACTGCCAAAAGTCAGGCTCAAACCAGAGCTTGCACTTTCTCATATTAAAAAAGAAAACACGGGCATGATGGCAAATGTCTGTATTCCCACCTACTTGGAGGTTGAGGCAGGAAGATTACAAGTTCAAGGCCAGCCTAGGCAACTTAGCAAAGCCCTGTCTCAAAAAATAAAATGGGCTGGAGATGTAACCCAGCAGAAGAGCACCCCTGAGGTCAATCCCCAGTACCACAAAAAAGAATTATCGTTTACTTGTAAAATAACAACTATAACTTAATATTGTTGCACAAAAAAAAAAAAAAGAACAAACGTGGGGATTTTTTTTCTGCTTCTTTGGCCTTTAGTGGATTTATCCAAGGAAGAAAAATAAAGCAGTGCTTGCCCCTCGTATACAGACAATAAGAATGGGTGTCCCCCTTACTGTTTTAATTGTGAAAATTGTCAAATATCCACCAAAGTTAAGGGAAGCCCACTGATGAACCCAGATACCCACCCCAGCCTCAACAATGAACAGCTCACACCTGAGTGTGTTCCTTCTAGTCCCTGCGCTCTGCCTCTGCCCTGGAATGTTCTGAAGATAATCTCAGGCGATGTATCATGTCATCCTTAAATGCTTCTGTAGAGAAAGATTACAGATAAGGTCTCTATTTAAAACAAAACCACAATAACCGCATTATCATTAGCATTCCTAAAAATATCAACAGTCCCTTTAATGCCATTAGACACCCAGCCAGCCTGCAAATGTCTTTGCCACGTCGTTTCTGCCGCTGGTTTGTTTATTTGCTCCAAGAGCTAAATGAAATCACACAATTGCAATTGGTTGGGGTTTTGGGGAGTATTTTTTGGTTTTGTTTTTTTTGTTTTTTTTTTAAGCTTCAGTGAATCTATAGATTCTCTCTCTGTCTCTCATCCCTTTCTTTCTTGTTTTTCTTGTAATTTATTTAGTGAAGAAACGTAGTCATTTGTCCTATAGAATTTTGCACAGCCTGGATTTTGTTGATTGCAACCCCACAGGGTCACTTAACACATTCCTCCGAACACTGTATTTGCAGTAAATTAGAACGTAGAGGATGAGGCTGGTCAGATTGAGGCTTGAGAGATTTTTGGGGGTTTTTTTTTGGTTTTTTTCCAAAATAACTTCCTAGATGGTGGTGTGTATTTCCATCAGACGGTGCAGAGTCTGGTTGTCTCTCTTATTGTGATATCGTCACATTGGTAGCCCCTGTGCAGTCTGTTATCTCAATCGTGGCTGAAAAACAGAGATTGGCAAATACAATTTTTTTTAGTCATTAGCTTTTTTAAAGTTTTTGTGGTACTGGGGATTGAACCCTGGATCTTCATCCTGAGTCACATCCCCAGCTCCCCTTCTCTTTTTTGAGACAGGGTCTTGTTAAGTTGCTAAATTATGCAGGTTGGGCTGAAAGTTGCGATTCTCCTGCCTCCGCCTCTGAAAATGCTGGAATTGCAGGTGTGCATCACCACATCCAGCTTGAAATGCTCTTTTTAGATAAAAAATAAATCATGTTTCCCTTTATTAATTTTTTTGGCTGCCTGAACATTGAGTTCATTTAGGAAAACCATAATGAGTACTTCTTTCTTTTTCATTGTTTACCAATTTTCAATATGATGAATTGGTTTTTAGTACATATCTTCTTAGGTGACAGGTAAATTTGGGTTGGCAGGAGGTATCTTTTGGTTTTGTTTGCTTCTGTTAGTATTACTATGTACTTAAGAATTTTTTCTAATCCAACTAATGTTTCAGTCCACTACCATTGTTATTCTTAGTGATGCCAGATTAGCCCATCATTGGCCCCTTCCCATTGGCTCATGAATGCTTTGCAACATAGCCCCAGGAGTCTTGAAGAACTTTCTTGCTTCCCAATATGACAAGATGTTCTAAGCTACATAAATT
>NW_004955553.1:405829-411848 GCF_000276665.1 Chinchilla lanigera | reverse complement strand
CATCTTGCATTGTATTATTATTATTATCATCTGTAATATATCCTGAAAGTCACTCCATAGGTATACAGTATATGAAGAGCTCCTTTGGTTATTTGCATCCATGCACACTTCATCATGTATTTTGATCACCTGTACCCCAGTGATGACATTTTTGTTCTCAGTCTTTACTATAACCAGCAGTGACTGGCTTTGAGCATGCATCTGTTTCTTCTTTTAAAGTAGAGCCTTGAAATAGACTCCTGAAAACAAGATTGCTAGATCAAAAGATAAATGCGCATATCATTTTACCTTGGAAAATAGTTCCCATTTGGTATATCAGATTTTTTACTTTTTTAAACAGGAAATATATTTGTATGATTCAAAAAATAAACTTATAACAAAAAGCTTCCATCCCATCCAAATCTTCCATCTGCCTGGTTCTATTTCACCCAACCCCAAAGCTCTCCACTCTTAAGTACCCACTATTACCTACTGGTGTTTTACATAGCCATCCACCATGTTGGATGTAAATTTATGTGAATGCCAAGAGAGAGAGGGAGAGACAGATTTCTCCCTACTCTTGTTTCTTAAGTAGCTAGAAACCCTGTACATCATCTTACTCTCTCAACTCCTAGACCTAACAAGATAGATATATATGGATTCTGAGCAGTGCTGGGTGGATGTATTCTCCCCTCTACTCTCCTGGGGCTCAGAGAGAACAAGGGAATTTCTCAGTGTCACACAGTGACAGAGCTCGGCTCCAGTTCAGCTGCTCCAATGCAGGATCAACCTTCTTCCTCTCCACACTTACTGTACATCCTGTGTCCCACCCTCATATGCCCCACCAGCAGCACTGCCCTCCGTTACAAGGTTCCACCTGACCAGGTCTTCAATCTGTAAGGGGAGCTGCTTGTCTCAGGAACTTAGAGCACTTTATTTTCCTACAGTTCCACTTTGTTACCCCAGAGTCAGTATCCTGAAGCTGTCACAGGAGGCCACACTCCTACTGCCCCCTGGAGCATCAGAGGTGTAACCATAAGACCATTAAGTCAATATTGCTAGTCCCTAAAACTATACTTCCATTATCCTGTGTACTTCCTTGGGTCATATTTCTGTGCAGGGCCCAATAATAGTTTTAAAGAACCAATAAAGACATTTTTTCTTTTATTTTTTTAAATGATAGAAATTGTAGTTGTTGTAAGTCCAATAAAATAATATTTACCCAAATTTTACACTTGCCAGAGAACACACCATACAATTAATTCCAACAGCGTAATTAATTCAAATTTACATTAATTAAATTAAATTGAAACATTAAGCTTGTTTCTTCATCTACTCCAAAGAAGTTCAGCTACTTAATTGCTATAAAACAAGATAACTAAAATAAAGAGGATATTTAACATACTTATTAAATGCCACTTAGTATTTCTGATTAGTATTTTTAGGGTCTAATTAGTGTCTAATTAACTTGCTATAGGCTATCTTTTCACAAAACCAATTAAATTTCAAAACATCCTTTATAAACACACGGCCCTGAAAAGGAGATTAAGCATTGTTATAGGCATGAGTTAATCGGGAGACATTGGCATGGTATTGTTTTATATCTATAAATACTCATGCTTATTAAAACTCATCAAGTGTAGCTTTCCACCATTAATTGCTATTTAATCAACTTCAAATAAATGGGGGAATCTCTGAAACCAGCTGTCATTATTGGAGACAGAGGAAGGGCTCAGAAGACCAGAGCAGGAAGTGAGAGCAGGAGCCCAGAGGAGGAGGAGGAGCAGGAAGAGGGGTGGGGAGAGCGGGCAAAGGAGGGGGAGGGGATGGGCGGGGAAGGGAAGGAGGAGGGAGGGCTGGGGGAGGGGAGGAGGAGGGAGGGGAGGAAGGTTAGGAAAGGATGCGGAAGGAGGCAGCCGGCTTGGGAACTAGTGGGAGAAGTGGGCAGAGGGGAGCTCAGAGAGAAAGTGGTAGGTTTCCAGGTGGGTGTGTCTCATTGACCCCTCACCTCTAAGTGATGTCTGAAACTGAAATCCTTACTTGGAGGATGTATAAAGGGACAAGAGTTATCCACAAATTAAAGTTCCTGGCTCTATGGGAAATGACCCTTGGAAAACTCCTGGAAGGGCACACCCCAGCTCACAGGGAGAAAGGTATAAGAGCCGAGGAGGATCGGAATCCCAGACTTTCAGCTTCCCCCAGCTGTATGACATAGTGCAAGGCACTCGACCTCTCCGAGCCTGTTTCTTCATCTGTAAAGTAAAGGGCTGGCTTTGTGCGTGTGCAATTGTGCAACGCCCAGGGCTCTGCACTTGAAAAGCCTTACCTTCGGTTAAATTCTCTACTGCTGTCATCTTCAAATAATTTTTGAACAAGGAGCCCCTTGGTTTTACCTTTACACTGGGCCTGCAGATAATGAAGTCTGTCCTGATAAATGCCTCCTCATGGGGGATGACCGACCCTTGGAGGATTCACCCACATTCACCATATCCTGGAGTCAGAGGCTCAAGAACAGAGGAGCACGTCAGAGCAGGTGTCAGCAGGGTCCACAGTCCCATATCTGTGGGCTCCTCTGCTGCCTCTCCTGTCCCTGGGACCACTGGGCCCTGGCTTCTGGATATTGCTGCTTGGCCTAGCCCATGGGTGATAGCGTGGCCTCTTCTGGAACCTTCTTGCTGGCCTCTCCTCAGCTGATCGCTTGGGAACCTGAGCAGGAAGAGGAGGTTACCATGGTGACTGCCCGACCCAACTTCCAAGACAGCATCCATGTGGGCTTCGTGTCAGGCCTGAAGAAGTTCACCGAGTACTTCACCTCGGTGCTCTGCTTCACCACCCCCGGGGACGGGCCCCGCAGCAGTCCCCAGCTAGTGCGCACCCATGAGGACGGTAGGTGGCACCAGCTGCTCCCTCGCCCCACCCTCCCGCCGGGGCACCCCGGGTCACCCAGGGCTGTCTTGCACTCTGGCCCTAACTGGCTCTGGATGTGTGGGGGGCCCTTTTGGGAACAGTGCCAGGGCCTGTGGGACACCTGAGCTTCAGTGACATCCTGGACACTTCGCTGAAGGTCAGCTGGCAGGAGCCGGGAGAGAAGAATGGCATCCTCACAGGTAGGCAGCAAGGTGCTCCTGAAGGGGGCGGGGCTGGGGAGGGTTGGCCGGTCCACCCCCTGCCTTCAGCTGGCTGGCTTTCCTCCAGGCCCTCCCAGCCGGCCAATCCACTTCCTTTTCTTTTCTTTTCCTTCCTGTTATTTGTGTGTGTGTGTGGTTGTTGTTATTACTGAGGATAGAACCCACAGCCTTCACTACATCCCCAGCTCTTTCTATTTTTTTTTTTCTTAGATAGGGTCTTACTAAGCCTCTAAATTATCCAAGATAACTTGTGATCCCCCTGCCTCAGCCTCTTGCAGTGCTGAGATTACAGGCATGTGCCACCAGGCCTGGTTCAGCTCGTTCTTTCTGAGCAACCACTCAAGAGGCTCTTGGTACCTTGGGTTGTACACATCCCAGTATCTCTGGATCCAGGTCTTCAAGACTTCAAGGTCTTTGGGGCCTCAAGGGGCTGGCTCAAAGTCTGCCCTTCTCCTTACAATCCCTACCCCAGGGTGGACCCTCAGCACCTCCCCTGAGAGCCTGGCCAGGTACCGGCAGCTCTCACCTCCCTGGGCTCCCTGTGCCCCATGTGGGCTGAACTATGGAGCTGGAGAAGTGGGAAAATGGTTGAGGCAACTGCCAGTGCCGGCCAAGCTCATGCGCTGGGCTCTCTCCAGGGTACCGGATCTCCTGGGAGGAGTACAACCGAACCAACACCCGTGTGACTCACTACCTGCCCAATGTGACCCTGGAGTACCGCGTCACTGGCCTCACAGCGCTCACCACCTACACCATTGAGGTGGCTGCCATGACCTCCAAGGGCCAGGGCCAAGTGTCAGCCTCCACCATCTCCTCAGGAGTGCCTCCAGGTAGGCTCCCTCCAGGCGGGGCTAGCGGCCTCTGTGGTCCTTCAGAGCAGGACCCCATCTAGAAGACACCCCTCCCTGTGGGAACACTGGCCTTCTTCCCGTAGAGCTCCCCTCTTCCCTGTGGTCCCCAGAACAGACGGAGTCCAGTGACCCAGGTCTCTGAATGGAGGCTCCATGGGGTTGCAGCTGCCTCCCCCAACCCATGGGTCTCAGCACACCACAGGCCCCTGGAGGATTGTACCTTTGTCTCCTCTGCCCTATTTCCCCCCTGCACCAACACCACCCTCCCGCCAGGCCACGGCATCTATGATTCAAGCAAGAGTCCTCCCTGAGGTCACCCAGAAAGTGCAGTTGGATTCCAGCCTGTTGCTTGGCATTGCAGAAAAAACAAGTTGGGCTCTGGTCTCAGCTCTGCTTCTGTCACCCTCTGCGCCTCAGTTTCCCATCTGTATCCTGGGGTTTGGACTAGATAGCCATGTGGCAGTGTCCAGATCAGTAAGGCTCGGACCTGACCAGAGCCCCTAGACCTGCCCACTGAGCTGGCTTAGATCCCTGCGTTTCCATCCCCGCTGAAATAGGTGATACTGAAACCTATGTGCTGCTCCTCAGCCTGGAGCTAAGGGCTTTACAGACATCAACTCAGTAGATCCTCAGAGCACCCCCACACTGGAGGATACCATTATCATTTTCATTTTACTGGGGCACAGAGAAGCATACCTGTCTAAAGACACACACACAAAAAAATAAATATAAATAAAGACCCACAGCCTGCAAGTGGTGCTGTTGGATTCAGACTCAGAATCCAACTGCAAGGTTGTGCTCTTCCTGCTCTTCCTGACCCCCAAGAGCCCCAGGATTCTACCCCCTGGACAGTCATGCCCTCCACACCTTTCTGGTCTCCTGCAGCCATTATGGGATGTGGGAGGACTGTAACGGGTGCGCAGATAGAAGGAGGTGGAAACATTTGGCTTCTCCCTGAACCCAGCTTGGACTCGTGCAGCTTCTATCTCCCTCCTGAGCATTTCGCTTGCACCCAGAACTGCCAGGGAGGCCCCCTCAGTGCCCAGTGGGCCTCCTGGTGAGAACATGGTGCACTGTAAGATACAGTAGTACAGTCAGCATTGGCAGATAAGGCCTTGGCCACACTTCTGCTGAGACCTTTCCAAGGACAGCCCCCAAAATCCTGTTCCATGTGGAGGGACCTGCTCACCTGATCTCTCCTGCCTTGTTCTCCTCCTCCAGAACTCCCGGGGGCCCCTACCAACCTGGGCATTTCCAACATCGGCCCCCGCTCCGTGACCTTACAGTTCAGGCCAGGCTACGATGGGAAGACCTCCATCTCCCGCTGGCTGGTGGAGGCCCAGGTAAAGCCTGCCAGAGTGAGCCTGGGGCCCCCGACAGCTCCTTCTACCTCAGCTCTGCCCTCGGTCAGGTCCATGCCCCTCAGTGCAAAATTGTACATGTATTTTAGTCAGTGTCAATTTTCACATGTGACTGTCACAGCCACACATGAATGCTCTTTGACTTATGATGGGGCTACATCCGGGTAAGCCCATCCTAAATTGAAAACACTATAAACTGAAAATGCATTTAATACACCTAACCAACAAAACCCTCTAGCTCAGTTGAACCTGCCTAAAACATGCTCAAAGCCCTGACAGTAGCCTGCAGGTGGGCACTGTGTGGAAAGATCAGACCACATATTGCCAGCCCAGGAAAAGAACAAAGTTCAAAATTTCAAATATGGCTTTTACTGAATGCCTGTCAGCTTCACACCATCATAAAGTAAAAAATAAAAATTAAAACAAAAAATTGTTAAGTCAAACCATGGTAAGCTGGAGACAAGCTATAAACCCAGAATGCCTCCAGCTCCCAAACTGTCTCCATCTCCACCTCACCTGGGCATGTGAGAACAGCCCCACACCCAGCCCCCACCAGGCTGGGGTAGTGACCAGCTGCCTGAAGACCCTTAATCCCCTAGGTTCTCAGCCCGGATGCACCCTGGAATCAACAAGGAGCATTGCGAATTTCAACACCAGTGTTCACACACACACACACACACACACACACACACACACACTC
>NW_004955553.1:338028-405414 GCF_000276665.1 Chinchilla lanigera | reverse complement strand
TCATGTCTAACAGCCTGGCAAGGTGCTGGTGCCATTTGGTGCCTCCAGGTGAAACCTTGTGTTTGGACCAAGACCTTCCTGGGGCCTCCTCGGAGCTGGGCCCAAAGCACCCCCTTGCAAGCCCTGTAGGCTGGGCAGGACCAAGGGTCTCCCTTTTCCAGGTGGGCATGGTTGGGGAAGGAGAAGACTGGCTGCTGATTCACCAGCTCAGCAACGAACCAGACGCCCGCTCCATGGAGGTCCCAGACCTCAACCCATTCACCTACTACAGGTAACAACACACCTGGTGGACAGGAGGGCTGCCCAGAATGGAGCTGAGTTTGGCTCTGAGGCCCTGCCCTCACCATCTCATTCCTCCTGTCTACCCCACCCAGCTTCCGCATGCGTCAGGTGAACATCGTGGGCACCAGCCCACCGAGTCAGCCTTCTAGAAAGATCCAGACCCTCCAGGCACCTCCTGACATGGCCCCAGCCAACGTGACCCTGCGCACAGCTAGTGAGACCAGCCTGTGGCTCCGCTGGATGGTGAGGTTCCCTCAAGGGCCGCATGGTGTGACGTCCCCTTGACTTTCACCACCTTGCAGAGCTGCTGTGGCCTCAGATACCTATGCTCCTGTTGCTTGTCTTGCTTTTTATTCTTTTAAAATGTTTCTTTTCTTCTTTACTCACCTAGTGCATTAAGTTTTCCACTGCTGGACACAATCCCTGACACCTACAACTTAAAGAAAGAGAGGTTTAACGTTTCAGGGGACTTAGTCCATGGTTAGCTGGTTCCCAACAGGAACATCTGGCGGGAGGGCATAGCAGACCAAAGCTTTGTAGTTCATGGCAGCCAGAAGCCAACAGACGAAAGGTGCCAGAGGGGAAATGGCCAGGTATCAGGCATAGACCCCAAGGCCACGCCTCTATCATCCACCCAGACACAAGAAGAAGTGTCTTTCATCAATCCTTTGAGTGGACTTGAAAGCTGACACTTCACCCTAACCACCACATCTGATAAGCTGCTTTCTAATCTCAACCAAAGGAGCAAGTGCCTCCAACAAGAGGAAGGAGATAGAAAATGCTATTTACTGAGCATAGCCAAATGCCAAGCATTTTAAACTTCTTACCTCGCAGGAATCTTACAAAACACACTTGTATCATCTCAATATACATCTAAGAAAACTGTGGCTAAGAGGGGTCAGGAATTTCCCATGGCCACACAGCTCCCACAAGGAGAGCCTGATGCTACATTCTGTGCCCTAGAGTGAACACTTGCTTCTGAGATCAAGCGGGCTGGAGGGCGTCTGAGCTCTCAGGCTGTTCTCACAGGTCAGGCTGGTAGGCTGAGGGACACTGCCTGCGTGCAGGTGGCTCTGCAGGAAGTAACAGTCCTAACAGTGCGGGCTTCCTCTCCTTCCAGGTGCTCTAGCAGTACTGTATTCCGCCAAGCTTCAACTGTGTCAGTAGGCTCGTGAGAGCCCAGAGATCACGGTCTCTACTTTGCGGAGGGAGAAACTGAGGCAGGGAATGATTGGACAACCTGCCCAGGACCCCATTATCCTCCCACAGCCATAGTTAATAGCAGGGCTGGAGCCCCAGTACAGGGAGTCTGTACTCCCCAAATCCACAGCCCTAGCCTGGAGCACACTGCCAGCTCACAGCTTGGGGACCAGGAAAGACCCCGTCTCTCTAGGCCCCACCCCCAGCAGTGTTTCCCAGGGTGGGTCCCAAGAGGCACATGAAGCAGTGAGAACTCCTAGACAGTGCCAGCTACTCAAGAGGCTGAGGCAGGAGGATCCAAAGTTCCAGACCAACTGGACAATATAAGACTTTTTTGTAAAACAAACGAGTAAGGGCTGGGACCTCACCAGTCCCGAGTTTAAATCCCCAGCACCAAAAAAAGAAGAGCGGGGCGGGGGGAATTCTTAAACAAGGCTCCTGAGCAAACCTGGGACTCTGGCACCAGAACAGCTGGCTTGAAAGAGCTCTTGCATCCCTTTGTCACCACAAGGGACCTCTTCCTAGTTACACAAACACACCCTTGCACTGCCCCATCCAGCGATCTAGGGACAGCACAGCCTCTCCCTTGGCAGGAGCTGACGGCTAGGAGGGCCCTGGGCTCCACAGCTCCCAGTGAGTGCCAGTTTTAGCGACAGTCCCTGCCGGGAGCCGCAGGCATTGGGCGCAGGCACAGGCAGCCTTTCCTGACCTTGCTTGCGGCTCCGCCCCAACCCCAGCCCACCTGGCTGCCCACTTTCCTCCACAGCCTCACAGGCATTTTCCCAACACTGCCGAGCTCAGGATGTGGGTGCTGGAGGGAAAGAAAAGGCAGGGGCTGCGCCAGACAGGGCCAGCTCCTCTCAGGCCCACTTACGCATGGCTGCTTCCTTTCCCTGGCTGGGAAGGGTGCTGCACTCCAGGCCCGTCGCGGGCTCTCAGGCCCATCGATTGCCCTCTTAATGGTCTCGAGCCTCTGCACTGAGAGTCTGTAGAGAGGCCCATGGGAGGGAGCGTGTGTGAGTGGTGAGGCAGGGTCGGAGCAGGGAACTGGACAAAGTGGGTCAGAACGTGGGGAGCCCGGGCCTCCAGAGCCCCGGGGAGGCAGATGGACAAGGTGGAGGTGCAGACAGCCGAGCTCCACCATGCCCGCGTCAGAGGAGAAGTAAAAGCCGGTGCCAGCCCGCACCTGCTGCAGGCCACAGCTCTCCACTGCTCCCCAGCCGTGCCCAGGTTCACCCCGCTGACCTGGACAGGGACCACAGCCCTAACCTGACCCTAAGGCCAAGAAAGGAATCTGCCTTTCCTCTCTGCAGAGGCTTGGACAGAAAAGAAGCAGCAGGAGAGACTGAGGTTGGGTGGGTAGAGGGACTGCCTGGCAGGGACAGTGCCCAGCTGTGTGAGAGGCCTCCTCCCCATGCACAGGCCACTAGAAGCAGCCTGGGCTGAGGCCTGATGTGTGTGCTGGCCTCCTGAGTGAGAGAGCTAAGCGGGGAGGCAGCCAGAGCCTGGGGGCTGTGCTCATCAGCTTGGTGACAGATGGCCTTCAAGTATCCTGAAAAGGATCGGCTGGAGCCAAGCGCAGTGGTGCAAGTCTGTCATCCCAGCACTCACAGAGGCTGAGGCAGGAAAATTTCAAATTCTAGTCCAGTGTAGGCAATTTAACAAGATGCAATTTCAAAATTAAAAAAAAAAAAAGATACAGGGAATGTAGCTCAGTAGCAGAGTGCACATGGATTTGATCCCAAATCACACACACACACACACACACACACACACACACACACACACACACATCATGCCTATAATGCCAGTACTTTGGAGGCAGAGGCAAGAGGATTACAAATTCAAGTCTATCCTGGGGCAACTTAGGGATTCAGCAAGATCTTTTCTCAAAATAAAAAGGACTGGAGATTCAATTCCCAGTATTGGCAGAAGAGAAAGAAAAGAAAAGGAGAGAAGAGGAAAGGGCAGGACAGGACAGGATAGGACAGGACAGGACAGGTCAGGACAGGACAGGACAGGACAAACTCTGGGCAGACAGTGAGCTAACCATGCACATAGTGGAGAACCATGCTTCTTCTCCTAGCAGTATGGGGCGGGCAGATGGGGACTTGGGGCCAACAGAGCCCAGGCCATGCTGCAGTGGGGGGCCCCTCTCAAGGACACAGTAATCTGACAGGCTGGGTCACACCGATGCCCTCTGGAAGAGAACCCACACTCCCACCCCGCCGCATAGTCGTCCACACAGGACCGCCTCCCTCACACGTACCGCCCACTGTGTATGCCACAGCCTCTCCCGGAGATGGAATACAACGGCAATCCTGACTCAGTGGGCTACAAGATCAAGTACAGCAGGTCGGACGGTCATGGCAAGACCCTGAGCCATGTGGTGCCGGACCGTGTGGAGCGGGAGTACACCATCGAGGACCTGGAGGAGTGGACGGAGTACCGCGTGCAGGTCCAAGCCTTCAACGCCATCGGGAGCGGGCCTTGGAGCCCCATGGTGCTTGGCAGGACCCGGGAGTCAGGTACCCCCACCGTCTCCACACTCAGGCTGCCCAGGGATGCATGGGGCTGGACCTGTTGTCCAAAAACAGCCTGCGCACTTCCTCTGCGCTCAGCCCAGGGCAGAGCATTCTGCCCCAATACCACGTCCCTCGGTGCCTGCCCATCCCTGGGTCTGTCCCCACCATCGGCATGAGGTCATTTCCATGGGGTGGCCAGGCAGTCTGCCTTCCTCCTGCCCTCAGCTGTAAACCTGAAGGAGGCTGAGATAGAGGTTTGGGGTAAGGCATTGCTCTGAGAACATTCCAGAAATATGTCCTAGCACTCAGGCAGCCCTCCTTTGTCCACACGTGGTTTGCTGTCCTGTGGCTTCTTGCTGGCACCTTTTAAATTCAGGCTGCCTCCTTGGTTCCCCAGCCCCACTGGAAAGCCCGAAGTCAACACAGGAGGGCGATTTGCCTTGGGGGGACCGTCCACGCTTTCTGCCAAGGAGCAGGCAACACGGGGCTGCCTCCCGCCTGAGCCCCTGGTCTGCTGCTCGCCTCCCTCCACGGGAGGACCGGCCATGGGTCCTCAGCTTCTCCTCCTCGATCCCTCTTCCCCCGCAGTCCCGTCCTCTGGCCCCACCAATGTGTCAGCGCTGGCCACCACCTCCAGCAGCATGCTCGTGCGCTGGAACGAAATCCCCGAGGCTGATCGCAACGGGCTCGTGCTGGGCTACAAGGTGAGTTCCTGGAGGAGGAGCGCAGGGTCCCTGCACTGGCTCCCCCATCCTCCTAAGAACACGGTTGTCACCCTCTGGGTCTCTTCCTCCTCCAGTGGACACGGGATCTGCCTGGCTTCCCATCTTCCAGTCACCACCGAAACCAGGGAGGCCTCCACAGGGGCAGGGAGGCCTCCAGTGGGTTCCTGGAGGGGGACCTTTGGGGCTGCTCCAGCAATTCCAGGTGGCCCCCGCCTCCCATATAGCTCTGATGGGCCCCGTCCTAGGTTTTGTATTGGTCAGTTTTCATTACCATAGTAAAATACCTGGCACAGGCTAACGTAAAGAGGTTTGTTTAGCTCACCATAGAGGAGGCTCACAGACACGGTGCCTGCACAGGCTCAGCTCTGGTGAGGGCCCTGTCAGCTGTGTCCCATCATGGTGAACGACAGTGACAGCTTGCGTGGAGAAGTGATCCCACCTCACATCTGCAGACAGGAAGCCAGGGAGAACTGAGTGGGGCCAGCCCGGCTCAGGTCTCTGTGACAACCCAACCCACTCTTGGGAAATCACAAGGGGTCAGATGAGAATTACTTAATCGCTCCCACAGTTAGGACCCCCATAACCTGGCGAGAGGCCCCACTTTTCCAGGTTACATCAGCTCCCACATCTAAGAACCAAGCTCCCCACACACGGACCCTCAGGGGGAAAAGCAAAATCCAGACCATAGCTGTTTCATCCTCTTCTAAAATTGTTCATAAATCTGTGCCTCACCACCTGGTCCAGCCCCGGCCTGGAAGCTAGGAGACAGGGGTTGATGCGGCATCAGTCCTAGGTGTGTGACCTTCAGCAAGTCACACTCCCTCTCGGAGCCCTTCTTCTCTCCTGGGTGCTCTCTGAGAGATCTTCCAGCTCTACAGCTGGGTCCGTCTTTGTCCCCAGTCCTCCGGGTACATGAGCTATGCAGCTACCCCACCACCACCATCCCCTTGGGACAAGCCAGACTATCCAGATGAGGCTCAGAACAGGTACTGTCATAGCGAGACCCGGCCTGAGGCCTCTCCCATGCTCGTCCCGGCAGGTGAGGTACAAGGAGAAGGACTCCGACTCCCAGCCCCGTTTCTGGCTGGTGGAAGGCAATGCATCTCGCAGCGCGCAGCTCACCGGCCTGGGCAAGTACGTGCTGTACGAGGTGCAGGTGCTGGCCTTCACGCGCATCGGCGACGGCAGCCCCAGCCACCCCCCCATCCTGGAGCGCACGCTGGACGATGGTGAGTCCGCTTCCAGAGGGCCCAGGGCCACCGGAGGGGCTCCCACGGTAGACAGATCACTAGGGAACACCAGCCCCACTGCACAGCCTGTGGGTCCCTACGGAAGACGGGACAAGGGAAGAACTGGACATCCTATCTCATCTCTTGATCTCTCTCCGGGACAAGTGTACAGAGCGGGAACTTAGCAGGAGTTTTGATTTCTTTCTCTCCTGGGGCAAGTATGCATTGGGTAAAGTTTGTGAAAAGGAAAAAGCCTTGATTTTTATTTTCCTGAGCATGAGCTCCTTGGCCCTGCTTACAAAATGGGCAAGGCATGGTAGTGCACATTTGTAACCCCAGCACAGCGGGAGGCTGAGGCAGGAGGATGGCAAGTTCAAGCCCAGCCTGGCTCACATAGTGACTTAGTGAGATCCTGATTCAGAATTAAAAAAGGGATGGGGCTGGGGATTTAGCTCAGTGGCACAGCGCCTGCTTGGCAAGCGCAAGGTCATGAGTTCAATTTCCGGTACTGGGGTACCGGGGGGAAAAAAAAAAAAAAAAAAGAATAAAAAAGGGCTGGCGGTGTATCTTAGTGTGAAAACCCTGGGTTCAATCTTGGTACCAGAAAAAACGAGGGGGACAGCAGACAAGCAGCAGCATCCATTGCTAAAGCAGAGCTCCTGGTCACAAGCTGACTGGTAGGTCCTCTCCCTTCCTCATTGCCCACATTTGCAAGGTCCAGACAAGAGTGCAGAAAGAACCCAAATACCGCATGTCTGTATATTCTAAAGTCATAAATCAGCTAATGAACTGTTAAATTAAATATGTCCTACCCTCATGTCTTGACAAATACATCCAAGTATCTTGGCCCAGAAGGCCAAGTTCAAGCTTAGGCATCTCAGACTTCTTAGCAATCTGTGCAGCAAGGAGGAGCCCCACCTGGCCACAGCCCCCTTTCCACCCTTCCTCTCCTGCACATCATTCAGTCCCCATCCACCTCCTAAACAGCCGCTGCTGGCCATCCCCGGGTCCAGGGGCACACAGTCTGCCCTTGAGAGGGATCTGGGTAACTGGTCCCTGCAGATCCTGACAGTGTGCTTCAGCTGTCTGGGCTGAATTCCAGGACTCCAGGATTCCGGAGCGAAGTCTAGGGCACACAGGCTGGGGTGGGCGAGGCATTACCCCATAGCCATTTCACACGGTGGCGGGGAAGACCTCAGAGCAGGGCCTTCTAAAGCATGAACACAGGGCAGGGCCCATTTACCAGGTACTGAGAGTGCGAACGCAGACACTGAGCCCAAATAATGCCTATAATGAGGACAGAAACTTCATCCTACCTTCTAGTTTCTGTGAAAAAGCCCCTGCTCTGAGGGAGTAAATCTCATGGATTTCACATTTGTGCCCCTGGCTCCTAACACAGTGCCAGGCATAGAGCAGCATTCCATGAAGGTTCATTGAACTGGAATGAGTCACCCTCCCCTCCACTGGGCTGCCCTGCTGGAGGGCATCAACCACACCATCAGCCTCTCCTCCTTTGTCCCCTCCAGTCCCAGGACCACCCATGGGCATCCTGTTCCCAGAAGTGAGGACCACCTCAGTGCGGCTGATCTGGCAGCCCCCGGCTGCCCCCAACGGCATCATTCTGGGTAAGCCCAGGCCTTTCCCGCGTTCTGCCTGCAGGAAGGAGGGGGAGCCAGAGGGTGTAAAGGGCACAGAGAAGGTCCAAGAAGTGTCCACATGTCCTTCAGAGTCGGATCTGGGGCTCAGTCCTCCTGCTAGAAGTTTCAGGCTAGGGCTGGGGATTTAGCTCAGCGGCACAGCGCCTGCCTGGCAAGCGAAAGGTCATAAGTTCGATTCCTGGTACCGGAAAAAAACAAAAAAAAGTATCAGCCTATAACATTATGCGCTGGATGGCAAGGTCAAGTTCAGATCCCTTAAGGACCCTTGGCTGGCTTCATGCCTCTGAATGCCCCAGTGCCCAGCCAGATGCCATCTCATAAACCCCACTGCTGTTCCTTAGTGTAGTCAAGTGGGGGCACACCGGCCAGCTCAGCATAGCCTCGCTCACTGCTCAGAAGCAGCTGACATGCAAGGAGAGATCTGAGGACAAGAAGCTTCCGCCCCAACATACACACCCAGCCTGAAGGCAGCTGCTGCATGAACTTGAGCAAGTCTGCTTCTCCCACAGCCTCTGCCTCTCAGCTTTAAAATGATAGCACGGGGGCTAGGGATTTAGCTCAGCGGCACGACACCTGCTTGGCAAGCGCAAGGTCATGAGTTCGATTCCCGGTACCAGAAAACAAACAAACAAACAAAAAAATGATAGCATGGTGTGATGATGAGCATGATGGGGTGGCCAGGTGCAGTGATGTACACTTATTGTTCCCAGCTACACAGTAGGGTGAAGCAGGAAGATCACAAGTTCAAGGACAGCCTGGGCAAAATAGTGAGCAAAACTCCAGGTCAAAACATTTTTAGATAAAATAAAATAAAGAATACACACACATGCACACATGCATGGTGGCTGGGATGACCGGTACCTGTTCTGGCCTCTTGGTCCATGCCAGCCCTAGGTAAATACCACGCCTTGGAAGACAGTAGATGGTGAAAGTCATGTGCTTTAGATTAGAATAACCCGGGTTGGGATTCCAGCTCAGTCACTTTCTAGCAGCTGGCCTGGCCTCTCCTAGCATCCCTCTTCTGACCTTGGGCCGATGTGGAGGTCACTGTGCATGCAGCCCCTGCCCGGGCCCCTCAGCAGCCCATACTCCCCAGGGGACGGAGGAGCTGTAGGAGTGACAAACCACAGCCAAGGCAGGAGCCGCTTGCCCTGCTTTCTGTCTCCACCCTTTCGCTTTCTGCCTCCCAGCTTACCAGATCACACACAGACTCAACGCCACCACGGCCAACACCGCCGCAGTGGAAGTGCTGGCACCAAGCGCCCGCCAGTACACGGCCACCGGCCTCAAGCCTGAGTCTGTCTACCTGTTCCGCATCACGGCTCAGACCCGCAAAGGATGGGGGGAGGCCGCCGAGGCCTTAGTCGTGACCACGGAGAAGAGAGGTGACAGGCCACGGGAGCTGGGGCGGTCTGGGAGGCTGAGGCGAGGGGCATTCCCAGTAATCCAGGAGCTGGAGCCTCTGCTATTGGGAGGTTGGTTATGAGTCAGGTTGCCCTGGTCTAGAATGGAAAGTGGAATGTAGACTCCAACCTCTGGAGCTAAGGTCAGCGCGGGGTCTGTAGACCTGAGACTGAGCTGGGAGTTCCCCTCCCATTCTGGGAGTTCCCCTCCCTGGGATCCCATTCTGCTCTGGCTTTCTAACAGAAGATCGGCGATCACCTCCTACCTCTGGCTTTGTCCAGGTGAGTGAGGCTCAGAGTTACAGCCTGGGGTCTTGGCTGCCACTCCCTGCTAGCCCCGCGTTGGAGCTGGGGTTCCACAGAGCAACCCTGAGGCCTCTGCTTGGTGTGAAAGTGATTTGTTGGAAAACATCCCCAGGAAAAGCCAGCAGGATGCTAGCTGTCACAGCTTGGGGAAGGTGTTACAGACACTGAGTAGGCAGAGGTCAGGCAGGAGCAAAGGCACTGGGGCATTTATACCTCCTCACCATGATGCCTGACTTGGGCTGCATGGGGACTCCTGGCACCTGAGACTCTAAGAGCCTCAAGGTCAGCAATCAGAGACCAGGAGACAACGTGCCGGCTGCTAAGGGTGAGACCAGCAAGGCCCCCATGTGCACCGGAAGTGGGCTGAGGAGGGGGGCACCACGCCTGAGCCCCTCCTTCCCCTCCGAGAAGCTCCACCCCCTCCTGCACCCTAGCTCAAGCTTCACAGCTCCCCTGCGCCTCCCTCCCCAGACCGCCCTCAGCCCCCCAGCAAGCCTGTGGTGCAGCAGCAAGACGTGAAGGCGCGAAGCGTGCTGCTGTCCTGGGAGCCGGGCAGCGACGGGCTGTCCCCCGTGCGCTACTACACCATCCAGACCCGCGAGCTGCCCAGCGGCAGGTGGGCGCTGCACTCGGCCTCCGTGAACCACAACGCCTCCAGCTTCACTGTGGACAGGTGAGGCAGCGTCCGCGCCAGCGTCTCACACCTTCCCCAGCCGGGATGGGCACAGCCGAAGCCCCCTCCTGGGGGAAGGGAGCCTTCTGAGAACCCCACAGCCTGGTCCGCTCCTCCTCAGCTCCCACCCTAAAGGCGTCGCTCCCCCTCTCCAGGAACCCCATTAGGGCTGCCTCTTAATTATAGCTGGAGCCTAGTGTTCCCCCTCTAATGAAGCGCTCGCCATCCTTCATTAGGGATTCTCCCCAGCCAGCCGCCAACTTCCTCCCGTCTTTAATGGGGGAGCAGCGCTTCACTCCGAAACTCTGGCTTCAATTTAATTCCTGGCGGTTGTATTTTTTACATTCCAGTTGACGTGACCCGAAGTTTGAGCAATCCTTTCCTCCCTGCTCTCCCAGCCCCCATAAATCAAGAAGGAAGGATTTTGCTGGGAGAGGAAAGGAAGCTGAGAGAGACAAGTCTGGTTCTCTCCTGGGAACTTCTGCCCTCTGAAGTTCACTAAATTCAGGAAGGGAGGGGCAGCTTGCAAAGGGAGACTCAGGGAGCCAAGTCTGGGTGCTTTTGTGACCGCCTGGCCTCTGAGGTAGAACCTGGGTGGACATGTCTCCCTGAGGACATGTGGCGGCTAAAAACACCCCAGAGGAATGACCCAGGGGCGTGGCCTGGGGACTCAGGACCCCAGGGCCTGACCCCAGGTGGATCCTCGTGTAGCAGGGCACTTTCTGAGCCTGGATCTGTGTGGTGGGTCAACACCCCCGCCGCCCTTTCCCAAGCAAGGATAGATCGATGGGACCCCATGGCCGAGGCAGGGAACAGGATCGTTTGGGACATCTGCTCATAGGACCCACTTCCCTCCACAGGCTGAAGCCCTTCACATCCTACAAGTTCCGAGTGAAGGCAACCAATGACATCGGAGACAGCGAGTTCAGCGAGGAGTCCGAGTCGCTCACCACACTGCAGGCTGGTCCGTGTGCCTCCCCTCTGGGAACTGGGGAAAGATGCCTCCAAGTGTGAGAGGGCTCTGGGGTCCTGGGCCCTTCTCCTCCAGGACACAGTCCTTGGGAGGCTTGGGCCACAGCAGCCCCTCCAGGGGCTCAGGACCCTAGACCCGGCCTGGCGTTCAAGTGTGTCACTGACATACCACAGGCTCCCGGGGAGTAGATGGGCAGCCAGAGAGGCCTGTGGCTGGGACCCTTGGGTGTGGCCAGGATTTTGGTCTCTCCCTCCACGCTGGCCCTTTGTCCCGTAGAAGTTGGGTTGCTGAGCATACAGGGTGACAGAGAGGGGTCTGCCTGTCAGTCCCGAGTCAGCAGAACCTGGCCCCATGGGCTCTGGCTGGGCTGGATCTCCAGCACCCAGGTCCCACCTGCCTGCCTCTCTCTACAGCCCCTGACGAAGCACCCACCATCCTCTCTGTGACACCCCACACCACCACCTCCGTGCTGATCCGATGGCAGGTAGGCCGGGCTGGCGGGATGGGCCCACCTCCCCTCAGGACTCAAACAGGCTGTGCTCTGCGATCAGAAAGCCAACAGACCCCAACGGGGCTGCCTGGGCCCCTGAGAACAAACAGAAATGCATGAGACATCCAGGCGTGCACATTATGGAACACTGCACACACGTGTGCACACACCTGTTCTACTCCCCAAAGAATCACATGTGGCAGGTGCCACCCCCTCCCCTGCTGCAGATGAGGACAGAGACGTAGGAGGGGATGTGCACTGCCCCAGGGAGCACAGCTCTGTGAGGGGCAGGGTCAAGTTCATCAAGTCAGGTCTACTGAATCCTTGGGAAGAAGAGCGCTTGGGAAGCCAGGGCCCCCTGAGTCCCCACGAAGCCCAGACCTAGGCTGTGCCCATCAGTGAGACTGGGAACCCATCACTCAGGTAAAGAAATGAGTTCTTCTGTCCTCCAGCTGCCGGCTTCCTGGTAGTCAGGGCCTGCTCTGCAGGGGCCTGGGGAATGAGCACAGACAACCTCAGAGCCCAGGCCTCCCAGGTACCCTGCCCTTCACCGCGCTCCCGCGCCCTGTGCTGCCGACACACAGCTCTGGTGAAGACACCTTCTTAAGCAGAAATGACCTGGACACCAGGGATGCTGGAGTCCACGGGGCTGACCTGGAGAGGGGGCAGGGCGATGCCTGCAGCAGCCAGGGAAGCAATTAAGGAGCTAATAAAAGGCTGAACCGTTTCTGCAGGTTTTTTTAAAAGAGGCTTCATAAAAGGTAGTTCCCAGCTTCCCCCGAAGCTGCTCTTCAACGCAGCTCTGGACGGGAGAAGAAAGCAAAGGAGAGAATGATAGGCAGAAGCGTGAGCAGACGCACTCGCCTGGTATATGCTGAAGAGCAGCGAGAGGGCATCGCTTACAGAAAGTGTAGGAAGCGTTGGCCAGGGGGCAAGCAGCACCCAAGGGTCTGGGGAGGCTGGAGATGAGGTGGTAGGGTTTCTAGACAAAGCCCAGCTTGTGCGTTAGGGTTGAACATCTGAGCTCCATGGGTGCTGTGTGACCAGGGCCAAGTGCCTTACTGTCTCTGAGCCTGCTCAGAGCTTTCTACTCTGTTGAGGAGGATGCCATGGTGATTCCTGCCCTTCTCCCCCTCCCAGGGAAGGCTGCAGTGATGCAGCAGCCTTATTGGAAATGCTTTGTGGGTTAACGATGCTTCTGGTTTCCCTGCTTTCTTCTCCTGGTGGTGATTCAAGCACTGCTCTGGGGCCACAGGAGGCAGATGGGGAGAAAGGGTGGAGCGGGGTGACCACAGTCCAGGGCTGCTCTCTATATCTTACCCGATTCCCTATAGCCACCAGCCGAGGACAAGGTCAACGGCATCCTCCTGGGCTTCCGCATCCGGTACCGGGAGCTGCTCTACGAAGGGCTGAGGGGCTTCACTCTTCGAGGCATCAACAACCCCGGAGCCAAGTGGGCGGAGCTCACCTGTGAGTGGCACTCACCTCCCTACTCCGGAGCGCCCAGCTTCCTGGAGTTCCCTAACCCGCAACCCTGCCTGCCTGCATGTGCCTCCCCCATGCCACTCAGCTGCTGGCTGAGCGTTTGCTCCGCACATTCTGCACGCCCCAGTCTCCCTGGGGGCCACCAGCAACCAAGCCAGCAGCATCCCTGCCCTCTAGGAGTGACCTCTAAAGCCACTGGCCACTGAGGGAGGGGCTCCAGGAAGACCCAAACCAGGGGCAGAGAAGGATTCCGTAGCATTGGCACCAACACAAGGATGGGTCCAGATTCCCCCACGCAGGGACGAGGAGAGCTCAGCGTGTGAGAAGGAGCTGCCTGCGCTTGAGAGACCAGCAGCCTCCAAGGCCAGGTTTCCCCCAGGGAGGAGCATTTGAGGCTTCTCTCCTTGCTCGAGTACTCAGTTCTCTGTCTGGGGGCCTAGGAATCCAGTCTGCCACCATACGGAAGGAAAGTTCAGGGAGCCCCAAAAATCCAGGGAAGGTCCTGGCTGGACGTTTGGGTTAGAACACTTCGGTGGCCAGGGGCTGATGGCTTGGCCAAGGTTCCTGGGAGACATGAGGCAGGGAGGCCCGTAGGAGGCTGAGCCCGGGGGCAGCCTGGGGATGGCATCCAAGGCCAGTTTGGGAGCAGACACACCATGGGCAGCGACTCTGAAGGGTTCTGCGTTGGTTGACGGACGAGAGAGGGAAGCAGGCAGGGTAGAGGGGAGCTCAGAGCACTCGGGCGCCCCCTCTCCACCACGCTGCTCCTGCCCATCCTTCTCGAAAGACTCTGCGCCTTGTCTTCAGGCAAATGCGCGCAGGCAACAAAATGATTGAACGAGTCGCAAAGGTTTATTAATAGAAAAACTCGGAAGTACTTGATCCAACAGCGTACGTTATTTTCTTATATTTATTTTTTATTTTTTGCCGGCATGTGCTGGTGGTTGTGATTTTATACAGCCGGTGTGTAATACAGTCATATTTCCTGGTAGTAAAATTGTTTCTGGTTCATATGAGGAATTTAATGACTCCAGTATTTCACGGTGGTTTTCCAGGGGCTTCCGCCTTGAGACAAGGGAGTGAGTTGGGGCTAGACGATCTCGCAGAGTTGCCCCAGGATTCTCGGGCTCTTGGGGGCTCCCTATGACCTTGGGCCAGCGCACACCTGGAGGGGGACAGTGGTGTCCTGCAGCTGCCTCTCCCCCACCCACCCCTCCGCTCCCATCCTGACCCCCAGCTCAGCACCAGGAATCTGGAAACTCTCTCCCCTGCCTGCTCAGTCACCAGCCCCCCGCACCCCACCCCTCCGCACCCAGTGGGGGGCTTCTGTGGGGGGCTGTGTGTGCACTAACCACTTCTGTCTGCTGTCTCCCCCTGCTGCCTCGTGCTGCCCCACCCCAGCCCTGTACTCCATGCGGAACCTGAGCCGGCCCAGCCTCACGCAGTACGAGCTGGACAGTAAGTCTCCTAGCATGGTGGCCCCGCTGCAGCCCAAGCCTCCTGGGGAGCAGGAGTGGGTCCTTCAGGATACCCGCCCCCGGCTCAGGGGTGCACCTGACGTAGGACTCAGACACACCAAGCAAGGGCAAATTCCAGCAAGCCTCCTCCAAGTGTGGCCTGTGCGGGGTGTGTGTAGAAAGGGAGCCCACAGCTTTATGCGGGGAGGGGGTCTACAGTGCGTGCTGTTGGGCAGTCCAGGTGGGCAGGCAGGCATCTGAGTAGCTGCTCCTGCTCTCACCATACCAAAGGCACGGCCTGGCCCAGCTGTGTCTTCCTGTCCCGGGCCGTTTGAGCCGTGAGCGCTGGGTGAATCTGCTGGATAACCTTGTCTTCCCATAGCGCATCCCTGTACAGCTCACCCTGACCTTGCTCTATTTCTGAAGCCCTAGTGGGTCCTCCCCATGGCCCAGGGCTCAGCTCAAAGGCTTCAGCTCAGGAAAAAGCCACATGAGTTCAAGTCTAAATTATTCACCTCCTTCCCGCTCAACTGGCATCCACAGGCTGCACAGCCAACCGGCTGGGGTGGCTCCCTCACTGTGTCCTGTCCAAGGCTAGAGCTTCCACCCTGAGGAGGAGGAGGGGGAGCCGGGGAGAGAAGGGTGCAGAGGGTGGGGGACTCTGGACAGTCAGAACGGAAGCATCCGGGGCTACAAGGTGCAGGATGCTTTAGCAAAACAAGGGGCACGGAGGGGCAAGGAGCCACGCTGGGGGTTAGGTGGTGGGTAAGGTCCCAAGCCCTTCCTCTTTCCAGAAAGAGATGCTTTCCAGATGCTTTTTACTCAGCCACAGCAGGGACTGCATCTCCCACCTGGGGTGCCCAGATCCCCTTCTTGGCCCACTTCTATCCCCAAGCTTCCTCCAGGCGTCCTGCCCCAAGCACCCCAAACTTAGTGATGCGTGGGGCTTTTTAACCCAGAATTCACATCTAACAAGCTCCCTGCCCTCCAGGGTCAAGCACCCCTGTGAAAAGAGCTGGGGGACTAGGAGAGCAGCTCAGAGGTACAGCACATGTTTAACATACAAGAGTCCCTGGGTTTAATCTCCAGAACCCAAAAAATTAAATTAAAATTAAATAAAATAAGAGTCGGTTAATGGGGACAGGCTGGGACAAGGCCGGGAACACTCCCATCTGCCATGGTAGGAAGGAAGACCGGCAGAGAGGGTCTGATGGTCCCGCCTGGGATCCGTAGGACAGTTCAGGTTTACACCAGCTGTCCCAGCATAAATGCTAAGAGTGCCCCTTTGGTCTGAAAAGCACCCCCTTGGACAGTACATTGTGTGGTCACCCAAACCCTGGAGGCCAACCAGCTGCAGCACCTCATGTCCAGGTTGGCTGGGTGGGAGGCTGAGGGTCCCTCCCGGCACCACCTCTGACCTGTCCTCTGCTGAACCTTCACACAGGGGACTGGAGCTGCAGGGCCACCTCACCGTGCCCACTGCCTCCAGCCAGTCTCCACGGGGCTCTGACCACAGGGGCAGTGACCTCCGTGTCCCTCCTGCCCCTCTCTCGCCCACAGATCTGAACAAGCACAGGCGCTACGAGATCCGGATGAGTGTGTACAACGCCGTGGGCGAGGGCCCGCTGAGCCCCCCGCAGGAGGTCTTTGTCGGCGAGGCGGGTGAGCGCTGCCTGTGGGAGTCCAGCCTGTCCCAACCCCACGAGGTCCACCCAGGGGAGACAGGAGGTTCAGATCCCAGTGCACCCCACCCTCTCCCCAGATCTACTCACTCACCATCCTCTGTGCCCCTCAGTGCCCACAGCAGCGCCCCGCAACGTAGCCGTCCACGGCGCCACGGCCACACAGCTGGATGTGACTTGGGAGCCGCCCCCTCTGGACAGCCAGAACGGAGACATCCAGGGCTACAAGGTATGGGCGCTCTGGCAGAGTGCAAGGTGCAGAGGGGCTGGGCTGGGGTCGTGGGGATGGGGAGCGTCCCCCTCTTCCCCCTCCCGGCCGGGTACAGGCCCCGCGGGCCCCGCGGTGAGCTTGCCGCCCTGGCTGTCTGCACCCAGGTCACACAAATACGGTGCTCAAGTAAATTACGCTCATCTTCTCCAGGGTCCCATGAGCAGTCTAGGATCAGGTGCCAGAAACTCTGTGTACCTCAGTTTATAACACCGCTGAGCAGCACACACCACCCCCTGAATGCCAGTCCCTTACATAATTTAAGACTCCCTCCAAGGGCGCCCCCTAGTGACAATACTGGTACTGAATAGATGGCTGACTAGCAAAGCTCTGCTAGCTCATTGGAAATCTCTGCTTAAAACCATTTCTAGACTTTGGGGTAAGGCATGGGTTATGATGGGGTACAGTTCAACTGTCGTATTTACAAAACCCTCTGGAACTCTTCAATCCTTTTGAAAGCCGTGGAGAGCTATAGGTTATGGGCTTTGAGGCCCATTATACAGATGAGAAAACTGAGACCCAGTTTAGGTATTCTGACAAAGCCACAAAACAGCAGGTAGCAGAATCCAGACCTTCTGGCTCCCCTGCCAGGGCTGGGGAGGAGGCCGAGCACACAGTCACTAGAGGTCATGTAAGACAGAGAAAGGAAACAGCTGGGGGGAGGGAAAAAAGTGAAAGCTGGAGAGGTGGCACACACCTATAATCTCAGCATTCTGGGAAGCTGAGGCAAGCGGAGCGTGAGGTCGAGACACTGTCTCAAAATTTAAAAAACATTGAAGAGGACTGGGGGTGGAGCTTAGTTTGGAGACCCTGGGCTCAATCCCCAGTACCGCAAGAAACAAAAACAAGAGAAAGAAAAAGGAACTTGTCGCGCTGTCTGGAGCACATTTCCTGGCCCGAGCCAGGGTCCCTGGGACTCTGATTCCTAGCAGCTGCACGTTATTGCAGAGAACAGACCCCGTACCTGGCCGGGGGTCGGGGCGGAGGTGACCGCACAAGGACCTGTGGTTTCGCTGGCTCGGCCGCTCAGCCCACGGAGGGAAACTGATTCAGCAAAGGCGAACCACACGCTATTAGGACAGGCAGCCCCGGCGAAGGCAGGATCCAGCACAGGAGCCTCTTTCATCTGGGGTGCAAGGGAGGGAAGGAGGAGGCGTCGTCTTGCTTAGGACTCTGAAGACAGTAACACCCTCAAGACTTTGCCCAGGAGCGCCAGCTGGGAAAACTAAATATTGCACCCCTAGCATATGCCTCCCAAGGGAGGGAAGGCGCCCGCGGAGCCTGCGATGGTTTGGCAGCCACCAGCTTGTCAAGGTTTGAAAGTTGCAAGTTAATATACAGATCCAGGAAATGTGTGGGTGCGCAGAACAGAGACGGCTACGTGATCCAGAACACATCGTCTGTACAGAGCCGTGGCTAGGGATGTGAACCAGGGAAGCAGAAACGCCGCCTCGCGGTCTTACGTTAACATCAGCATTCACCCCGTTAACGCCGGGGGGGGGGGGGCGTCATCAGGCAGCGACCACCGCTGAAGTGACGCCGCCTTCGGGCCGGGCTGAGCTGCAGCGTGCCTGGTGACGCACTGTGTGCAATCCCAGAATCCGGCCTCTCGGTTACTCAATGACACATGTTTACTGAGCAATTATTTTGTGCCCTCCACTAGTTGCAGTGCTGGGAATAAAGCAGTGAGCAAAAAGACAACATGAGCGAAAATTTTAGGGGAAAGGTTAACAATTTACGAAGTAAGTCATATTGCCAGATGGTGGAGTAAATGAAGGAGGTGAGCAGAGAGCTAGACACAGGCTTGAAATTTTAAAGAGAGTTGTTAGAAAAGGGCTACAGGGAAAGGTGATATTTGAGCCAAAACCTAAATAAATACCGAGCCTGAATCACATGAATCCAAAAGAACATTCTAGAAAGCGGGAAACGAAAAGCAAAGGTCCTGGGGTAGGTCAGTGTTTTCCAGTGTAGCCAAGCCAGCAAAAAGCCCCAGCTCACCCTGGGGAAGCATGATGGGCAGAGAGCGGCCAGAGCCCCGGGAGCCCTCGGGCTTTGGCCTCTACTCCGAGGGAAGGCGTGGGCGGAAGAGAGGCACCACGGAGGACGTGGCCCTCCTCAGGCTCACGCTGTTTGCTGTGCTGCCTTCAGTCTGAAGAGGGGAAATCACAGAAAGCCGATCTCAGCTGCCCAGCAGTGATTCAAACTGCGGAGAAGGCGTTGCCCTGGGGTCACAGGTTAAAGGTCAGCTCCAAGGTCAAGAAGCAACCGGAAATGGAGCTGCCTGCTGTGAGGCAGGAAGGGGAGGAGGAAACCGAGGCAGATCTGACTCTTCATGTGGGCGTCAGGAGGGAAGGTCTTGGGCACAGCCGTGGACTGTGGGGAGCTCAGCTGACAGACGCTGCCGAGAGCCACAGGAGTAGACAGACAGACAGACAGTGAGAGGAGCTGAAACCTGAGCCTTGGGAGTAAGACAGGTGCGCGATGACGGTGACCCACAGTACAAAAGACCGCACTTCTGGAACGAGGGGAGAGTCGGATGCCAATTCCAGGAGGGACGCGGTGGGAGGCAATCTGGGAAGCAATTATGCCGGCTGTTCAAAGAAACTTACAACCAATCTGGTTTTGCCGGCCTAAAGTGGCTCTAATTAAGATCCTAAAATCAGGACTAATAATTAACTTCAGTGGGGGACTGCCACACGGAAGCCCACTGGCCTAACTGGCCTTCCATCTTTCTGTAAATAAAGTTTTTTGGAGACACACCCATGCCTGTTTATGAGCTGCCCGTGGCTGCTTTTGCACAAGGGTAGAGTTGACCTGGATGGTGGTATACACCTGTAATCCCAGCTACTCAGGAGGCTGAGGCAGGAGGATCACAAATTCAAGGTCAGCCTGGGCAACTTGGCAAAAACCTTGTCTCAAAAATAAAAAGGGCTAAGGATGTAGCTCAGTGGTAAAGTATACCAGGTTCAATCCCCAGTACCCCGCTACACACACACACACACACACACACACACACACACACAAGGGACAGAGTGGAGTAGTTGCAGCAGAGACTTGGGGGTTGGCCTGCAAAGCCAAAGACATTAACTACCTACCCCTTTTTAGAAGAAGTTTGTGAAGCCCCGGAGATTGCATTAGTAATGTGGAGTTCACAGGAACTTGATGGGGAGGTGGGTACTGGAAAATGCAGGGAGCAGGTTTAACAGAAAAGACATGCAGTGTACAAAGGGCGTCTTAGGATGGGAGAAATCACAGCTTGTTTCTGTGCTGATGGAAACAATACCGGACGGAGGGAAAGTCTGGTGATTTGGCAAAGAGAGGGAGCTGTCGCGGAGCAACGAGGTGGAGGAGGTGAGGGGTGCACAGTTCAGCACACAAGTTCAGGGTGGCCCTACAGGGAGTGACGAGGCCAGCCATCGCGGCAAGAGGGAGGCAGCGGGTGTGGGCAGAGGGACAGGAGGCGACAGAGTCTCAGCAGATTGCTTCCATTTCCCAGCACAAATCCTCTCTAGGAATGAGGCTGAGGGACAAAGGGCGAGGCAAGAGAACGCAGAAATAACCCCACATCCCTCTTCCTTATCTGTGGGTTCCTCGGCCATGTATTCAGCCAAGTGAAGATCAAAACTATTCACTGGAAAAAAGTTGCGTCTGCACTGAACATGCGCATGCTTTGTTCTTGTTATTATCCCTTGGACGATAGATACGGCGTAACAACTACTGACAGAGCATGTACATTGCATGAGTGATTACTAGTCATCCAGAGATTACTTAAAATCTGTGGGAGGATCCCATCAGTTCTGTGCAGATCCTGTGCCCTTTGACATGGGGACCGGAGCATCCTTGGGTTTTGATAGCCCTGGGGGTCCTGGAAGCCGTCTCCCAAGGACGCAGGAGGATGGCTGTGTGCTGCTGTACAGCGCGTGGTCAAGAGCAGTGTGGCACACGAGCCTCTCACTGTGGGCTGTGCTCGTGAACTTATAGCTTGATTCTCCCACCGGCCAGTCAGCTGCGTGTCGTGTGGGCGGATTCTACTAGCATGGGAGCTCAGCTCATTGTGTAAGATGGAGCAAGACAGGTCAGGAACACGGGAAAGGTAGGAACACGATAAAGGGCACAGTCGGCAGAGGGAAGTGACAAGCTACAGAACAGTAGGGAATACTTGCAAGCCGTGCATCTGATAAAGAGTTAACAGCCAAAACACACAAGAAGCTCCTACAACTCCGTAGTGAGAAAAAAAAAACCTCAACATAAAAGTGGGACAGAGGACCCGAACAGACATTTCTCAAAAGAAAACAAATAAATGGCCATAGGTGCTCAGTATCACTCGTCGGGAAATGCAGATCAAAGCCACAGTGACGTATCGCCTCACACCTGTAAGGAAAGCTGTTACCAAAACTCCAAAAGATCATGAGTGACATGGAAAAAGTGGATCCCTTGTATGTTTCAGCAGGAACATAAAATGGCACGGCCACCATGGAAAACTGTAGGAAGGTCCTCAAAACGATAAAAACAGAATTACCATAAGATCCTGCCTCTGCGCTTCCAGGTGCTTATCCAGAAGTACTGAAATCAGCACTTGGAGATGTTTGCATTCCTGTGTTCATTGCAGCATAATGTGCGATAGCTAAGATATAGAAACAGCCTGGATGTTTTGTCAGTGAACAAATGGATAAAGAATTTGCCAGGTGGCCGGGCGTGGTGGCTCACGCCTGTAATCCCAGCACTAGGGAGGCTGGGGCGGGAGGATCGCTGTGAGTTCGAGACCAGCCTGGGCTACAAAATGAGCTCAAGGCCAGCCTGAACTGCATAGGGAGACCCTGTCTCAAAAAGACTAAATAAATAAATAAATAAATGTTACTTAGCTCTGAGCTCCCCTGTGCAGTTTGCATACGTCCCTCTTACTGTAAATTGGCATTTAGCAAAAGTCCGCTGAGTTTGGCGCTGACCGCAGGTTTTCTTTCAGTTTTCACCATTCCTTTGGCTGATCCCTTTACAGCAGAGTTCCCCAAAAACTATGCAGGAAAAATGGCATGCGCCTGAAATCCCAGCACTCTGGAAGGTTGAGGCAGAAGGACTGCAAGTTTGAGCCCAGCCTGGGTGACTAAGGAACTCAGCAAGACCCTGTCTCAAAACTTCAAAAAGGGCTGGGGGTGTGAGTTCAGTGTGAAGACCCTGAGTTCAGTCTTCAGTAGCAGGAAAAAATAAAATAAGAATCCTTGCCTCCGGTTCCTTCCTTCTCATGCCCTGTTGAACCTGCTGCACGTGGGTTACTTTCCCAAAAGGTGCATCCTTCCAGTGCCACTGACAGTTCCATCACTATTGGTTGGTGCCCGGATGGCATGTCTTGTCCCGAGGCATTAGACAAGGTCCTCACTCCCTCCTCCTGGAAGGCTTTCTTCCCTTGCAGTGCTGGACAGCTGAGTCTTTCACTCTCCTTTGCCATTCTAGCTCCTTTTCCCGCCACTGAAAGCCAAAGGCCCCCACCTCAATCCATGGCCACTGTCAAAGAGAACCATTCTTTCTCCTGGTGCGTGCACCCCCAACACCGTCTATGTGCACACGACTTGCAGACCCCTGGGTGGCCCTGACCTTTACCCTGAGCACTGACTGCAGCAGGAACCGTGTGGACCGCTGCATCCCCAACACCATGAATGAACGGGCAAGTGAGTAGGTTTATGAATGACCGCCTCAGTGCTTGCTCGTCTGCCCTTCTGAGAACAATCTGCCAAAAAAAAAAAAGTAAAGCAGGGCTCTCGTGAAGACAAGCTGTCCTAAGCACTGCTGTTCACACGTGATGGGAGGGGGAGACCCTTTTATGGGCTCTTGCTCACTCTGAATCGCTTCCTCTGGAGAAACCGAGAAACGGAAAAGCCAGTAGTTTACAGATAATTCTTTGGCCAGCAGGTGGCGCCAAATGATCTCCAATCCTCCAGGTGTTTGGGCACTTTCAGCTTTCAGGATGACCTTAATTCCAAGTCCTAAACTAGTTTAAGAATTTTCCATGTGTGGCTAACAGGGAGTATTAACCCTTGCCAGATATGAAATACTTGGAATCACTGCAGAGCGCTTCCTGCGTCCCTGGCCTAAAACCTTTTGCGGACACAAGCTGCCTTCAGAAACCAGCCAAGTCCCTGGGAGAAGCAATGCCACATTCACCTGTCCCTGTGGCCTCCAGCCCTCACTTTGGCTCTGGGAAGCGGGTATCCTCAAGCCACTACATAACAAAACTGCAGCTCGGAGAACTCACCTGCCCGTGTCACACTGCTGGTAAACAATACAGTCGAAACCAGGCCGCCTGCCGTCGGAGCCCGGCTGTGTTAGCCTGCAGCTTTCGATACAGCAGGCCTGGGGCTGAGATTCTGTCTCCCAGTTTGCAGGTGACATGATGCAGCTGCTGCCCTTACCCCTGGCTCAGGTCCCGTGGGACAGAAACTATTCCTCCGGCATCTATGCTCTGAGGCCGATGAGTCAGTGCTAAATCCCACAGCACCGCAGTGCGTTAGGACACATGAGGACTGTGCCCTTATGGTATTTACAGTTTCACAGAGGCTGGAGCCTTGGCTGTGAAAAGGAAGGTTCTGGAAGGGTTCCTAGAACAGCTCCTAAATCCTTCTGTACTGTTTCCTGGGTCAGACAGGGGCAGGAGGGAAGCCCCATGTCTTCATCCCCCTCGTTCCCATAATCCTCTTTGCCCACAGATTTATTTCTGGGAAGCCCAGCGGCAGAACCTCACCGAGCGAGTGAAGACGCTTTTCCTGGCTGAAAATGGCGTGAAGCTCAAGAACCTGACCGGTTATACCGCCTACATGGTCACTGTGGCAGCTTTCAATGCTGCAGGAGATGGACCACGGAGCGCCCCCGTCCGGGGCCAGACCCAGCAAGCAGGTGTGAAAGGGTAACTCTGCATCCTGGGTGCCGGAGGAGCCATCTGGTACCTGGACTTTTGGAGGGAGTGGAGGCAGCTGCTTTATCCCTCCAAGCACCTGGGCTTAGTACCTGGGCCCCCATGAGACACCCAGCAGGATGGGAGCTGCAGTCCACAAAGAGGGGTCTAGGACTTGAGCGCTTAGAAAAAAGGAGCTGTCCCCATAGGTTAAGACAGCCCCCAGATCTCGCCTGTCCCCTCCCCTTTTCCCCAGACAGCAGGTCTTGGAGATGGCCACCACTCTCACTGCCTGCCTGGCCCCCACCTCCTCTCTGCTGTCTCTTCAGGGGCCTTTGTTCATTCCACCACCATTACTTACTGGGCTTGATGCTGGTGACATAACAGGGAGACCAATGGAGTCCCCCCCCCCCCCCGCGCGCTTCCCCTTGGGAAGGACATGAATCATAAACCAGTAAATACATGAGTTCGCCACAAGGATGCTGAGGGCGAGGGATCTGAGGATGGTGGCTGGAGGGCCTGGGGGAGGCGTGGCTGTGGACAGGTCTGCACAAAGCCCTCACCAGACGGTGACATCTGAGCTGAGATTGAGACCCACAGCACAGGAAGTGTTCAGGAGGCAGGGCGGGGAGCGGGGTCCGGGGAGGAGAAAGCAGCAGGTGCAAAGGCCTGGAGGCTCGAGGGAGGACAGCCAGGGACTCGCCGAAAAATGGGGTGAAACTCTAGTCTCCAAGGGTCTGGAGGACTGGGATTCATGTGAGGTAACAAGGGAAACCAGTGGAGGGTTTAAGGAGTTGAGCACCAGGACCTGGGTTGGAAAATAATCACTTTGAGGCTGGATGGGAGGAAACAGAGGCAGGGAGGCCAGGTTGGAGGCCAGGCGGGAGAGCAAGGCAGAGGAGAGGGCAGAGGTGAAGACCCCACCATCGGGCACTGCAAAGCAAGCCCTACAGCATGTCCAAAGCCACTTTTCAGGCAGTACCTTGCTGGATCCCCAGGAGCCCTGGAAATGGGCAGTGCAGAGTCACCTTCATTTCACAATGAGCAAGGGTCACCTGGGAAAGCATGGCTCTTACCCAGAGTCCCCCACGGGTCATGGGAGAGCAATGCTTGCACCTAGGATTTCTGAGAGAACCAAGAGTCCTCTCTCTGTCTCTCTTTCTGTGTCTGTCTCTCTGTCTCTGTCTCTGTCTCTCTGTCTGTGTCTCTGTCTCTGTCTCTCTCTCTCTCTCTCTCTCTCTCTCTCTCTCTCTCTCTCTCTCTCGCTGTAAATAGGTTGGCCTCCTATATCTGGATTCCACATCAGCAGATTCAACCAACTGTGTCTCAAAAATATTCCAGAAAAATTGCAGCTATGTCCAACATGCACAGACTTTTTTCTTGTTATTATTGTTTCCCAAACCAAGCTGTGTAACAACTATTTACACCACATTTTCATTGCATTATATATTGTAGGGAAACTAGAGGGGATCTGAAGCCTACAGGAAGTCAAGTGCAAATATAACTTGTACAGAGGGGACTTGAGCCTGGTGGGCTGTTGGCATCTGGGGGATCCAGGGACCAGTGGTGTGGATGCAGAGGACAAGTGCCCGGCCCCGGCCCTGGCTTCCCTGATGCCTTTTCCTACCTGCTGCTTCCCTTAGTGGGTCATGTGTGGCTCTTAAAGAACTGCTCAGGAACCGGTTTCTAATTGTGTTCCTCTCTGGGGACAAACCCTGGCTACAGGGAAACTTGTCCCTTCGCTGGCTCCCCGGGGTCTGGCTGAGGCTGAGCTGAGCCTGTCTGTCTGAATGCAAGTCTGTCCATCTGTCCTGACCATATTCTGTCCATGTCATCAGCCAGATATGAGCCCCTGGGAGCCTGGAAGCTTCCGTTGTGGTGGCCACAGGACAAAGTGTTCTGTCCCGCATCCCTCTGGCCCTGGGAGGGAGGAAGGAGACCCTGAGCTCACCTCCCTCCTTCAAACACAGCTCACTGACGCTGCCTCCTGGAGCAGGGCCGGAAACGGGTCCAGATTAGCTCCGGCCCCGCAGGGAGGCTGTGCCGGACAATAATAGCCTGGCCATCGCCTGGCCAGCTCAGGGGCTGCGGAGGGGGACGCTTCCTGCCCTTCCCCTCCGTCCTCCGCTGCCCCCATGTTTTCAGGGTCACTTTCTGCCCTTGGCTCTGGCCCTTTCTGACAGCGTGCTACAGTGACATCTATAGCAGCACCACATCCGAGGGCCAGAGACCCCTACCCTCATGTTCAGAGGCCCAGAGACCCCCCCCACCCTCTCTACCAGAGAAGCAGACAAGAAAAACCCACCCCGCAGGCAGGAAAGGGCCTTGTCCCCCAGTGATTCTGGGGGCGTAACAGCTTGTCCCATGCTGGTAGCCCGGGCTCCCAGCCACTCAGCAGGCTAAGGTCCAAACTCTCCCACTGCAGAGAAAAATAAAGTTTCCTTTTTTCCCAGCTTCAAGGCCTCTGATATTGGAGACTTGAGTGCTAAGGACGTCAAGGGAGGCGGGTAAGGGCTCCGAGGGCTTCCAACGAATCCTCCTGCCTTCTTCGCTGAGCCCTGCCCTCTTCTTCTTCCCAGGCCCAGACCCAAATGCCCCCATTAATTTCTTGGAGCCAAACCCAAGGCTTTGAAGCTTCATAGAAGGAGGAAACAAAAACCTTTTGCTGTCTCCCACAGCCCCCAGCGCTCCCAGCTCGGTCAAGTTCAGCGAGCTGACCACGACCTCAGTGAATGTGTCCTGGGAAGCCCCACGGTTCCCCAATGGCATCCTGGAGGGCTATCGGCTAGTGTACGAGCCCTGCACCCCGGTGGATGGTGAGTGACCCCTGTCCCACACAGCCCCGACCCTCGCCTAGCAAGGGCTTGCATTCTTCTGGGGTCCCCGTCACAGTCACTGCATATGAGTTAGATGCACTGAGAGTCTCCCCATATTACAAACAGGGAAACTGAGGTCCAGACCAAGGAAGAATTTCCAAGGCAAAACAACAGCAACTTGAAGGCGAAGTTGGACTGTCTCCAAACTTCTAGGTGGAGAATTTTTAAATATATTCTGCCCCTTCTGTCAACAGGAGCAGGGAAATCTGAGCAAAGCATAGCCCCCAAGGTGGACAAGCCTCTGTGTGGGTCCTGGAGAGGGGGCAGCCCTGACAGTACCACCTGAACTTTAGAGTCATTGTTCTGACTTGGGTCTAGTGCTTCTTTACCCTTTGGCAGTCAAGACGCCCTGAGAATCTGATCAAAGCCTTGGAGCTCTCCCCATGAAGACGCACACGTCTGGGGGGGTCACTGCACCCCTGTGACCAACTTTGAACCTCTATCAGGATCCCAACTCCACAAATGATACCTCTTCCCACCAAGCCGTGCTCACCAGAGCAATCTTCAGACCCTTTGTCACAGCCCCTGTCCCCTCCAGGCCCTGGCTAGCCTGTGCCCTAATTGTGGCTGGAGCCATGCTGACCCGAACAGTAGACAGCACACATTTGCCAGCTTTCTTCCCTGGAGGGATGCCCAGCCATGGGTGGTATGAGTCAGCTCAGGGTAAGCGAAGTGCCCAGGAATCCCTACCAGTTGGTCACCAACAGGCAACTTAGAGGCAGGAAGGGGCTGGACTTCTTACTGCCTGGGTCTGCTTCCAGCAAGATGGCATCATGTGGCTGGCCTAGTAGGGTACCCTGGTGGCAGGAAGTGACCACTTCTGCGGTTGCTCACTTTTTCTCACCCTTCCCAGCAATGGAGGCCAGCAAGAACAAGGGCCAGAGCCCAGGGGCATCACCCCAGCCAACAGTTCTGGGTCAGTGGAGGGAACAATGGCCTTGTTTTTCCTGCTGCCACTTGGGTGCCAGCAGCCCGTCCGGCAAAGTGGAGCTGTGTGTTAGGACACCCAGGGAGCCGGGCCCCAGGAAGGGATCTGATCAGGTGCACAGCAGGCAATGGGGCCAGGACAGAGAACATAAAGAGGGTGCAGGGGTCCTGGATAAGGACAGTGGCTTCCACCTGGAGAGATGTACGCACTTCGCCTCCCAGTCTTCAGTCCAGCAGGGCTTGCACATGAGCTTACAGATTGCCATCCTCCGTATAATAGCCCAACTAATAAGCGTGGATAATGCCCACCTTACCAGCATGGCGTCTGCCCCAGCTTGTGCCTCAGCCCTGGGTGCAGACCAGCTGCTCCCTTTCCACAGGGAAAAGTGAAGCTCATGCACATAAGAGTTGTTCGGCAATGTCAAGGACCAGGTACCAAGGGTCCTGGCTCCTGGTCCTAGGCAGTCATTTAATTCCCCTGGCTCCAAGTATCCCATCCTCGTTCATTCATTCAGTAGTAGACTGGGCACCTACCAGGTTCCAGTGGCTCTGTCTTTGTATTTGAATCTCGGCACCCCTGTCTGAGACACTGTTGATACCTTTGGCTCTGTAGGAGAACAAACGAATGCCAGGTTCAGGGACAGGCCCAGAGACACCCAGGGCCAGGGCCAGTGTGGAGCCTGAGTACAGGAATGAAACCTGGTCCCAGGCCTTGGGGAGGCTGATGGCCACAGGCTGGGTTTGGAAGACACAGAGCACACACTCCGCCCTCCAGAAAACCGCTGTAGCCTGCCCTGGAGTCGCCATGACTTGGCATACAGAAGCATTCTCATTTCTACCCTAAAAACCCAGGCGGTACAGGTGGTGAGGGGCCCAGGGCAGCTCAGCCCTCACTGGCAGAGAGGGAAGAGGAGTCCAAAGTCTGGGCTGGGGTTGGAGCCAAAGTAGGAGCTGGAGCTGGAGCTGGTCAGTGTGTCCCCTCCAGGCCCAAACTTGAGGCATCTTCACAGAAGTACTTCCTGAAAGATTTGCCAGGAATTAGAGTTCTGCAGGGCATTGTAGGAGGGAACCAAGACAGGGGCGAAATGGATGTGGGTGCAGTAGTATGCGCAATGGTGGGTGAGTGCTTCTCCCTCCAGGGGTCAAAGGGACCTGCGGGTCTTCAGGAAGTAGGACACAGCCTTTCTCAAACTTCTTCAGCCATGGAGCCCTTTTCCCTATGAACAGCGTGCAGAACCATGAAACAGCATGGGGAACATGGCCTTGCCGGCTAGGTGAAGCACCTTGCCCGTGTCTGGGGGCTTAGGCCGGTGCTACCACCCGTCACTGTAGCCTCTAGTGGCCTCAGTGCCCCTGCTCCCTCCGGCCACTGCAGGCCTGCTCACTACGCTTCTCCCCAGGGGTCAGCAAGATTGTGACGGTGGACGTGAAGGGAAATAGCCCCCTGTGGCTAAAGGTGAAGGACCTGGCAGAAGGCATGACCTACAGGTTCCGCATCAAAGCCAAGACCTTCACCTACGGGCCGGAGATTGAAGCCAATGTCACCACGGGCCCCGGAGAAGGTAGGCGAGCGATGGACTGCTGCCCCCGGCACCAACTCCTTCAGCCCCCACGTCAGAGCGGCTCCCAGGGTGAAGAACTGCATAGTCCTGGAGACAGAGTGGACACCCCGGAGCTTGCTCTTTACCCGTTCCCAGCACCCTCACCCTGCTCCCCAGTCTGGACTTGGTCAGTGGGATCCTCAGGCCACAAGGCCAAGCCCTTCTCTCACCACTCGGGCCAATACACACGGCTTGGCCTGGATGGAACCCAGGGCCTTGCACATGCTACGCAAGTGCTCTATCCCAGCCCCATCTTGCTCCTGTCTTTCCCTCCATCCAGAAGGACACAGCATGGTTGAACCCCGCCCCTACCTGGCCAGAGCCTTCTGCGCATGCCCCAGAACCACCTTCCAGTCTGGGCTCTCACAGAAGGGTACAAAAGAGTCACGTTCAGCTCTTGGGTGGATACTCAGAGACCCTGGTCTCCTGGGGTGGACAGGCCCAACAGTCTGCTCTAAACCCAAGGACCCCCGGTACCTCAGAGATGCTCTGATGGAGCTCTTAGATGGAGCGGGCAACCTCATCACAGCCAGGCCCCGCACCTGTCCCTCCTTCGCTCAGCCCTCCTTCTAGGCAGAATGTCACGTTGTATTTCCTCAGGTCTCAGGGAATGCCCCTAAAGCCCTCCTGACTCACCCCACCTCCTGCACCTCCACCTGCCTCTGCCAGGCACATGTGGTAGTCAAGGTTTAGCCCCCAAAGCCCCTGTCACAGGTACAAGTGGTCCCATCCCAAACACAGAGCCATCTCCCAAGAAAAAGTACACAGCCCATCTCAAAACCTCCCTGCAGTGTCACCTCCTTCCCGGCCTGCCCCACCAGCCAGCAGTGGACAAAAGCTCCTGGCACCACGAGGTCAGGCCGGCCTGGGCTCTGGCAGGGGAGGGTCCTGGAGAGCAGCAGGCCCCTTGCCTCCGACCTGCCAGCGGGTGTGCGGGCAGCCGGCCACTCTTCACTTTCCCGTCCTGGTCACTTTCTCTCCCCTCTTTTGTTCAACAAAAAAACTCTTGTGATCCCAGCCGCCCTGAGAACAGAGCCGCAGGGCACAAAGAGAGCCTGCCAGGAGCTGCCCGGCTCTGCCCTTCACCTGGCTGGCCCTACCCCACTGCCTCTCACCTGAGACTGCCCTGGGAAACAAGAGCAGGAAGAGCTGGGGCCAAGGGAAGGCCGTGGGGAGGCTTGAGGACAGAAGAGGCAGCCTGGAGGATATGTTGTTCCAATTTAAGGCTTAAAGCGGGGGCTGGGGGTTTAGCTCAGCAGCAAAGCGCCTGCCTGGCAAGTGCAAGGTCGTGAGTTCGGTTCCCGGTACCGGAGAAAAACCAAAAAAAAAAAAAAGGCTTAAAGTATCCCAGGCTGAGGAAGGGCAGGAAGCCGAAGGAGGGGCGGAGGGCGCTCAGAAAGAACCTAGCTCTCCCTGACTGTGTGAGCAAGGAGGGCCCTGCGGGAGGAGAACACGAAGCCAGGAATCCCTGTCCCTCCGCACAGGTGGATGCTGAGCCCCTCTCTCAGCCCTGAGCAGAACAAGAACTCGGGTCCTGCCCCCCTCTTTCAGGCCGTAGCCCCCTCCCTTGAGTTGTGAATGCTTCTAGGGGGAAGAAGGAAGGACAGAAAGAACTGCAGGGTCCCAGGTCACAGGGTCAGGCCTGGACGCAGGGGCCTGGCCGTGGGCTGCCCAGCTGTGTGATGAGTCCCTGCCCTCCTGTCCCAGCTGACCGGCTCTCCAGGGTCCCAGAGGAGCTTCAGTGCAGTGATGGACTTTCTTCCCAGCTCTTTTTCCAGCAGGTGTCCCCAGGGACTAGCAGCTCACTCGTGTACTGGCTGGTCCCTAGTCCCACAAGCACATGGGAAGCACCTACTGTGTGCTAGGCTCTGGAAACGCTGGGCTCCATGTCTAGTGGGAAACAAGCATGGTGGGTGATAGCACACAGGGTGGGGGCCCAGAGACAGGCACCAGGCTTGCACTGGCAGGGCATTCTGCAGAGAAGGGGCCCCAGGTCCTCTGTAGACAGATACCTGGCTCACTGCTCTGTCTGCAGAAGCAACCTCCTGTCTCCCACCCTGGCTCCCCGGCTGGCAGACATCCCAGACTGCTAGCTGGACACAGGAGAGCTGGCAAGCAGCCAGGCCCTCCCCCAGCCCCTGCCCTTCCCCCTCGGCCGGCCCCCTCCCTCTGCCCCTCCCTCTCTTTCCTCCTCTCCCCACCAAGGCTTACCTGGAGCCTCTTCTCTCCTCCCCTAACCTAACAGCAAGTACAGTTGGGGCAGGGAGACTTCCGGCAGGAGATAGGGTGGTCATCACTATCTGTAGGTGATGGTGATCACCTACCAGAGAAGGAGATGTTGGGCCCTTTCAGGCTTCTCCGACCCCAGTGCTCTCAGGGGGTCCCGGAAGCTCTTTGGCCTGAATTGGCTTGGCCGCCCAGTCACCCTTCCTGAGCACTGGTCGATGGGCTGGGTGGTCATTCTGGGTTCCTGCATGCCTTTGCCCACGGTGTGTGGTGTCTGCAGGTGCCCCGGGGCCACCAGGAGTGCCGATCATCGTGCGGTACAGCTCTGCTATTGCCATCCACTGGTCCAGCGGAGACCCTGGCAAAGGGCCCATCACCCGCTACGTCATAGAAGCCCGGCCTTCAGGTGCGACACTGCCCCCTTCCTGAGTCCCTGCGCGCAGAGCTTGTGAGAAGGGACTCTTTACTGCCAAGGTGAAACCGGAGGCGGCCCTGTCGGGGAGTGGGAAATTGGGGGCGCCTCCTCTGAGCTGAGACTTGCTTAAGGAGCAGCCAGGAGGCTGCAGGAAAACAATTCAGCACTAGCTTGGGTGGAGGATCCTTCGAGAAGCCAGGGAGGAGAGGTTTGGCTCACGCTGGTGAAACACCCGTGTCCTCTGCATGACCCCGCTGCCATGTGGCACATAACTAAGGAAACCCAGCTGCCTCCTGCAGTTCCGTCTCTGCCGTCACAGCGCTCACAGTTCATGTAATTGTACCAACCTCTCCTGTCAAGCCTGAAATCAAATCACAAGAACTTCTAAAGCCATCAGGAGATGAGCGATTGATAAGTCGCTGGAGGGGGCTGCTCTTCGATCTTGTTTCAGGCTTCCTGACACCTGCTTCCTGGGCTCCGCTTACTCGAAGGAGCCCCAGCTCCCCTGTTGCTAGGTTTCCCAGTTAATCAGAGGTGCCAGAGTCAGCCAAGGGCTGCAGGCATCTTTGTATTCGGTGGGTCTGAGATTAGGTGATTGGAGTTGAGAAAAGAAAAACAAGACTTGGTCCCTATGACCCCAATAACAAATAATAGTCATAAGGAAAATTAGTCAAGCGTATGAGTAGCCAGTTCTCCTAACAGGGCACACTGAAACATCCCTGTGACAGACTGTTCCTATCGTGAGGTAGCCAGTGCTAATCACACCGATAGCAAAGAGTTAATAATTGTAGGCGCTTCTGGAAACTGCCACGATTGCCTTAGTCACCTACTAAATAACTGCATTTGCAAATAGCTACTGCATCTAGCAGCTCAGATCCACCACGCTGCCCATGGCGCTGGCTCTGTCCCCACTCCAGATGGTCCCTCCTTGGCCCAACGGTGCCGGCTGCTGAGTTGGCCAGGAGACCCCTGAATGGTTCCCCCAACCAGAGCCTGCGCCTCTTTCTTCCACCCAAGTTGGCTGACTTGCGGGCAGGCTGTGGAATGTCGGCCCTGGCCTCGGGCCTGTTGATTTTCCAGTGTTCTTCGGGAGGCCCAGCATGAGACTCCAGTGTTCCAAGTTGGGAGACCGTGACTTGGTCCACACAGGTAGAATCCAGGACTGAGCATAAAAAAGAAGGAACAAGATAACCCCCAGTGCCGGGCCTGGGCTGAGCTGGGCAGAGAGCTGGCCGGGGCTCAGTCACCCCAACCCAGGAGTGGGCCACGGACCCTGAGGAACGGGGAGAGCCAGGGAATGCTGTGGCCTTCCTCTAAAGTGGTTGGGCATCAGGCTCCCGCTCTGGGAGAGGGGTTCCTTTCCTCAGTGCCCTTGCCCCTTCTCTGCGCTCCCTCCATGCTTACAGCCCCCCATCTCCGGGACGCAGTAGCCCTGTTGAACGCTGCTCCTATGTTGTTTATGCCTCCTGCTGCCCAGAATAAGTTAAACATACCCGATTTCTGCAAGCCAGAGAACTACCAGGCACAGCAGCCTCAGGAAGGGATTCACTCCGGGGATTTACAGGCCCATAGAACTGGCTCTGCATGTCAACCGGCTCCCAGGGCCCGAGGCCAGGGCCACAGCAGGACATTTCAGTGGCTTCTGGCCTGGCCCCATTGCCCGGGCTCCCAGGGGCAGATCAAGGAGGGATCAACAGCAGGCAGGAGGCCTCAGCTTCTGGAAGCCAGCAGCGTGGTCCTCCATGAACAGAGCATATCAGCAAATACCAGTTCACTTCTGGTTACACACAGAGCTGTCTTAGCTACCCTGGGGAAGTTCATGGCAAGAGTCAGACCACTGTGGGCAGAAATACCAGCTCTGCCTTTTGTGGCAGTGTGGCCTTGGAAAGATGAGTTAAGCCCTCTCTGAGTCTTGACTTTCTCATCTGTAAAATGAGGACAACAGTTCCTCCCCTTTGCCATTGCTATAAACATGGAAAGATAGATCCAGGATGCATGACAAAGGAAATAGTGTTCCCTGCCACGTGGTCATCATCATACCCTCCCAACAGTTACTCCGAGGTAAGAAAGAGCACGCAAAGCTGCACGAGGAATGTGGATTCCCACCCAGTGCTTACATTTCAAGGCGCGAAGCACTGAAATTGGACACGTCATCCTATGGAAAAGATGGTAGAAAAGTCTCCCTTCATTCATTCATTCGTTCATTCGTTCAGCAAATGCTTAGAAGGTGCTTATGCTTGGTGCTAATTTGTGCCGAGACAAACTGGGCATGATCCCTTGAGAGATGTCACAGCCTAGCAGGAGAGAAAGGAAAAACAGAGAAATTAAATGAAAAAGAGGATGTATACAAGGCCAATGCTCAAAAGAACGTTAAGACTCAGATGAAGGGGCTGGGGATTTAGCTCAGCGGCAAAGCACCTGCCTGGCAAGCACAAGGTCGTGAGTTCGGTTCCTGGTCCTGGAGAAAAACCAAAAAAAAAAAAAAACACTCAAATGAAGCCAAGGCTCATGACCCTGAGGCCTTCCACGGGGACAGCTCTGGACACAGACGGGCCCCACAGCCTTCCCCAAATTGACAAGGTCCCTCTTGATGGGGACAGGCAGCCATCTGCAGGTCCTGACACACTCTTCGTGTAAAATTCAGAAGTGACAATAGAACTGTGGTGGCACCTCTGGTTGCATTTGGACTTACGAGTTGGAGCTACAGAAAAGCTTGGCGAGGAAGACCAGTAAAACCCATCAGCCTAGGGAGTCGCATGCTGGAGCTGGGGAACCGAGGTCCTGGCAAGCGGCTCTTTTTGGCAGGAACTCAGGAGCCTGCAGGAAGAATGGGTCTGAGAGGGTGAAGCCAGAGGTGCTGCATGGTGTGTGCTAGTAGAAGTTAGGGGCCTTTGGATCCCTGGTCTGGGGGACTCACTGGCCACTGGGTGACCCTTCTAGTGCAGGCTTTGGGAGGGAGGATCCATGAGCTCAGCCCCAGTGCTGCACGCTGGGCAGAGTACTGAGCCAGGCAAGGCAGATGGGCCCTGCCCTCTGGGAATGGCGGAAGGGACTGGGTTGAAGAGGGATTTGAGGCTCTGCCTTACCTCACGGCTGCCTCCCTGCTGTGCCTTTGCAGATGAGGGACTCTGGGACATCCTCATCAAAGACATCCCTAAGGAAGTGAGCTCCTACACTTTCAGCATGGACATCCTGAAGCCAGGCGTAAGCTATGACTTCCGGGTCATCGCAGTCAATGATTACGGCTTTGGCACCCCCAGCAGCCCCTCCCAGTCTGTGCCAGGTACTGGCTTGTGGGGTGAGAAACGGGGGAGCCCCATGGAAGAACCTGGCGACAAATGCTGGGTGGTAGGGGAAGAGAGTCACCAGGACACAGGAACAGTTGGGTGGCCACTGTCCTTTCAGTTCTACAAAGCAGGGAGCTCTGGGCCAGGACCCGCATCAGCTCCTAAATCCAGGGGAAGCTGGGGGCCTTGGAGCTTTTGGGTCTCTTTCTCTGGACAGTAACAGTCTGGGTAGAGGCAGAACAATGAATCCACAAGGAGCGTTTCCATGAGCTCACCACCCAGCTGGTGCAAAGGTGCCAACTCGTAAGACCCTCACAACAAACAGGGTCAGCATTCTGTGGGGGAGAGGCTGGCCTCTTAGACCTAACTGCACAGTGCTCAGGTGGGCTAGCTCCCCACCCCTCTCTCCCCTGTGTCCTCTGCTCATTCTTGCCATCCAGCATGTTTTAGAGTTCACAAGGGACTCTCGTGTCTACTTCCGTGACCCAAATCTAATCTCTAGCCACTTTAAATGCTGGGGCTGCTTCCTGCAAGCCAGAAATACCACTCAGAATTTCTACTAGCGGAATGAGCACCAGGGACCCTATTTCCTCTCTCCACCCACACACCTGTTCCTTTGCCCAGAAATAGTCTAAGACTAAAATCCAAGAGCCAGCCATTCCATGGCAGCAACATGGTTAGTACTGGTGGGGGAGAAGGTACAGAAACACAGTACTGGGGGCTTTGCAGGAAGGGGATCCCTCCCTGGCAGAGGCCTTCAAAGACCCCCTGGGCCAGCCTTTCCAGTACCCCCTGCTTCCTGCCACCAGGTGGAAAAATTTCAGTGCAAACTGAGCCTTGGGAAAAGCTTTCCCAAGCCCCCATGGGGCCAGAAAACACCTCTCCCCACATGGATTTGGGTCTGCTTATCAAAGCCTTTTTCTCTAGGCAAGGGGGAGGGAAGTAGCTAACATGCTGCTGCTCTCCATTCCCTGTGTCCCTGGCAGACATTACGAATCAATACCAGCATTCTGTCTCAATGAGTCCAGAGGCAACCTCAGAGCCTTTCCTCAAAACAGTCCTCCTTGCTGGGCACACACCCATAATCCCAGCACTTGGGAGGCTGAGGGTGGAGGATCACTGTGAGTTTGAGGCTAGCCTGGACTCCATAATGAGATCTATCTCAAACAAAACCAAACAAAAAACCAAAGAGAGTCCTCCAGGCAGTCTTTTACCAACAGAACAGAGCTGGGACTTGAGGTGAAATTGTCCTCCAAACCCAGGCATAGGTTTCACATCTTTCAGAGGGCACAGACCCTGCCTACCGTAAACTGCATGAGCAATAGGTAGGGCCCTGCCGGAACAGGAGGTTCGAGGCAGGAGGGCCTGTGCACCCTGGACCTGACACCTGCATCCGTGTTCAGCCCAGAAAGCCAGTCCCTTCTACGAGGAGTGGTGGTTCCTGGTGGTCGTTGCCCTCGTGGGCCTCATCTTCATCCTACTTCTGGTCTTTGTCCTCATCATCCGGGGCCAGAGCAAAAAGTATGCCAAGAAGACAGACTCTGGTGAGTGTGCTGGCATCCAGCCCTCTGGCTGGACTTGACTTTCACGTGTCTCCCTCTGGCCAGGGCAGAGGGTGGGCAGGGCACTCTCCTGGCGATGCACCTACCCAGCAGGGGCAGCATCAGGATCCTATGCATGATGTCGGCCTCTTAGTCTTAACTCTAACAAAAGAACAGGGGCAGCCCAGCTAAGGGAGAGAACGGGGTGGGACAGGGGAGGCCCTGAGGTCTAAAAGGTGTCAGTTTCCCCCCACAGGGAGTAGTGCCAAGTCCGGAGGCCTAGGTCACGGGGAAATGATGAGCTTGGATGAAAGCAGTTTCCCAGCCCTGGAACTCAACAACCGGAGGCTGTCTGTCAAGAACTCCTTCTGCCGAAAGAATGGCCTGTATACCAGGTATGTGCCTTCTCTATTTGACCAGAGGATGAGGGCTTAGGGACCAGGCCTCAGAGTCCAGTAGTGCCAACTTGTGAGGACACTGGGGAGGGCCATAGAGCAGGCAAAGCCCAGTTGGCCTTCCCTGTCCTGGGAGCAGCATTTGAGCTCCAGGACTGGGGACAATCGGCAGAAAGACATGACAGGGCCCAAGCAGTATAATCAGGGACCTGCACCGGTCCCCACAGCCTGACCACAGCCTAAGACATGCCAGAAAATTCATAGGGAGGTAGGTCTTAGGATCTCTGCTCATGGCACAAGAATGCAAATAACTTGGAAAATTTTACAAGCCAACCTGGGGCTCCAGTCATAGGTTGTGCAGACAGCCGTGGGCCCCAGAGGTGAAGTGGGCCCAGCCAAGGCATCCCGGGCATCTATACCTCAGGGAAAGGTCCCAGGAGCTCCTCCACCATTGCTCCTCCCCATCTAGGACAGTGGGGAAACCCTCTCCCCTCGTCCTGTTTCTACCTGTGAGAGGATACTCTCCTACCACGGACCTGCAGCCTCTGAAAGCTGCCAGCAAAGAGAGTTGAGGCTTGTGCTGGTTGCCCAGTTCCTGTTTCTCCTGATTTCTTTCCAACCCCAGCCCCTCCGGGGGCCCCCTCCTCGTGGCCACAGAGGCAGGGTGGTGCTGGGGCCCCTCTGACTCTCCGTTGATAGGATGTGACAGTTTTATGCTCCTGGGAGCTCAGGAGAGGTAAGAGGCTGCAGCCAGAAAGGCCCCTGTCTCCATCCTCAGCCTTATTGACATTCCAGGCCCGCTGGAGGCAGCCAGGAGGGGAGCCAGCCTCTCTCCTGGGGAGCTCACAAAGCTCCCTCTGTCTCTGTCGTGGAGGGTGGAAACCCAGCGTGTGCTCACAGGGAGGGGTAGAGGAGGGGCTTGCAGTCTCTTATCCCTCGCCAAACCCAGCCTGCCAGAGAAAGAGCTGTTTGAGAACACGGTAGCAGGCCCAGCTGGGCCCAGCATGGCCACAGCGGCCCCGCCAGGCTGGCTCCAGGACCCCGTTGCCTGGAACAAGGGTGCATTTCACCGATGGCCTCATCTTCCCCTGCCTCTGCCTGCCTTCCCAGCCCATGGTACCTACACATTGAGGCCTCTTTTATCCCCTACACCCCTGTGATGCACAGAAATAAATCTTATTCACACCAAATTAACCCCAGGCTCTAGAGGCCTGCAACTGGCCACAGTGACCGTCTTCTCCACCAGCCCCAGGGTTATGGGACACGGCACGAGAATGAGGAGGAACCCGAGTGCAGGGGCTGTGTGCCTTGTGTTCTGCCCACATCACTGTCCTCTCCTTGGCTGGGGGAGGCTGCCCTGTGTGAGGTCATCTCTCAGCCCCACCGTCCCACTCCCTGCAGGTCTCCTCCACGGCCCAGCCCTGGAAGCCTCCACTACTCTGATGAGGATGTCACCAAGTATAATGACCTCATCCCGGCCGAGAGCAGTAGTCTGACTGAGAAGCCCTCGGAAATCTCAGACTCTCAGGTGAGGCGCAAGAGGCCCAGGTGCCCTGGACAGGGCAGGGGAGCAGCCCCTCCAGAGCAGTCAACAAAGGGAGCTGTGGTGACAAGCCTGCAAGTGGCCCATCATGTAGCCTTTTGTCCTTCCTGCTGTCTGCCTGCCTTCCTCCCTCCCTCCCTTCCTTCTTTCCTCCCCTGTCTGGAGACTAAGGGGACGCAAAACACTACCCAGAAGTCATTTATGGGCCAGCTGCCTCTCTCCAAGTTCTCAAACTTTTCCTGCAGGGATAGAGAGGTCTGGATCACATGACATCCCCAAAAACATGGTCCCCTGAGTCTGCCAGAGTCGCCCCCTGCCTGATTTCTTAGTAGCCTCAGCTTGCAACAGAGCATGCAGAAGGCAAGGGGAGAGAGAGAGACAGAGACAGAGAGACGGAGACAGATACAGACAGAGACAGAGATAGAGAGAGATCCTACACTGGAGGCCTGGAGAACTGTTTGGCTCAGCTGCTCAGGGGGCAGAGGAGCTCCGGACACAGAGGGCCGGGGCACGTAGAATCAGCAAGGTGTTATCCCTTATTTGTTAGAACCTGAGTATGGGTACTAGCTCTGCTGCCTCTACAGTGAGACCTCCTGTGCTTACTAGGGAAACCTCTTTAAGCCTCAGCTCCCCCACTGGCAGGTAGAACCGGCAGTGGTGGGCACAGGCTCTCTCATAGGGCTGTGGGGAGAGTTCACTGCAATTACGCACAGAAGAGCTCATCCCAGGAGCAGGCACACGGCAGTCATTCCATAAATGTTGGCTTTTCTATGAAGTGGCAACAACAGTGCCTCTGGAAGACAGAGCTGTAGAGCTGCCGCTGAGTGAGTCAGGCAGTGAGTGGCACTGTCTTGGGCTGTGAGGTATGAGCTGAGTGCATTCCGGCCACGCGATGTTTCAGCCTCCCACCCAGACCCACTCAGCCTACACCAAGCCTCGTGGTTCTCGAAGAAGGGGCCATGAAAGGCAAATGCCTCCCGTGCCTAGACCAGTCCTGGGAGGAGGAGAAAAAGAAAAGGTGCCAGGAAGCCTGGGATCCGGTTGCAGCCCATTGACCAGGGCCTCTCACTCAGTGCTGTTTTGTTCAGCTGTGGGGTTACTGATGGGCTCTGCAGAGCTAAGACAACTCCACCTACCTTCACAGTGCCAGCCGCAGGGTCAGACACCCCAGCTTATCCTGGCTTACTCAGGGACTCCAGGGGGGAAAAAGCTACTCTGAGCTCATGCAACTCAGGTCATAGTGCCTTTTTTTATTTAACTCTCAGCAGCCACACACCATGGGTATTGGGGTCTTACCCGGGTAGTCCATGGAGTCCTGGGTCCTTCCCCTGAAGCCCCAAAGATCCAACCAGCATTTAGATTCTAGACACTCAGTGTAGATTTGAAAAGGATAAAGGGATCCGTCTGCCCATGGAGCTGCAGTTCTGGGCTCCCTGAGACAACCAGTGGGAGGGACTTCCTGTGTGGCTCTCTTTGGTGGCCCTGGACCTTCCATGGCGCACATTATTAGTCCACACTCACTGGCTGGGCACTGACACCCAGGGAGCAGGCCCTCTGAATGCAGAAGATCATGCCCAGCTATCTCAAGAACTTTGTGTCACCATGCCTGCATGAATCTGGACAAGCCTCCCCGGAGGCAAAGCAGCCCAGTAACAGGAAGCTGTCCCACAGCCTCCCACCCTTCACTACAGAAGTTGCTGGGAGAAGAGTCCTTCTGTTCAAGACCTTCTGACTCAGAAGTTACCCATAGGGTGGGCAGACAGTGCCTGGAATCTGGAATCTTCCTCTTCCTGCTCAGCACGTGGTCTGGTTTGTGTAGAGCAAGCCCATCACTTGCATAGTGTTTCCATAGCAACCTGGCACCAGTCACTCCCCAGGAGCACTGCCCTAGAGAGAGGAGGTGCCAGGATCCGGAAGACGATTGTCAGAGCAGAACGCCCATACTCTTAGGATCACTTGACCAGGGCCTCTCACTCACTGCTGTTTTGTTCAGCTGTGGGATTATTGATGAGCCCTGCAGAGCTAAGACAACTCTGCCTACCTCCACAGTGGAGGCCTGCCCACAGAGCTGAGGACAGTTCAGATTTTGAGCGGGGTCTCAGTAGGGTTGGATTGAGTTTATTTGCTCGAAATTTGAGTTCCAAGGAGGCAGGAGTGAGTGATGGTTTTGGTCATGGTTGCATTGCCTGGTGGACACCATTGGAGGCTCTGAAGTGTCTCCAGCAGTGCCTGGGACCTGGGAACTCTGTACATAGTAAAAAAAAGGAAAGGCCATGAAGTTGAGTGGCCAAAAAAGACTCAAGACCAAGTACAAGTTTTCCAGGATGGAGAAATGATCCTGTGGTTACTGGTGCTTGGAGACAAGGTCTCATTGTGTTTCTCAGGTTGGCCTTTAACTCCTGGGCTGGGCTCACATGATCCTCTTGCTTCAGCCTCCCAAATGCTGGAACTATAGGCCATGTCACTTCTCTTAGAAAAACAATGATTTATGAGGCAGAACTGGCAGGGCTGCCTTACCACTGCCTCTGGGAGAGGCACTGGGGTGATTTGGGTCTGTGCTCCCTGCCCTTGTTCTCAAGAACCATACACTTTGCACGAGGGCCACCATAGCTAGTCCAGGTTCCAGGAGGCTATTTCCAGAGCACTACAGCTCAGGGATGGAAGCAGCTGGACAATACCAAGGATATCACCATAGGAAGACACGGGTCACCCTGTTTCCTGCTATGCTTAAGATGCATTGTTAAAATGTTACATTGAGCCATTTGTGATAGCCCATGTCCAGTACTCTGGGAAGATGTAGTAGGAGGCTCACAAGTTCAAGCCCAGCCTGGGCAACTTAGTGATTTAGTGAAACCTTGTTTCTAAATAAAAAGGGTTGGGGATGTGGCTCAGTGCAAAGACTCTGGGTTCAGTGTCCAGTACAGCTGGCCAGGGATATAGCTCAGCAGCACAGTGCCTGCTGAGCAAGTGCAAGGTTGTTAATGTGATTCCCAGTACCAAAAAAAAAAAAAGGAAAAGAAAAACAAAAGATAGTCAATGTCCAGTACTACACACACAAAAAAAAAATTAAATTGCTTGCATACCTGTTGGTAAATAGCCACCGTCCTGAGCCCCTAAGGATTCCAAGGGGACCCCAGGAAGACAGCTCCATGATTCTGCAGCTATGGAATATGAAGGGGAAGACAAGACTTGACTTGACCAACCTGCTTTTCTGTAATCTGTCTTAGATGGCCAGAGAGAGCTAGTGTCCATGTCTTCCACAAGGGAAGCACTGCAAACAGATGCAGAGGGAGGAGCCGATGCTGACTGCTCCTCAAAGTGCATTACCTTTTTCTTTCTTTCTTTTCTTTTTTTTGGGGGGTGCTAGCACTGTGGACAGAACCCATGGCCTTGCACACACTAAGCATTGCTCTACCCTGAGCCACACCCAGTCTCAGCATTCACATTGAGCTCTTAGGACCTAGAGGTAGTGGAGACCTGGTTCTGCCTCCCAGGAGCAACCGTGGGCTGGAGGGGACAGACTAGGAGACAGAGCACTGGGCTCCTTGCAATACCGTATTCCAAACACAAATAACCTGCCACAGCTCACTCAGTTACAAGGCCACTGTGTCAGGAGTGTGGCGCATCCACCACTGTGACTGTCATTTGGCTGGTGGCGGCTGCTGGTGTCCTTAGATGTCTTGTAGGTCCCTAAGGGTTAACCACCATCCTGCCTGCAGTTTCAGCGGCTCCGCAGAATCAGTGCCTGTCTTTTTGAAGCCTCCCAACCCCCAGATCTTCTGAGGATGAATTTTGCACAAGCCGCCTGGTTTATATTCTAAGTCAGACCACCCAAACTTCACTCACCAAAACCAGTGGAAATCTTCCCAGCCGCTTTCCTGTGATATGGCAATAAACAGAAAGTCAGTCTGACTTACAAACAAACACACGTGGGACCTGGAGAAGCCACAATAGGGCTATGGGTGAGGGCTGGAGAGTGAGGGGCTGGCTCTCCCCAAGGGCACAATGGGGCGGTCCAGACCTGTGCCTCAATGTGTGCAGGAGAAGGGTGCTTCAGGTAGAACCGAAGCACATCCAAAGAAGAGATTTAAGCGCCTGTGGCTTAATTGATGAAACTTCTAAAAATGCAGCATGGCTGCATTCCAACTCCATTTTCAAAATAACAACCCAAGTTTGGTAGGAAAAAAATATGTAGACTTAGCATACAAATAAATCTCAATGAAGAAGAATGCCAAGCCCGTGGCATACATCCCCCAGTCTTGATTTTCAGTTCTTGGCAGCACCATGGACGAACTCATTAGGATAGAATTAAGCCTATATGAAAAAGTAAGGAGCAAGCATACAGGAGAGATCGGATTTTACACACTTGAGTGCGTGGAGCACTTACTAGGAACCAGGACGGGCTCCAAGGATTGCTGGGGACTCAACTTAGTCCTCAGTGTCCCTGAGAGAGAGTCAGGAGACCTCACCAGTCCGCCCCCTGTCACATCTGCCCTACATACCTGCTATGCACCATGCACAGTTAGACCCTGGGAGGGATAAGTGCTGGCTTTGCCCTCCGTGGGATTCATTCATTCACTCACTCATTCATTCATTCGTTCCTTGGTGCACTTACTCCACAAGTATTTGTCGGCACCACTAAAGGCACTGTTTGTGAGTGGTGGCTTTGGTAGTGGGCAAAACAGAATCTCCATTTCACCAAGTTATGACCTATTAGGGAGGACCACGTGTGTAAATACAGCGCATTTCCTTTCTCAGGAAAATGTCCTGGAACCACATTTCCAATGTGACTGGCTTTGGGAGCAGAGTGGTGCCAAGGTTTTTTTGTTTCCTGTGCTTCTGGGCAGGGGAAATACAGTGAGGAATCTTGGGGGAAAGGCCACCCCACCCCAAGGCACACAGAGGACTGCCTGGAGGAGGCGGCCTGTGTTTGATGTGAACAGGGCCGGGCCAGGCACACAAGGAGCAGTGGCGCTGTGTCAGAACGGTGGTCCCGCCTGCAGCGCCTTGTTAGGCTGAGTGTCTCTGGTCTTGTGTCTGAGTGGCCTCTGGCCCATCAGGTTAGGCCACCAGTCACTAGGCTCAGCCGAGGCGCTGGCCCCTCTTTCCCTTGGCCTGACCCACATAGACTTTGGCAGCCCCAGCCTGAGCTAAAGGAAGAGCACATTGTAGGGCAGACAGAGGCTAGGGAGGGGCAGGGGAGGCGGAGCTACAGATTGCTCTGTGCTGTGTGTTTCGTATGCTCCCGTTTAACATGGAACCACCCCACCTTGAGAGTGGGATGATCCCCACCTTACAACCAGGGAAACTGACGCTCAGAGAAGTCGAGCAGCGTGCCTTTGGTCACAGAGCTCAGAAGGGCAGGTGGCTGGGGCTCAGTGTAGGTCCAGCTGGCTCACAGGGCAGAGTCCACCACAGCCTGGCGTCGCCCAGTTGTCCAGCACAGGCAGGATTATAGGACAGAGCCTTTCACTCACCCCAAACGCGTCCAGGGACCTCCCCTGAGGCTTAACCCCAGGCACCTCCAACAGCGGTGGGGTGGTATAAAGTCACAGGTAGCACAGGCGACCTTGTGTCTGAGCTGACGTAGTACAAGGAACATTCCTGGGTGGTTTCTAGTTGTTTTAGCACAAGGAGCCCAGAGCAGGGACAAATTCGTTCCTCCAGGGGACATTCAGTGAAATCCTTCAAAGATGCCCAGGAGATGCACCTCAGCCCTGCAGCTCTAATCCCCGAGAGTCTGTAGCCCCTGCAGAAGGTGAGCCCAGGGTTAGGGTACTGGAGGGGCAGGCCCAGGTGGGCAGAGAGTCCCTGGCACCACAGATGAGGGAGGGTCTAGTGCTTCGGATCTCTAAAGGACCTGCCCAGGGTGGCCTCCCTACCATCTGGGGCAACACATTCCTGCCAGGCTTGATGAAATCCAATTGGATAAGGGGCCCCTGGCTGGCCCGGGTCTCAACACCGTCCCGGAGCCCTGATCTGCTCCCTACTCCCTCGCTCACTGGCTGAGTCTGGGGCAGGAGATGAACAGCAAAGCAAAGGGGTTTGGCTTTGTTCCTCTTTTTTGCTTCAGTCTCTTCTCTGGGGTCCTCCCTCCCTCTGGCCCCCTCCTCATTCCCACCCCAGGCCTGGAGTCTGCACTCCCTCTCCCCACACCCCGTAATTGCTGATTGAGTGGCTTTGAGGAGCTGTTAAGAGGCCCAGGAACTGAAGCAGTCACTTGATGGCCTGGCTAGGACGCCCCTGAAAGGCCTCCTTTGTTCTGGGCCTGTTCCTGGGAAGCTGCGTTCAATTACCCGGAGCCCTGAGAGTTGAAAGCTGCAATAGGAGCCCCTGGATCCCCCTCGCTCTTTCTTCTCACCCCACCCCCACCCTGAAAAGAAACAGATGTTCAGGGACAGAGGCCTGATGCAGACACCCGCCTTGGCCAGCCCTGCGGAGCTGGGGGGTGGGGCGGACCAGACGCTCCAGCCCTGCCCTCCCGAGGGGCTTCGTTCTCTGCCTTTCCCGGCCCCATCAGGGCTGCTGCCCCACAGGGCACCTGGCACCCAGTAAGCATGCAGCAGACAGGGGCTGCTGGCTGTAGTGATTTGGATGAATGGGCTTTGGGAGCCAGGCCTCCAGGAGGACCACAGAGGTCCGACCCTGCCCTAAACCACACATCCCACTCTTGGTACAGAGGGGTTGGGGACAAGAGCTGGACTTTCTCTCCCTTTCCAGCAGTCGGAGCCCCCTCCCGCATCCCTTATGATCCCTCCCAGGGATACTTGGAGTCTCTCCCTGCAGGTCTGCTCCCTCCCTCCAGAGCTGCCTGGCCCTCTCACTGAGTTCTTCCCTACTAACAAATGATGGTCTACCCTTTTACAGCACACTGAGGTTCTGCGAGCCAGAGTGATGGGTCCAGATTCAGTTCAGTGGCAAAGGCCAGGCAGATGGAGCTTGACGCAGTCAGTTCTCACCGCCACAGACTTGTTCGCTGCAGAGCAACCCACAGGGATGGGGGCTCCTCTCCAGGGCTGGGGCCAGGGAGAGCTGAACTCCTAGACCGTCTGGAGAAGATCCTAGCCGCTATTCGAGCCAGGGAGCGGGTGGAGAGACCTAACTGTAAGGAAAGTTGTGCGCTGCCCTTTCGGCTCCCATACTCTCAGACCCTCCTGCCCACCTCCCCCGCCCCCGTGATATCCTCCCACTAGCTGGGCCTCAGCCCTAGGGATCAGGTGCCACCTCAGCAGATGGAGCCCTCCCACCTGCGGGTGCCTTTTGTCCTCCCAGGCTGGCAGCTGGGCGGTAGGCAAAGAAAGGGACTGTATTGTGCTTCCTGGCCTCCTGGGGCACAGGGCCGAGGGGCTTTCCATTGTCTTGGGCAGGGGGCTCTGCCCTTCTGGGGAGGTGTCTGCTGGGATGGGCGTTGAAGGGACAAGGAGAAGGAGGGGAGGGGCTGGGGGATATAGATTAGCAGATGGACTGGGGAGTATGTGAGCCCCTCCAGGCGAAGGGACAGGAGCTCACATTCCCACTTTACAGCCTCCAGACAGAGGGGTGGGCAGTAAGAGCATTCACAGGCTTTGGAAAACCGTGCAGAACCGAGCTGAGGCCTAGCTAGACTGCTGCCCGGAGCAAAACACTCACCCTTTTTGTGCTTGGGTTCTCTTTGTTACTCAGGCAGCATCAGTACTCAGGCAGTATTAGTACTCAAACAGCATCTGTATTCAGGCAACACCATACTCAAGCAGTATCAGTACTCAGGGAGCAATACCATTCCCACAGCATCAGGACTCAATCGGCAATCACAGAGCCATAGCAGCTACGGCACAGAGGTGCGGAAACTAATTACAGAAGCGCAAGTCAGCAGTATCCATAGCATTCCAATTCTGTACAGTGTAGCTGCGTCTCTCGAGGGTCTGGAAGCTGCGGAAGACTTTGAGTCCCTGAGAAAAAACTGTGCATTTCATTTTCCATGGCTTGGATCCTTTGCGGGGCAAGAGCACCATTCCAGTTGCCCTACCTGCAAAACAGGACACAGCGCATCATCCCAGACTCATTTGCGTTGGGCTAACTGGGATTCTCACCTCATTTCTCACCCAAGTGCATCTTGCTCAGGTTGGTCTAAGGGACTAACTGCCCCAGGCAGCGGCATTCGTGGGCAAGGGCAAAGAGGGCAGGAATCAAGAAGCCTGTGTGAGGCCTTCTGAACGGCATGTCATGGAGCGCGCTGTTCACTAACCTCCTCGCCTTCTCTTCCAGAGTGTTCCCATCTGTTGTCCTTTTAGTTCTCAAAACACTGCCAGGAGCTTGGGGTGGGGGAAGGGCTGTGATATTTTTGGTTCCATAATTTCAGATTTTACTTGACAACCAAGCTTGGCTCTTGTCTCATACTGCTTTTCCTAGAGGCAGATGGCTGGGACCCGAGAGTATCAGAAATATTTTAAGACTAATTTAATATTTTGTATTTCTAGGAAAAAGAAAAGCTTCAAAGTTATTATCGCTTGAGCTGAGCTTGGCGGCATATGCCTGTAATCCCAGCACTCAGGAGGCTGAGGCAGGAGGATCATTGCAAGTTCGAGACCAGCCTGGGCTACAAAGTGCGCTCAAGGCCAGCCTGAACTGCATAGTGAGACCCTGCCTCAAAAAGGAAAAAAAAAAAGTTATCACTTGAAAGCTGAGAACTTTTATTGGTATTTTTTATGCCTGTTTTATTTTTCTTTTTGAGACAGGGTCTCACTATGCAGTTCAGGCTGGCCTTGACCTCACTTTATAGCCCACACTGGTCTCGAACTTACAGTGATCCTCCTGCCTCAGCCTCTTAAGTGCTGGGATTACAGGCTTGTGCCACCACACCCTGCTGTATGCCTATTTTATTGTTGAATGTTGCTCTTCTTTTGGATCATTCATAAGTAGGCACCCACATTTTGCACTCCCTGGAACTTCCAGAGGTCTCATCTGGCTTTGGCATGGTCCCCTGTCACCAGGTGAGTCAGGCTGGACCTAAATTGAATGCAGAAGGTTGGAAAGAGTCTTGAAAACATTGCATTAAGTCAGAATGGCCAGATAGACACAGGTCACATATTATATAATTCCATTTATAGAGTATATCCAAACTAGGTAAATCCCCGAGGACAGAAAAGATTTGTGGTTTCAGAGGGCTAAGGGTAATGGGAAGAGAATACTCCGTGGGTTCGGGGTTTCAGTTTGGGGTGATGAAAATATTTTGAGCTAGAGAGAAGTAATGACTGCACAACGCAGAGACCATATTGGATGCCTCTGAACTGTGCCCTTTAAAATGAATGGCTTCATATTACGTGAATTTCATCTCAGTTGGAAAAAAAAGGATAGAATTCAGGTCTTCCAGTCACATCAGGTACCGTCACCCCCACCCCGACCGACATTTCGCTTTCTGTGGTTTCAGTTACTTGTGGTTAAGCATGGTCCAAAAATATTCAACGAAAAATTCTAGAAATAAAGAGGCCACAGTCACATAACTTTCATTACAGTATATTGTTATAACTGTACTATTTTATTATACTATTATTCTTAGTCTCTTACTGTCCCTAATTTGTCATATATCCAATGTATAGGGGAGAAAGATAGTATATGTAGGGATTCTGGACATCTACTGGGATCTTAGAATGTATCTTCACGGATAAGGGAGGACAACTGCAGCTACCGGCTCTGAGCCAGCGCTGCGGTAGGTATTTCCCACCCAGGCTATGCTCTGAAGGAAGCAGGAAGTGGACATTAAGGGCACGGTGCCCACCCAGCAATTGGGGAGCTGACACACACGTCCCTACTTTAAGGGGCAGAACAGAGTTTAGAGCCAGTGTGCTCTGTGTCTTCCAGCCCTGACGTTACAGGCCTGTCACCACAAGGCCACTAACACCACCCATTGTCTGTCCTCACAGGGAAGTGACAGTGAGTATGAGGTCGACCCGAATCCCCAGAAGGCCCACTCCTTTGTCAACCACTACATCAGTGACCCCACATATTACAACTCCTGGCGGCGCCAGCAGAAAGGCATCTCCAGGGCCCAGGCCTACAGCTACACAGAGAGCGACTCTGGTGAGCCTGACCACACCACCGTGGCCAACAGCAACAGCGCCCAGCAAGGGAGCCTCTTCCGGCCCAAGACCAGCCGGACTCCAACGCCCCAAAACCCCCCTAACCCCCCAAGCCAGCAAAGCACCCTCTACCGTCCCCCCAGCAGCCTCGCCCCTGGCTCCCGGGCTCCAATAGCAGGATTTTCATCATTTGTTTGATGTCAGAAGAGGAAAGAAGAACGAAAAAAACGATACCAAACTCCTCCTTTACAGCTTCCTCACCGCCTGCCAGAAAACAAAAACACCAAGAAACTAAGTCAGCTTTTCAACTCCTGAGTTTATTTTTCCAAGATTCCAGGGCCAGTAAAGCTGGGACTAAGAAGGAGGCTGAAAAAAAAAAAAAACCGCGCGAGGACGGGTGTGGCCAGCAATGGGTCGGCTTTGAGACTATGGGGTCCACTGCAGCGGCAGAGGACTCAGTGGGTTGGGTCCTTGAAGAGAGGGGGGAAGGGAAGACACTGGTCTGGAGCCCTGGAGGCTGGGGTGGCTGAGGGGTGGGGAAGCTTTCTGGACATCTCGCCAACTGCCTGCTTCCCATGTGTGCTGGATCCCAGGCCCACTTCTAGCTGTTCTCTTGGGAGAAGGATGGGTGCCCCCAGAGGCAAAGGGCGGCTTCTCTCTTGCGCCTTCTCCTGGCAGGTGTCCCATGACCCTGCCCAACTCCCTGCCTGGCCTCGTCACGTCCACTGCTCACCTCACTTGCTCAACTTCCCCACCAAGCACCTGGTTTATTTAGAAAAGGGAAAAACAACTAAAGGGTGAGAAGCTGCTTAGCAACTTCCCTGGTCCTGCATATTTTTAAAACTGTGACCCCACAGAAAAGGGCTGGAGGGCCGCAGAGAGCCCCCACACAGCCACGCAGCCAAACCCTGCCGCTCTTTGCGTGAGTTCAGTTCCGGAGCACAGAGGAGGGGTGAGTTCTGGGGAACGCAAGTGTAGGGTGGCGCCTGGCTCCAGTCTGGGGACGACCAGGGTTAATGCCTTGCAGGAAGTCAGGAGTGGGAGGATGGAGCTTTGACCCTTCTTTCTTCCAGTCCAGCTACCACCTGTCGCACTTTTAAAGGAGGGAAACAAGGATGCTAGGACAAGGAGATTCAAATTGGCTAGGCCAGGAGTTTGGCAGGTGAGGATCACTGTCAGGGTACACACACCACTTTCCCTCTAGCACTCATGGGTATGTGCACATACCCACTTCAAGGAAATGGGCCTAGGAATCCTCTCCAGGAGAATTCCCCCTTCCCCAACAGCACGTCACTTCTGGGTTGCTGTCCCTCTGCCTCTTCACCCAGAGCCTCCTAAGCACAGCACACAGGAGCCCAGGGCAGTGGCCTAGTCCCTGGTCCAGAGGCCAGAGTAGTGAAAGTGCACCCACTCCACTCAGAACTGGGTTTACAGAGTCAAAGGACACCCCAACCCCCAGTGACATCTTCCAGGCTGGGCTCAGCTGGGCCAGAGCTGGGAACAAGGAGAGGCTGGTCAGTAGGCCCAGGGCAAACAACAGCCTCTGAGATGCCTGGCCAGCCAGGCCAGGAGGGGTGGATCATGTGGGACCTGGGGACGGGAAAAGCTAATGAGAAGCAAAGCTTTTATATGCACACAATCTGCTCCAAGGAATGTTCTTTAAAAAGCTGCTCCGGGTGGCCTGATCTTCCCATCAGCTTGAGACTTCCAGCGCAAGGTTATTCAGATTCTCTGGGCTGTCTGAGGCCCCTGGGGATTCCAGCCAGCCCTGTGAAACTGGCCCGAGGCCCATGCACTGCTGGGGATGGATGGATGGATGGTTACCTCTCTTAGCCGGGACCTGTTGGATTCGGCACAGGGCCCCTTAGTGAGCAGAGTTTCCTGGCAGTGCCCTGCAGCCCTGCCCTGGAGAAGGCCAGACCCTGTTTAGAAGGATGAGAAGCATCAGAGGAGGCCCAAGTGGGGAGTGGGTGGACAGACCAAGGAAAGAGAGAGCCTGTTCCCCTCCCTACAAGCCCCAAATTAGTCATTGTGCGAATGGTGACTGGGAAGGAAAGGCAAGGACAGGGCCCAGGAAAGGGTATGCTCACCCAGGGTGTGTGGGCTGCCCCAGTGCACTTGGCCCCTGGGAAATGTGAATGGGGAGATTTGACCCTGCTGCTGGATGCAGACAGTGACTTCTCCATGAGATCAGCTTTCCTCTAAAGCAGGACAAGGGGCTGCAGCTTCACTCCTCTGGAGAGTCAGGTGCTCAGGGCCTCTGAAGACTTGTCAGAGGCTGCTGGGGGCCTACCCACCTGCCTCATCGGGCATGTCCATGGCCGCACATCTGCAGCCTTGCTTGTGATCTCCCTGCTGCACTTCCTTTTTTTCCTGTTTTTTTTTTTTTAACAACTTCATCTTTCTTCTCTGTGGAGTGTTTAACCATTTAAGGAAGTTCCCAGTTTGCATTAAGGAATTATTTTAACCCAGCCCAGTGACAGAGTTCAGGGGAGGGAGCAGGGTGAATAGAACCATTGTGTGGATGTGTGTACATATTGCACGAGGCCAGTTTTCCTTTGCCTTTAATGAATCACTTGGTGCACTACGGTATCTCCCTCCCCCTCCCCACGTACTCATTTGCACCTGAGCTGACACCCACGTGCACATAAGTGATGGTGCCTGTGCACACCTGTGCTCGTGCACACACACAGATATGCATAGAACACATGCCCGTGTGTGTGTGTGTTAGCAAAGGGGCTCTTAGTGGTCATTCTGATGGTCTGAGCTGTATCTCCCCATTAGGCACATGTGGCCTGGGTGACAGGTACTTTGGGTGTACTGGGGATCTGGACCCGAGAAGGTGAGGACACTAAACCACAGCTCCTAGAGGAGCCCAGGAAGTCAGGCTGGGCCCATGGTAAACGTCCTCCCCTTAGTCAATACCTACCCATCTGCAGTGTTCCCGCCACTGCCCCTGCCACATCTGGGCACCCAGGAGGGTCTCTAGTTGTGGAACTCTAGGTTTTTTTTAAAGAAGACATCTTTTTGCCCTTGTTTACATATCTTCTGGGGCAGGGGAGGCTCATGGCACCTCCTCCCAGACACCTGGCCACTTTAGAAAGGTGTAGTGGGCACTACCCATGGGTCTTAGGGAGCCTTCTTGGCCTTTGACTTCCTGAGCTGTGACGCCTGGACCCCTGCTGGGGTGCAGGTCTCAGAAGCAGGTTCATACCTGCCCTTTGGTGGTGCCTCACTCTGCCCTAAGGAAATCTGGTGGTGTTCTCAGGAGCCCACGTTTGGCACACCAGGCCACTCTTTCCCCTCCTGACTATTTCCTGGGTTCATGTGAGCTCTGCACCCAGACTGCCAAGATAAACCAAATAAATGCTCTGGGTTCCAGAAGCACCTTCCTTCTAGGGCTCAGGAAGTTTGCAGACCCAAGCTGCCTCCCCTTCTGTCCCCCACCCCCCCCCTCAAACTGACACTGCCTGAGTCAGAGGAAACAAGGCCACAGCGGGGCTGCCATGCCCAGCACACACTTCTCAAGGCCTTCTCTCGCTGCCCATGCATCCCGAGCAGCGCTTCTAAAGGTGCCAGAGCCTCACCATAGGCCACGCTAGGCAGGGGCTTCCCTCACCTGCCCAGGGAGCACAGTGAGCCCACACTGGTGAGGAGCCAGCAGGCAGGAGGGTGCAAGGGGACCCTCTGAGCAGCTGCACCAGCTCCTGAGTGCCTCTGTACGGTCCTGTGCAGGGACACCTACCCTGATCACTACCCTGCCTGCACACACAGGTGCACCCTTGGGACCACCTCCTCTTCTCTCTGTTTCCATAAGATAACCAAAAGCATTTAAACGTGTGACCTTCGCTCACCCATACAGACTCCCCAGACAAAAATCAATACAAATCTTTATTTTTTTGATTTAAAAGATATAATGACAAATTACGGGGAAAGTATTCATTATGGCAGGTGTCTATCTGTAAGAAAATATATATCTATATGTCATATAGCTTGTTAGCAGGTTTATTTTTTAAATGAAAGGTTAAAAAAAAAAGAAATTGATTTGAAATATATACCACGAGAAGTCCCATGTCCTGTCAAACTGTTAGTATTTTATAAATAAACTTTTGTTTTAGAATTCGGAAGTAACGTTCATTCTCCACCCTCCTGCACCCGCTGTGACAGTGAAGAGGGGACACCTACCGAGGTACTGTGCTCAAGCAATCCGCTCCAATATAAACCAAACCTTCAGCTCTGTAATGCTTTTGCAGGGCCCAGCCACCTGCCCTCTTAATTCATAGGTGGCAGAGGTCTGTGCCTTCAAGTGAAATGCATTATTTTATTTACTCTACATTGTCAGAATAAGAGCTTCTCAGACGTATTATGCAAGTGATCGTGATTAGTAATAATAATATCGGTAGCTAATAGTTGCATGACATTCACGCTATGCCTGGTGCTTTTGCTGTCACTATGCATTCTGTATCTCATGAAATCCTTGTGACAGGAGAGCAAATGGGGCAGAGAGAGTTGGAGTGGCTTGCCCTCGGGAAGTGGCAGGGCCAGAGTTTGTAAGGAAGCAGTCTGGCAATCGAGATGTACATTGCCTCTCAGATATTTTAAGGCAACTGTTTTACCATTTTATTTTAACTTTTACAATGCTAGCACCCTAGGTCCTGCTGATCTGGATGGCATGACAAAAATCATGTAGTTTGGGGATTCTAAGCCCACTGACCCACCCTGGTTCAGAGTTAGGGCTTAAATTTCTGGATTTATAAATACAATTGTTGCATGACCATCCTTATGTCCCATAAATTAAGTCATATGGACTCAAGAGAAAGCCAGGCATGGTGGTGCATGTCTGCAATCCCACCACCTGGTAGGCTGAGGGAGGAAGACTGCATGTTCAAGGCAAATCTGGGCTACATAGTAAGGCCTTGTCTCAGAAACCAAAGCAAAGAGAGAGGCAGAGGAGGGAGGGGATGAGAACAGGATAGGGGATTGAGGTGTAGCTCAGTGGTAGAGCACAGGCTTAGAGTAAATGAGGCCCTGAGTTCAGTCCCTACCACTACCCCTTTAAAACATATGTAATAAACATTACTCAGTGAGTACACTTATTTCACTGCCTACATTACTACTGAATGCACATCAGACATTTATGCAGAAAGAGGCAGCTCCACCAATCAAAATAAAACTGAAGCAGGAAAAAAAAGATATTTCTTAAATGCTTCATTTTTACTTAAAACATAAATGTAAATTCATTCACCAATCTGCTGATGTTGGGCCATGGCACTGCTTTTTTTTTTTTTTTTCAAGAATGGACTCCAAGTATGATGTTCTTTATTATCATCTCTTTTGCATAAATCACACTTATAATGCATCATCCGTGCACTCCAATTTCTGTTTCTTTAAATCAAGAACATATGAAAATTAGAAGATTGCTGTAAGAGCAGAATCCTAGATTTCACTATCTTCTACAGTTTTACTTTCTGCCCCATGACTAATTCAACACATTTTATCTTTTGCAACTTCCCTTTGCCAAAGCATTTGTTTTCCCAAAGCATTCAACATAATTTTCAGAGAAATAACTATTCTCTTTTTCCACTCTTATTTTATCTGCTACATCATAGTTTATTAAATTATGTAATTACTATAAAAAATACAACTGGTATAAACAAGGGGAGGATAATGGACTCTTTGTAAACACACAACTCAATTTTGTAAACCCAGAAATGTATAGGAGTGATGGAAACCAGGTTCATACCTTTGGCACTTGGGATGCTAGTGGTGTCTGTATGCTTTGCCGAGGGACTACAGAGCATCCATTAAAGTGACGAGGTGTTAAGAGGAGGTCAGATAAGAGAGCTTCTGCTTATATTATAGTGTAAACCCTGTATGCTGTACTTTATGGCCAATTTTCAAGTTGATAAGGGGTTTTCAAGGGTAATTTTGACTACACATAATTTTCATCTTACACATACTTTGGAACCCTACCCCCACATTAGAAATAACTTTAGGCCCACTGCCTGAGGATATTTGGCTAAAGGATAATAACATGGAAGAGATTCTGCAGTCATAAGAGTGGGCTGACTCCAGAATGATCCTTTGCAAATGGTGAGACAAAAAAGTGCTTCTCGTTTTCCCAAGGGAAATGAGAGGGCCATACAGAGCAAATATAATGATGGGGTTCAAAGAAAGGGCTTTGACACCTGGGGGTAGATCTCAGTGGTAGAGTGCTTGCCTAGCATGCATGAGGCCCTGGGTTCAATTCCCAGTGTCACAAAGGGAAGAAAGGAAGGAAGAGAAGAAGGAGAGGAAGGAAGGGCTTTGACCATCAAAAAATATGGCACATACAGAAAGCATATTGTTCCAGACCTTGAGGGAGCCACACAGTATTCTTTAATTCCAATCTTCTTCCTCATTTATTTTCAAATTAGTGGCTGGCCCCTCCCTAACCATGGCTAGTGGACTTTGACTGTCTCCAGTTGCATGACCAGACACATACATTAGAGGGGAAGTGATAATGCCTACACCCAAAACAAATAGGATGGTAATTCTACCAAGAAGAGGATGGGGAAATGATGTTTTCTGAAGCCAATGAGTCTTACAGTGAGATAACAAACTAGTCTGAACTATGAAAGTACTAACATCCCCCAATCCTAGAAGGTAACTTTACCTGAGAAAACCCTGGGTGGTGGCTCAGAACTCTGCAGAGATTCTCCAAGCTCTTAGAGTTTCCAAATGGAAAAAAGCACTTTGAGTTACCTAAGCTGACCAAAAGATCACGGGGCTGGCAGATGGGAGTTCTCACTAATTCCAGCTTCCACTTGAAACTCAGGTCAGCCTCCAGCAGCAGGATAGGTGCAACTTCTGCCTTCTGCAGCACCCCATGTATAGATCTGAGTCTAGGAAAGTAACCTCTTAGAAGCAACCTCCAGAGGGCCCTGCCCTGACCACCACTCCCATCCCAGTTTCTTTTCTGCATGAGGAAGAGCAAGCCCAAAATTACCAGAGCTGCTGTTTTTGGTTTTGTTTTTGTTTTTGTTTGTGTGTGTGTGGGTACTGGGAGTTGAACTCAGGACCTTGCGCTTTGCCAGGCAGGCACTTGTACCACTGAGCCGTATCCCCAGCCCTCTTCTTATTTCCTGAATGCAAAGGAATCGAGGGTTGTCCAGAGTCCACAGGTGAGAAAGTGGCTGCAGGGGTCTCTGGAGGTTAGGAGCTATGGAAGTATGTCTTAGTCACTGTCCCAGCACTCGATATAATATCCAACACCCACAGTTTAAAGGAGTAGAGGTTTATTGTTGACTCGTGATTTTTAGAGCATTCAGTCCAAGGTCAGCTGGCTCTAAGGCAGAAAGGCAATGGTGGAAAGGTCAGATAGAGAAGAGCTGCTCATATCACATTGGCTAGTGGCAAAGAGAGAAGCCAGGGAGGAAGACACCCTTCCAGCTCACACCCCCCAGGGATCTGCCTCTGCCGGCCATGCCCTGTGTTCTAACAGCATACTCAGGTCTGAACCCTCCAGGGCACTAATCCATTGCTTAATCCACTCCATGACCCAGTCATTTTCCAAAAGCCTAACTTCTGGGCACATGAGCCTTTTAGGGGACATTCTAGAGCTAAACCCTAACAAAGGATGTTTTGTTTGGATGAAATATAAGAAGGTAAGAGAAAATTAAAATACAAAACAGATTCTGCAGGAGACATACTTATCTAAAAACCTTATTTGTTGTGTATCAAAATTTCACATTTAACCAGGCTCAAGTCCCAACTTGACATTAGATGTGAGGATTGGGCAAACCTTCCACAATATGATTCAACCTCATAGAAAGTGTGAAGGCTGCCGGGCGTGGTGGCACACGCCCGTAATCCCAGCACTCGGGCAGCTGAGGCAGGAGGATTGTTGCGAATTCAAGGCCAGCCTGGGCTACAAAGTGAGCTCAAGGCTGGCCTGAACTGCATAGCCAAAAAAACCAAAAAAAAAAAGAAAAGAAAAAAAGAAAAAAGAAAGAAAGAAAGCGTGAGGGTACTAGAAGGAGACTGTGTGCTAACAGCATTTGGACACCATACAGCACTCGATGAGGGTAAAGGATTATTGCTATTGTGTGTGGATAAAATGACATTTAGAGAAAATCGCCCAAGAGCTTCTGGCTCTGGGAACAATTCACCTCAATTATTCCTAACTTCTACTCCCTCATCAGGTCATATACCACCCCTCCTTGGGATTCTTCCTAGGTGGAAATAGTGCCCAACACTCCTGGATCTTAGAAATTTGAGCGTGTCTGGGGGACAGGGAGCTAAGCCAGCCAATCCAACTGTATCTGTCAAGGTGGCAAGCAGTGGCACCTCAGCTGAGGAGAGAGTTACAAAGAGACTGCTCCTGTGTTGTAGGAGAATCACTGGGAAGCTACAGGGGTACTCCAAGTCCCAGCACTGGTGACAGCTCGGTGGCATGACCACCCCAGATCCGACATGGCCAATGGAGGGAGAGATTGTTGGAAACTTGAAAAAGAAAGTCAGATGGAGGAGATGAAAATGCCCAAAGAAGTCAGGGAGGGACACAGGGCTCCTCAGTTCCCAACCTTGCTCTCTCGTCATTCCGTTCTCCTGCCCCTGATCACTGTAACTGAGCCCAACTCTCAGTGGGAATTTGAGGGCACCGAGGGGCCATCCATGCATGGGAGCCTCCCTATTGGGCACTGGCACCCGGATAAGGGGCAGATAAGAGCCAGCAGGTGCCCAGCAAGGTCTACCGATACCTTCCCATGTTGATTGTCCTATAGAACATTCCACTCTTGTTCCCAAGTCAGATGATCATGCCCTCCTCCTACACTCCTCTTTCTTGATATGCCTAAAGAGTAGAATTAGACCCAAAGAGGCTCACCAGGCACTTTCATCAGAACAGACGGGATTTTCTGGTGTGTTGTAGAACTTAAGAGGTTTTTGCCTTGTGTAGTTTGCAACCTCCTGAGTCAGTGCAAGCTGCATGAAACAGCAGCTGTGCTGGGTGTGGTGGTGCAGGCCTGCAATCCTGAGGCAGGAGGATCGTTGTGAGTCAGACACCAGCTTGGGCTACAAAGTAAGCTCAAGGCCAGCCTGAACTGCAATGCAAGACCTTGTCTCAAAAAAACAAAAAAGAAAAGAAAAGAAAAGAGCAGCGGTGCTCAGCTGAGCAGGGGCCGCACTGCCACACCACACTGTAGGCCTTTGCTACATCTGAGCTCATCCTTGAAGCAGCCCCAGATGGTGCAGTGTCATCTCCCCAAATAGGTACACTTGCTCGTGCAGAAGTGAAAGGACTTGCCATGGAAGGGCGGAGCTAGGAGTTAAACCCAGGCCTGCCTGACATCATGGTATCTCCTGTTTAAGCTATTAAGCAGCCTTCACCCAGAGCTCAGACGTTACTTGACCCAGAGGGGGAGCCCTGAGCACTTGGGGAGACCTCCAAACTGTGGATGGGTGGCAGATCAGGCAGGAAACATTGTCACAGGTCTGTGTGATAGGTGACAGCCACAGAGAATACATAAATGAATGTACTTGCCTGTGTTCCAATCAGATTTTACTTGTGGACACTGGACCTTGAGTTGTATGTAATTTCCATGTGTAACAAAATATCATCCTGGTTATTTTTTCTGAATCACACGGAGCTCAGGCAAGAGAATGGAATGACAGGAGAGAGAGGCTGGGACAGGTGACAACCATGCTTAGTTCATGAGCCACACAGAAACATGAAGGATTAGGGGTCTGCCAACCGCTGGTGTGGCTCGTAGTCAAGTCTACACTTGCTGGAACCTCCGAGGGGTTCTGGTGTGATCCCAGATAAGGTAGTCAGCGTTAGTGTAGTAGGCTGAGTAGTGTCCTCATGCACACATCTACATGCGATCTTATCTGGAAATGGAGTCTTTACAAGTGTAATTAGTTAAAATGAAGTTATATTGGATTTTTTAAAACCCAACGACCAGTGTCCCAATATGAGGGAGAGAGAACACAGGGAACCACAGGATATCTGCAAAGGAGAAGTCATGTGAAGACAGAGTGGATCTTGGAGTGACGATACTACAAGCCAGTGAATGGCCGGGACCCCCAGGAGCCAGCAGAAGCTGCAAGAGGCAGGAAGGGTCCGTTGGAGCCTGCGAAAGGCTCTTGCAACATGGCCCTGCTGACACCTTGACTTTGGACTTCTGGCCTCAGAGCTGTGAAAGAATAGATTTGTGCTGGTTAAGCTACCTAGTTGGTGGCGGCTTATTACAGCAGCCCAGAACCTGCCTAAGCTGCAATGTGTGTCTTTATCTCTAGGAATCTAGGTTGAATGAACTGGCAGAGGCTGACGGGATCCTGGGACCAGGAACCTGGGGCCTCCCTCCCGTGACCTCCCCAGTCACCTTAGATTTCGGTAGAAAACTCCAGCCAGCCCTGAATCACATCAGCAATTATGGGATGTTTGCTTTCCTGTCTCTCCCAACCTCCCCCTTTTAAATTGCTTCCAGCCCTAACTGAGAGCTAAACAACGGTCATTCCCTGAGGTCAGGAAAATCTCACCCGCCTGAAAAATATTAATCACAGATGCCGGTGACCAGAACTCAGGTGCTCACCTCTTGGCCATGTCTGGGGAAAGGCAGAGGGCAGGGAGCCAAGAGGGTTCGTCCAGCCTGGTTGTGGGTGGAGGCAGAGCATGCCACTCTCTTGACCTGGCACAGTGCCTACTGTGTGGTAGGCAGGGCAGCTTCTGCCCACTGCCAGGGACTTTGCCACCATCACCCAGCTCTGGGAGTATAAGGAGGAAAGTGAGTCCCCAAGTTCTTCAACTGGTGCCAGAAGCCAACAGTCCAACCACTAAGGACACGTTAACCATGGGACTTGCTCACATACTTTGTTACAGTTGCACAATCTCCCAAAAACTGGAGCAGACAACAAGTGGCCAAGAAGCCTGCCCAAGGTGACAGAGTTAGGATTTCCAAAGACATGCCCACTGCCTGGGGACCATTCCAGACACACTGTGGCTTGTAGAAGGCTAGACTCCCCAGGGCGAAGGGACCTGTCCATGCTTCTGTGTGAGGCCTAGGACAACAGGAGCCATTCCCTGACTCCCAGGCCTGGGCTGCCTCGTGCCACAGACTCTTCGGTGGAGAAAACTGTTGACCAATCTGAGACATGGAAGCAGTGTTAGTGATCTTGGTATTATTTACTTCCATGGCATTTGTCACATAAAACGATCTGGCCCCTCACAGAGAAGATCTGGGAAGATCTAGAAGGCACAGATGGATGGGAAGGATGAGAGGTCAGGGAACCCCTCTCAGAATTAGTCCTGATGTCATTTTTGGAAGGAGACCGTGAAGGAGGGGCAGGAAAGGGGTAGATGTGATGACCACGTTGGCTTGCAGTTTGCCAGTGGCCTCCCACCCCCAGCCTGGCCTCCCCTCTATAATCAACCAGCTGCTTCTGCTTGTCCAGCCCCAAGCTCCTGCCTAGACTGGTCCTCAGACACGGGCTGTGAATCAGAGGCTGCTCATTTCTGCTCCCTCCTGTGGCTCTCGGGTGGGGGAAGGGTGGCAGTGTCCAGGTCATGACACAATGATTTCGCCATGGGGGAGTTGAGGGGTTCGGCTCCTACAGCTTCTTCTGCGGAGCCTTCAAGGGTCGGGAGACATGCCCCTGGGACACTGCAGGAGCGGGCACCCAGAACTACATGCGACAAACAAGCTGAGCATGAGGGAAATAACAGCCCCACACGCTGACTTGATGACAACTGACACAGCCTCCTCCAAAGAGGGGACACGGGAGTAAGTGGGTCATCTGGAGAGCCCACTGGCCTCCTAGGAGGGGCAACTCACACTGGCCACCACCACCACAGCCTTGTATTGTCAGGTTCATCTGAGTTTGCAAGAGCCAGAAATCAGGTTTATGTAAATTCTCCTTATGCTTCAATACTAGCAACTAAAAATATATATGTCAAAAACATGGCTGCGGCAGATTGCATCTTCTAAAAATGGTTGCAACAATGCCTCTCGTCTCACACGTCCTTGTCACTGCTCACATCAAAAGGGAAGTTCCAAGGTGGGGGTGTGGCTTGGTGTGGCTCAGAGCGCTTGCCTAGCCCATGTGAGGTCCTGGGTTCCATCCCTAGCACCTCAGGGTTTGGGGAAGGTAGGATCCGTGAGCCTGGGGAGGGAAGTAATGCCTGCTAGAGGCAAAAGTGATGCCACATGGCTTCTAAGGCTAGGTCACTGTTACAGGTTGAATTGTTATCCTCTCCACCACCCCCCCCAAAGGTGATGAGACCCTGTTTGAAAATAAGATCTTTACAAATGATCAGATTCAGATGAGGTCACTGATGTGGATCCTAGTCCACTATGACTAGGGTCTTCATAAAAGGGGGAAATTTGAGCTGGACATGGTGATACATGCCTGTAACCCCAGCACAAGGAGGTTGAGGCAGGAGGATCACAAATTCAAACTCAGCCTAGGCAATTTAACAACTTAGTGAGCTCATGTCTCAAAATAAAAAATGAAAAAAGGGATGGGGATGTAGCTCAGTGCAAAGGCCCTGGGTTCTGTCTCAGCTACTCAGAAAGAAAGAAAGAAAGAAAGAAAGAAAGAAAGAAAGAAAGAAAGAAAGAAAGAAAGAAAGAAAGAAAGAAGAAAGAAAGAGAAAGAGAGAAAGAAAAAAAGAAAGAAAAGATGGAGCATTACAGTGTTACATCAGCCAAAGAAAGCTTGAGGTGATCAGAAGCCAAGAGAGAGGTGTGGAACAGGTATTCCTTCACTGGCTTCAGCAGGAGTCTACCCTGCCAACACCTTGGTTGTGGACTATGGCCTCCAGGACTGTGGGGCAATACGCTTCTGTTTAAACCACTGTGGTACAGTAGGTCCCCAACTTACAAACATCAAGTTGTGAACTTTCACAGATACGAATGAACCTTGCATTGCAAACATTCATAGATGTGAGCAAATCACGGAAGTAGCTTAGCTGTCTACCAGACAGCATCGCAGTTGTGCTGCTGTGTACTTACTGAAAGTGCATGTGTTTGGTTTCTTTTATGCTTTACGTTGTATTTTTGTGTCAAAGGTGTACTGTATAAGACTCACTTTGTAAGACTTACAAAAGAATCCAACTTGCAGATGTTCTCCTGAAACAGAATTTACTCATAAGTTGAGGACTTACTAAATTACTTTGTTGTGGCAGCCTTAGGAAGCAAATAGTCATAAAATATGATAGAGATTCCACCTGGTGTGTTGAGATTCTCCTACTTGGCACTTGGCCGCCATGTTGGGAGGAAACCCAAGACATCCCACAGAGTACAAACATAGGTGTTCTGGCCAACAGCTTATCTGAGATCTCAATAGACAGTCCACATCTTCTACCAGATGCGTGCGTGAGGATGCTCAGATGATTCAAGTCCTGCCTCAGTGGGGTACTCCCTCCCCTGGAGTCTTTCTAGCTAAAACCTTCCATAACCAGAAATAGCCATTCTTTCTGTGAACTGTCCAAACCCCTCAGGCCCAAAGAAGCAAGAAGCATAACAAAATGGTTGTTTTTATAAGAGTTTGTTTCACAGTAACAATAACTAGAAGCACTGTGTGTGCCAAACGGGAATGTATCTTCAGGCTGCCTCTGACACATCAGTCCCTAGCTTGGATTAGACCAGCAAGTCTTCAAACTCCAGCACAGCAAAAATAAACAAAAGCAGAAAAGACCAGTAAGTCCTCCTGGGGGTCCTGCAAGTCCAAAAATCCACCCAGTCTGGAGCCATGCTTGCTCTGCACCCTCTTGGAGAGGAAAAGACAGTGGCAAAATGAGAAGAAGTAGGGAGGAGACAAGGCAGGTTGGGAAAACAGGATTGTCCAGGCAGGATGGGGTATGTGAAGAATAAGTCAGCCTCAATTAGCAAAATCCTATTTTGGGAGACACTGTTTGCCAGGAAACACATACAGAGCAGGGAGTCCCACTGGTGTGGGGTGTCACAGGGCTCTCTGCAGATCAAATGGATCACATAAAATTCTCAGAATTGTGCCTAGCATCTTATGGAAAATGACCTCTGTGGAGGGTTTACTATTGTCATGATTAGTGTCATGATCTTCAGATAGTGTCCTGAAGTCTGAGGATCTCCCAGGTTTACCCCAAGAAGTGCATTGACAGAGGCAGAGCCACGGGGCTATGGGACACTCACCCCAAACACAATACAGCCAGCCTGAATTGTTTTAAGTCCCGTACAGCTTCACTTGGAGAGTGGGGTGGGGGATCCCCTGCCCTACACAAATAAAACATATGGGAACCCCCATGCAGTGGAAAGAAGCACTACACTGGCAATAGGAGAGTTCATGTCTCACCCCAGACTCCGGGGATACAGCTCAGGGGCACAAGTGCCTGCCTGGTAAGCACAAGGTCCTGAGTTCAATTCCCGGTACCCCCCATAAAAACAAACAATAACAGGGGCTGGGGATTTAGCTCAGCGGCACAGCGCCTGCCTGGCAAGCACAAGGTTGTGAGTTCGATTCCTGGTACCTGAAGTAAAACAAACAACAACAACAACAAAAGTTCTCATAAAATTAGTCAAAGTATTTGCTCAAAAAGAAGGAGAAGGGCTGGGGATATAGCTTAGTGGCATAAGTGCCTGATTCCTGGCACCAAAAACAAAAAAAAAAAAAGAAGAAGGGGAAAACTGGGTTGTGGTGGCACTTGACTGTAATCCCAGCACTCTGGAGTGAGTACGCAGCACTACAAGTTCAAGGCCAACCTGGGCAATTTAGTCTAAAAATATAGGACAGGGGATGTAGCTCAGTGCAGAGTACGCAGCACTACAAGTTCAAGGCCAACCTGGGCAATTTAGTCTAAAAATATAGGACAGGGGATGTAGCTCAGTGCAAAGACCCTGGATTCAATACCTAATACCACAAAAAGAGAGGAGAATGTTCTTTTGTGTAAATGTTCATGTCGTTAGCATATTGTAGACTGAATTGCAAGCCCCTAAGCACCCTTATCGTGGCCTTCCCTTCCGATGCGTCTCAGTCCTTGGACAAAGTTTTGCTGTGCTGGACTCCCGCCTCCCCCAGTACACATACACAATGCCATTCACTGGGATTTCACTTACTGCTCAGGACCCTGGCTGTCTGAGCCTGGGGCCTGGGCCTGGGCCTGGACAATCTCCTTCCTGAGTTCTCACTGCTAGCTTACTTAATATGTCTTTTGCCTTCCACTTCAACTGCTTTCAGGAGAGCAACCAGCCCATGGGAGTGACAGGGGGCTCCGGGATGAAGAAAGCTAGCATCCTGCAGCATGAAGCCATCAAGCTGGGGTGCATAAATTAGCCTTGACATCAGACTAGGATGAGTTATTGTTATGTCTCAATGGCTTCCCGGGACCAAAAAATACACACACATACACCAGGACAACACTGAGGAAACCAGAAATTGTAGAAAACAAACTGTAGCCACAATGATGAGCTTTGACAATTACGCTCAGCCCAGAAACACCTTTTCCTGTACCTCTTCCTCTCTCTCCCCTGTACTAGGAAGGATGCAGAGGCCAGGCCCTCCTCCTTCTGCCCTTTATAGCTGTTGGCTCAAAGCCAGGTGTGGTAGTGCATGCATGCAACCCTTACAGTCTGGAAGGTTGAGGTAGGAGGATTGCAAGGCCCTCCTCCTTTTGCCCTAGCTTGGGCAATTTTGTAACTTAGGAAGAACCACTCACAAAATAAAAAATAAAAAAGGTCTAGGGTTGTAGGTCAGTATAAAAGGCCCTGGGTTCATGCTTGTAATTTCAGAATTCTGAAACAGAACTGCGATTTAGTGGGCGACTTAGTGGTTTAACAAGACTGTATCTTAGGAAAAAAAAGGCAGGGGCAGGGGGTGCAGCTATAGCTCAGTGTGAGGACTTCAGGATAGATGGGTAAGACAGCTGTCTCTTATAGCCTGTTTTTTCCAGGGGGGTCTCTTATTTGGGGCCAGAGCTGAGACACTACAAGCTAGGATCAGACAGAAGTTTGAAGTTATCAGAAGTCCAGCTGAAGGGTCTAGAATCTCTGGGGGCTCATTATGAAAGGAGGGAATGAGCAGAAAGTGCCGCAACCACAGGCCTAGGCACCTGAAACTCCTGCTTCGAGGATGCTGCTCCTTTAAGTGCTCAGAACATCTGGACAGAGGTGTCACATCACATTGGCTCTCAGAGGATGCTGAGTGACACCTTCAGCTCTAATCACCATCCTCTTCGCCCTGGGCAGCACACTGAGCTCCAGGAAACTATTTAATTGGGTGGGTGGGGGGCATAGTGGCAAAGGTGGTGATCTGAGTCATTAATGCAGCCTTCTAAAAAGTGCCTGGAAGCAGGGTGAGTCTCCTTGAAATGGCATTGTACATTCTGTGTTGATGAGAGTCTGCCTGCTTAGTAAAGGTGATCCCCAGTCCCTTCTTGCTGGTCACACTCAGTATAGTGACTAGAACACCTGTGCTTCATCTAGAATCTGCTGACCTTTGGGCTCAGGGGTTTGTGGTTACAGCCTTGCTGTCTGGGTTTTCCTAGCTTGGGATCTGGACTTACCAGCTGTGTAATCTTAAGCACATTATTCACTCTTTTCCGTTTATAATCTTAAATAAAATAAAAATAGCAACTTCTCTGTAGATTTGACGTGCAGCATTCCTAACATCTAGTGAAGTACATGATAAATAAATAAGTAAAGCACTCTGTAAGTGGTCCCTGCCTTTTCTAAGTGCTTGTTATTGAAGCCACATTTGCCATAGAGCTGGGAGAAAAAAGGATTTTCCTACGTTCAAATAAAATTGCTTTTTTCTCCCTACTCCCTGTCCTTGCTATCCTTCGGGAAGCCCAGGAAGTGTGCTGGCTACCAGGGACCTTGTTCTACCAGAGCTGGGTCTCTACCTCCCCATGCTCAGGGCCCCTTTGGGTAAGCCCATCAAAGTCCTCATCAGAAGTCCAGGCCTCAATGCTGGGAGTGGGCTCAGTAGTAGAGCACTTGCCTAGCATGCCTGAGACCTGAGCTTGATCCTCAGTACTGTGGAAAAACAAAACAAAACAAAACAAAACAAAATGTAGCCCAGGCCTGCCTCCAACAGATAACGCTGTGAATATTTTATGCTTAGCTCAGTTCTGGGAAACACTAGCAGGCAAGGGCCCATTCTGTGCTAGGATGGACACTGGGGACCAATTTTGCTCCAGAAGGTCTAACTTGGGCCCTGCATTTGAGACTGGCTAGTGCCTACATAGCTCTGACTTGCCTTATCCACATCTTTGTTTGTGTGTTTGTTTTTGTTCTGTTTTGGTTTTGGCTCTTTTTTTTTTTGAGACAGGGTCTCGCTATGCAGTTCAGGCTGGACTTGAGCTCATTTTGTAGCCCAGGCTGGCCTCGAACTCACAACGATCCTCCTGCCTCAGCCTCCCCAGTGCTGGGATGACAGGCGTGCGCCACCACACCCAGCTTTGTTTTGTTTTTGAGACAGGGTCCCACTGTGTAGTTCAGGCTGGCTTTGAACTCATTATGTAGCCCAAGCTGTCCTCAGACACTAGGAGGAGGCCCCTGCTGAAGAATACATCAGGTTTTCTCACTTTTCCCAGGGGTCACGAACAGGTGAAACTCTGGGATTCAGAAACCTGGTGTCACCCAAAACATTCCTTCCAGGGGCCTTGCTTCCATGACTTATGGTCTGGTTGAAGTCTACGCTAACTTTCTCAGAAGCCCAGAGTATTGGCTGTATCTTTCTTGCCCACTCTTTTTTCCCTCCTGGGTCAACAAAAAAGGTAGTATCATCTCCTGTTTTCCTGGAAAATCCAGCCCAGTGTCAAGGGGAAGCCTGTTAATACATGATGGTGCCCAGTGGCAGACAGAATTCCTAAGAGGTATTTTTTTGTTTTGTTTTTGTTTTTCTCTGGTACCGGGAATCGAACTCACGACCTTGCGTTCGCCAGGCAGGCGCTGTGCCGCTGAACCAAATCCCTCAGCCCTCAGCCCAAGCAGACAGAATTCCTAAGTAAGGTGTGGGGAGCCTGTGTCTTCTGTCTTTTCCCAGGCAAAGAGATGGAGGGAATCACAGTGCCCAGAAACCTAGAGTTTGATATACCAGTAACAGTAACAGTGACAGGGATCCTTTCATGGACTTGACAATTCACAAAGCACAGTCACATGCTTGGGCTCCTTAAACCCTGCTGAGAACCTCCTCTGGGCTGAATCATCACTGTGCCCCCTTACAGATGTGACTCAGGGTGACTCCCCCAGGTCTGTGCAGCTAGTAAGTACAACCCAGGAGTCCTGACCTCCAGTCCTGGGTGCGATTCTGGTAAATTCTGTGGCCTGTGTGCTCTGCTACAGCCTCATCACCCAGCTCATCCCTTCTTTGGACCCAGGTCAATCCTACAGTCAGCTCCTGCCCCCTGAAAGTCCCCAGACTGGTGAACAGTATGTTGCCAATTCAGAGAGCCTCGGAGACAGTGGCCTCCACGACCCCGGAGCCCACAGGCGCTGGGAGCCCCAGGGAGCTGCCATTCTGGTAGACGTCTGACCCTGCAGGTGGCCAGCAGAGCTTGTCTCTTGGTGGAAATGGTCAGCGTTTAGTCTAAAACTGGGTTGCAATCACAACAGGAGGGAGGTGGATTCCTGCTCATTCATTTGTCCTGGCTAGCACTGTGTGCTAGCCCATGCGACAGATTCAAAGAACTGGTCATCATCTCGTCCACAGAGACCTCCTAGGAGAGACCTGCTATCTTCCTCTTCACGGTGCTCTGGCCTCTTCAGAGACCTGAAGTGCGTTAATAATTCCCTTAAAGGGTAGAATTCATAAGCCTGGAAGCTGAACAAAAGAGCTCTCAGATGCGGGTCTTTCCCCGCCACCCCACAGTGGGAAGCAGGTCTTGCCCTGAGCCCAAGGCACTCTGCCAGGTGCTTGGGATCTTCCCAGGGGCTAAGCAGAGGTCAGCCCCAGCCATAACAAAGCTCCAGGTGGTTCCCAAAGAACAAGAAACCCAGGAGTGAAAAAGCCTCTGTCCTGAGCCAAGAGAGTGAATTCCCCCAGAGCCTTCCTGGCGGAAGTCAGCCAAGCTCTACATGATGACATCAAGCCCTCGTGACACCTTGAGGTGTCTATTGCAGGACCACCTCAATCTCATCTTAGTAGGGAAGAGACCCTAGGATAGATAAGGGAGGGAAAGCACAGGGTGTTCTCAAGGAAAGAAGACTTGGCAATCAGATCATTTCATAAAGGGAAATGGGAGCTGAGGGTATGTATAGTTTAGTGGTAGAACTCTTATCTAGCATGTATGAGGCCATGGGTTGAATACTCACCACAGAGAGGGAG